>NC_139143.1:83391940-83859440 GCF_964270905.1 Leucopleurus acutus | reverse complement strand
GTTGCGGAGCACAGGCTCCGCACGCGCAGGCTCAGCGGCCATGGCTCACGGGCCCAGCTGCTCCGCGGCATGTGGGATCCTCCGGGACCAGGGCATGAACCCATATCCCCTGCGTCGGCAGGTGGACTCTCAACCACTGCACCACCAGGGAAGCCCCTGGGCATCCCTTTTGCCCAATCAAGCAGACACATAAAATTAACCATCACGAGGAGTCAGGCAGACTTGGCCTTGCCTCTTATTTGCTGTGAGACCTGGGAAAACTTCTCAGTCTCTCTGTGCCTTAGTGTCTTACTCTATAAGCTAGGCATTAATAATTGTGCTTATATTATAGAATTGTTGAGGAATACTTGTTAAGATATAATATATGTAAAGCTGTTAGACACACAGTAAGTACTTAATAAGTTTTAGCTATTAGAATTATTACTATTAATGCCAACAATAAGGGTACAACATTGAGGACATGGAAGACAATAAATTTAAGTTGAATCATGTCAAATTGAATTCCATGTGAAGGAAAAAACAGCAAAGGTGCAGAGGTAATCTATTTGTTGTTCCCCTCCCCTCTAGTTGGCCTAATTCCACATATTCTACAAAATTTACCTGCAAGCTGGAGATCCTGGAAAGCCGGTGTGATAATGTAGTCTCAGTCCAAAAGCCCGAGAATTTGGAGGGCAGATGGTGCAGGTTCAAACCAGGTTGAAGAGCTTATTCTTGTTAAAAATGCAGAAATTGGACTTCCCTGGTGGTGCAGTGGTTAAGAATCCACCTGCCCATGCAGGGGACACGGGTTCGAGCCCTGGTCCAGGAAGATTCCACATGCTGCGGAGCAACTAAGCCCGTACGCCACAACTACTGAGCCTGCGCTCTAGAGCCCGCGAGCCACAACTACTGAAACCCGCATGCTTAGAGCCTGTGCTTCGCAACAAGAGAAGCCACCGCAATGAGAAGCCCGCGCACCACAACGAAGAGTAGCCCCCGTGTGCCACAACTAGAGAAAGCCCGCGCGCAGCAATGAAGACCCAACGCAGCCAAAAATAAATAAATAAATAAATTTATTAAAAAAGAAAAAAAAAAAAAGAATGCAGACATATAGGCCAGCTAGGAGTGCTAGTTGAAGTGTGACTGGTTATGACTTTCATTGATGGGAGAAACTAGGGACATAAGAGGAGAAGGTCAAAGACTGAGTTTGAGTCTTAAGGTACAGAAAGAAGAGTGGGCAAAGGAAACAAAAAGGATGAGAGGTTGCTAAAAGGAAGAAGGGATCCTTGAAGAAAGGTCTGGTGCAGGAAATGCACTAGATGATCTAGGAACATCTTATACCAGGAAGAAGGAAGTTATCAAAGACTACTAGGGTCATGTCATAGGAACTTAGGCCCCACCTCAAAGGAACTCCCACTGGCCAAACATGAGACAGTATGAGTATTGATAAGGAAAACAATGGAAACATATTTAATATGCTTAAATCCATGAGTTACTAATGATACTAAATAATGACAGCAAAACGATCTCATTGCTCACTTTTTTTTTTTGGCCGCGCTGTGCGGCATGCGGGATCTTAGTTCCCAGACCAGGGATCGAACCTGTGTCCCCTGCATTGGAGGCACGGAGTCTTAACCACTGAACTGCCAGGGAAGTCCCCCATTGGTCACTTTTAGAGGATGCTAGGTAATGATTCTGACACCAACTGCTGTATGCGTGTTTTTTTCCCCACACGACCAAGCAGTTCTCTGACACCAGCTGGGTGTCCTACGATTTAACTCAATTCTGACACTATCTCCCTGGAGATAGGGTCAGATCCACATGGTAAGGGCTCAGTCCTTTCCCTCCCCTCACTTCAGAGCCAACTGAAAGTCCAGGTTGTCACCTGTGCTTCTGACTGACTGGCTATATTTTGGAGGTTCTCATGACCTCCTTCTTGGGTTCCGTCACTTTGTTACAGTGGCTCACAGAACTCAGAGAAACATTTTATTTATTAGATTACTGGTTATATAAAGAATATAACTGAGGAACAGCCAGGTGGAAGAGAGGCATAGGGCAAGGCTTGCGGGAAGGGGCTCAGAGTTTCCATGTCCCCTCAGAGCGCTCCCCTCTCTCCTTGTCTCCACGTGTTCACCAACCCAGAAGTTCTCCAATCCCCGTCCTTTTGGGTTTTTATGGAGACTACATTACATAGGCCTGATGGATTAAATCATTGGCCATTGGTTATTGAACTCAATATCTAGTTCCTCTCCCCTCCCCAGAAGTCAGCAGGGTGAGAACAAAAGTTCCAGCCATCCGTTCAGGAGGTTTAATGGTGATGAAATGAGGAAAGGGTCGCTAGCATTTATGAAGCAACCTCTGCTGCCTAGGTGATGTTAATGTACACCTTCTCCAACTTCCACATTTGTTTTTCTTGCTCTGTCAGAAGTTAATCTCTTTGTGGACTGGACTTACAACGTTCCTGAGTTGTCTTTGTTTTGCATTCCTACCAGAAGTTCTGGTGACTCCATGCATCATGTTTAAGATAACGTTGACACTAAGTCGCTGTGAGGATGAAATATGAATCTGGCAACAGCAACATTTCTCTCTGTGTGGGCTGCAGTCTCAGCCGGGAGAGGTGCGGCGAGGGCCCGGGATTATCGTTGTTCCTCTCCGCCCTCGCTGCCTGTTCTCACAGGGTGCTTCAGTCACTGAGAGCCAGTTCCCAGCCAGTGCAGACTTGTCTTTCCCTCTCAGAGTCTTCTTTCTTGACTGTGGCCATTCAGGAATGTTTTCACTGGTGACTAGGGGAGATTAGAGACAGCAGAGAAACAAAGCGTGAATTATCGATCTTGCTGTACAGGTGTGGTCCTCTCTGTCTCTCTGCCCAAATTCCCAAAACATCTCTCACCAGGTTCGTGGAGAGTACAACAGGGTCTTTGTGAGGTGGGCGGGTGCAGTGAGTCAGTGAGGTCTTCCTGAGGTCTAGCGGGCGGGGACAGATCCTCCCGTCATCACCCCAGCAGGGCCAGGAATTGTTGGTGAAACGTCCAGCTTCATGATCCTTTATATATCTGCATGACTATATATTTCACGTATAGACTCTCTATTGCTTCTCTTTTTTTTTCCTACTTCATGTATCCCTGTTCTTGTTTTATGTATCCTACTTCCTGCCTGTATTTATTTGAACATTTTAAACAAACTCATGTTAAAGTCCTTTCCAGATTGCTCTCTCTCTTTACTTGGGTGCAAAGTCTCTCATCTTTTGCACATACTGATAGCCTCTCATGTGCAGTGTAATGTTTGTAATGTTTGCAGCCTATTTTAGCAGGATTTGTCTTCTGTGGAAATCCTCCAAATGCCTGGGGTGTCTCCATGAGGTGGTTTGCATTTGCCTAGGGTTTTATTGTGTTTACTGCTCTGGAGCACTTTTAAGGTAATTTCTTAGCCTGGAGATTCTGTACAAAGCAGCAGTGTGTGTTTGAGCCCCATGCCTCCAGGAAGCACAAGTGCAGCATTTTGACTTCTCTCAGATAACTTTGTTCCCCCTATGGCTTATTCTGAGTCTTGTCTGGGGTGGTGGGCTGAGTTTTTCAGTCTTCATCACTGATAGGGCAACTCTTTAGTGGTTTGTCTCCTTTAGCTAAGAGCTCCTGTTCTGCAGCCTAGGTTCACATGACCTCAATTCTGGCATAATTACAACTGTGGGTTCCTTTTTTGCTTTGGGCATCTGGATATTTCTCTTTCTGAATTTTGAACTAAGTATTTAAACTTATTTTGGAGGGGGGTGTTCCATTTTATCCAGCATTATTTGCAGTAGGAAGGGGCTTGCTGTATTTGCTCCATCCTCAATCTTGACAGAAGTCCTAACATCATGGCGCAAACCTTCCTAAAAAGGGCTAGATCTTAGCTTGATTTTTTTTTTCTTTCTTTTTTTAATTCTACATTCAGTCTGGCAATGTTTTTTGTTTTTTGTTTTTTTTTTTAATGCGGGCCTCTCACTGTTGTGGCCTCTCCCGTTGCGGAGCACAGGTTCCGGACGCGCAGGTTCAGCGGCCATGGCTCACGGGCCCAGCCGCTCCGCAGCATGTGGGATCTTCCCGGACCGGGGCACGAACCCGCGTCCCCTGCATCGGCAGGCGGACTCTCAACCACTGCACCACCAGGGAAGCCCCTGGCAATAGTTTTTTGGATGTGAAACCAGGAACACAGGCAGTAAAAGAAAAATAGACACATTCAAAAATAAAACTTTATCAAGATTAAAAACTTTTGTGCATCAAAGGACACTATCAATAGAGTGAAAAAGCAACCCACAGAATGGGAGAAAATATTTGCAAATCATGTATCTGATAAGGGATTAATATCCAGAATATATAAAGAACTCCTACAACTCAATAATAAAAAACCACACAACCCAATTAAAAAATGGACAAATTTACCAAATTGTATACATAAATTATGTGCAGTTTTATACCAATTATACCTCAATAAAGTCGGGAAAAAATGGGCAAAGTACTAGAATAGATATTTTTCCAGTCGAGATATATGTGACTAATAAGTACATGAAAAGCTGCTCAACATCACTAATTACTAGGGAAATGCAAATGAAAATAATGAGATACCATTTCATGCCTGTTAGGTTGAATATTATCCAAGACACAGAAAATAACCAGTGTTGGTGAGGATGTGAAGAAATTGGACATTGCTTGTACATTGCTGATGGGAATGTAAAATGGTGTAGCTGCTGTGGAAAATGGCATGGTGGTTCCTAAAAAATTAAACACAGAATTTCCATATGATACAACAATTCCACTTCCGGGTGTATAATCCAGAAGAATTGAATGCAGGGACTCTAATGGATATTTGTACACCCATGTTTATAGTGGCATTATTCTCAGTAACCAAAAGGTGGAAGCAATCCAAGTGTCCATTGGTGGGTGAATGGATAAACAAAGTGTAATATATACATACAATGGACATACAATGGAATATTATTCAGCCTTAAAAAGGAAGGAAATTCTGACATGTGCCGCTACATGGATGAACCTTGAGGACATTATGCTAAGTGAAATAAACCAGTTACAAAAAAACAAATATTGTATGATTCCACTTGTATGAGGTACCTGCAGTAGTGAAATTCACAGAGACAGAAAGTAGAATGTCTGTAGCCAGGGATGGGAGTAGAGGGGAGTGGGGAGTACAAAATTTCCGTCATGGAAGAAAAAGTTCTGGAGATGAATAGTGGTGATGGTCGCACCACAGTGTGAATGTACTTAATGCTTCTGAACTGTATACTTAAAAATGGTTAAAATGCTAAATTTCATGTTATGTAAATTTAACCACAAAAAAAATTTAATAAATTAAGGATATATACTAAAAAATATTTATTTGCATTAGCGTTGGCACTTTATCCTCTGCTTCTCTCTCTGACAGGAGTTAACTCTGTGGTAGGGAAATAATGATCTCACCTTTCTACAATGTGATAGATATTCTCTTTGCCCCTCCATATCCACTTTCTATGCTTCTCTGCCCTTCTCAGCTTTCCAGCTGGCTTGTCCCATGGGAGGTGCTGGCAGGAGATCATGAAGATGGGAAGAGAGAGAAATCGGTATTTATTCCCCTGGCTCCCTCCTGCCGCCTGTGGTCTGATAGTGGCCGTATTTCTATGAACAAGGCCACAGCATCTGTGGGGACCCCTCTCCCTTGCCTATGGTTCTTGCTAGCTTCCAGTAACTGCTCCTTGGTTTGCCCAGTCAGGCCTAGTGGTGGTAACAGCTTCCTAATTTTGCTAGTCCCTGGTGCTTTGACATCCCTTGTTTCTCTTATCCCTGAGCACAACTTTGTAATAGTCTCTTCAGTAAACTTTCTTCAGTGACCCTGGTGAGTGTGCACGTGTTTCCTGTGGGAACCCTGACTGATATGCGTAGTGTCCCAAGTCTGATTTTATAGCACTATCTACTTTTTCAGACCCACTATATGCCGGGCACCACGCTAGGTACTAGTGATACAGTGATGCATTTAACTAGATCCCTTTTCCTGAGTTCAAAGTCAAGTCTGGGAAGACATCACTGTTGCAATACAGAGTGATAAGTGCTGTAAGAGAGGTGAGAACAGAGTGCTGTGAAAGCACAGTATAAGGGGAGATGACACTTGTGCTGCTCTATAGAGTAGGAAAAGGTGGGAAAGGAGCGAAGGGCTTTCAGGGCAGCAAGAAGAGATTATGAAGGGACAGAGGCACAGCACATAGTTATCAGCTCAGGAGTATTTGGCAAGTCTAGAGAGAAGTGGAAATGAGGCTGGAGAAGGGGTTAGGGACCCACCATGAAGGCCCTTGGGTGCCCAAAGATAACTGTGGATTTCATCTTGCTTATTACGAGGAATCAATGCTTGGTTTTAACCAAGGGAGTGACATCATCAAGTTTGCCTTTAAAAACTCTTTGGTCACAGGGTGGAGAAAGGAGTGGAAGAGATCAAGCTGGGGCAGAGAGAAGAATACGAGTTTATTGGGAAATGGTAGAGACTGGCTTTTCTGAAGGGTAGGGACCAGTAGCTGGCTGGTTAACTTAAAAAAAAAAATCAGTTAAAATGGGTATTCATAAAAATATTCTAAATATTTAAACTTAAAACATGTACATTTACCAATATTTTGCTATACTGCCTTTCTCGCATAAATCACACTTATGATTTTCAGTTCCTTTTTTAAAAAAAACAATTTATTACTTATGTATTTATTTGGCTGCACTGGGTCTTAGTTGCTGCACGAGGGATCTTCATTGCAGCATGTGGGATCTTTTTTTTTTTTTAAGTTGCGACATGCAGTATCTTTAGCTGTGGCATGTGAACTCCTAGTTGCAGCATGTGGGATCTAGTTTCCTGACCAGGAATCAAACCTGGGCCCCCTGCATTGGGAACGTGGAGTCTTAGCCCCTGGACCACCAGGATGAAGTCCCAGTTCCTTTAAGTGGAGGAATTTAAAGATACTTGTGAGGCAATCTGAGTGAAAGATGCTTCTAGATTTTTATGAGGCTTTTCACATTTGTTTACAGTTGTTTCAGCTACACCTACATCAACCACAGTTATCTTCAGTGAGTTTCTCTAATCAAGTTTTTGAAAAGAATTCAATTTGGCTTTCAGAAAGACAACAACTATCTTTTTGCACTCATAGTTCTTTGTTTATTTGTTTGTTTATTCATTTGTTTCCCCCCCCACACTAGAAGGTAACCTCAGTGAAGGCAGGACCTTATCTGTCTTGCTGACTGTATCTTCAAAGCCTATGACAGTGCCTGTAGTAGGGGTGTATAGACGTTTAATGAGTGAACAAAAAGTGATGTCTCTCCATCAGTCTGAGTAATTTAGATGATTATGTTGGTATCATTAGTCATGATTATTTATACACCCAAGATGCATTTTTACTATTTACTTTGCAACTTCTGGTAACTGTTTCCATCAATCTAATTTATATTCCTCCCAGTCATCTCCCTCCCTTGCACAAATTTACTGACTCTCCAGTGTGTGCTTTAAAAAACAATATTGTTTTATTACTACCAGCAGGAGTGGCCTGCATGGGGTGGCGGGTACACTGGGCTCAGGGTATGTGTGGGCTGTGAGGGGTAGATGATAATTGGGAGGCTGAAGGAAAGGGAGTGGGGCTGGAGGCCAGGCCCAAAGGCTCCTCCGATTTACTTCCGGGAAGAGGTAGACTTAATAAAGGAGTCATGGCAAGCTAGGGCCAGGCCGCCAATAAGATTAAGAAATTCTTGGAAATCTAACTGTCCATCAGAGTCGAGGTCCAGCTTCTTCATCATGCGGTCAAGGACACCAGGGTCCTTCTGGTTCTGCAAAGATAATAATAATAATGATATTAGTACCTTTATATTGTACTTTCTAAGATGCTTTCAAAAATGTTTCCACATTTTATTCTTACAAGAGTGCGAGGTACCGGGTAGGGGTTATTAATATTCGCACTTTTCAGAGACAGAAACAGACTCAAACAGGTGAAGTGAGTGGCCTAAGCGGAAGACCTAGGACACGAACCCAGCTTTTCTAGCTCCTAGTCCAGGGTTCTTTCTGTGACCATCAGGGGTTACTCAATTTTGTAAAAACAGTGGAAAACTTTTTCTAAGTGTTGCATGCAACTCTAATATACAAACTACATAAAAGCAGAGTGACTGGAGGTGGAAAGAGGATGCGGTCCCTGCCTAATCAGCCCCATCCTCCACTCATCCAAGCCCCCAGCACATACGCACACTTACATCCACTGGTTACATATGGCTACTTAATTAATTTAGAAAGTCAGTCCTTTAGTTGCTAGTGGCTACCATATCAGGTAGCGCATATATAGAACATTAATTCCATCACTACAGAAAGTTCTACGGCTGCCCTAGAGGCTTTGGGGTGGAGGAATAAAATTTGAAAACTCTTCTATTACTCCATTTACCATTTTGTAAGCCCCTCTCCTTAAATGAAAAAAATCACTGTTCCCTATGTCAGTGTAGTTTGATAACTTTGATCTTTAGAACATACTTTATTCAAAGAAGAGGAGAACAGAAGGTCCTTTAATAGTCATTCAGAGTTTACTCAGCCTTAGGGGCTCAGCTGCTGTCCTTCACGCCTAGCCATTCTCCCAGGGTCTTGTTTCATGCTGTGTGTGGCCTGGGGGTGGGGGCAGGGACCAATACCTTTGTGAAGGCACCCAGCTCTGTATTCATGAAGATAAGGAACTCCGCCTTGGAGAGTTTGCTGTTGTTACCGTCCCTTCCAGCATGCCTTTGGAAAACAGCAATCAGAGACTCGATGCACCGTTCAGTCTCTGTAGGGCTGGATGTTTTTGCCTTTGGAAAAAAAAAAATTCAGGGTTCAGACAAGGGCAAGATATCAAAAGCTGGGTGCTAGGGAAAACTCCAGAGGATCTTGTCTCTTCATTTTGGGTCAAGCAGTTTCCTGAAAGACT
Source organism: Leucopleurus acutus (assembly GCF_964270905.1). Taxonomy (NCBI): domain Eukaryota; kingdom Metazoa; phylum Chordata; class Mammalia; order Artiodactyla; family Delphinidae; genus Leucopleurus; species Leucopleurus acutus. Next base: position 83,850,532 of record NC_139143.1, on the reverse strand, counting down.
CGGTCGTTGTTTAGGGGGCTAAGGGGCCCAAGACAACCACAGAAAGTCACATTCGGTGAGCTTCCTCCCCACATCTCCTCACATGTTTATTCCAGGTGAAAATTAGTGAGGGTAAATATGGAGCATGCTGGTATGTTTGAAAGCAGTAGACTGCCTAGATGAGCGTGAGGTGACAGGGTTTACTGATATTTTTAGAATGTGTGGATAAATATATGTATAACTATATATCCACAAATCCATATACATACCAAGCATTGTCTATAGATTAAAAAGTTCCCTATTTTCCAAGAGTATATGGAGGCTACTGTGATAAGTGAAATGGTATTTCTTTTTAAAGGAATACTGAATTCCCAGGACTCATACATTTTCTAGAAGAAAACTAAAAGCATAGTTATTATTGTGTATGGGGTAGGAGATCTGAGAACTTTTTGGATGTTGGAAAGCAGCTTTCGTATTTGAGAGTTAGAACCCCTTAATTTTACACGTGAGGAAACAGGCATGAGAAGGGAACTGACATGGCAGAGCTACTTCTACAATCTCAGCCTCCAGGTTGCTTTCTGCAGCCCTTGGCCTTTGCTCCTTCTATTCCCAGATGCCACTAATTCCCACAGAAAAGGCTGGTGGAACTTCTCTGGTCACTTCACACCAGGAAGGTTGATATGGGGGCTCTTAGGTTGCCGCTCACACAGCTCCCATCGCATCTACGGAGCTGAACCACAGCTGTGGTTGCACTAGAAGGAGCACAAGGTTCATATCCTGTTCTGGGCTCTACTTTCCTTACAACAGATGTCTTCAAGGAAATTCTGTCATGCCGAGTCTGCCCCTCATTCCAGCCAGCACCTGGGCCCCAGACGTGAGGAACTCGTGGGCTCCCCCTGGTGGATAGGAAGGGGAACTGCAGACTTTCTGGAAATCTTGCAGGGCCACACCCTTCCTCCAAAGCTTTCTCTCTGGACATTAACAATGTCTACATTGGATGGTGACATTCGCAATGTGGCACTTAGCCCGTTAATCTGTTCTTGGGATGGACTTCCTGGAGCCCAGAGCTGGAGACTTTCAGGCCCCATAATTAATATGTTAAGGATTGATGTGAGCCCTGTTATTGATCTGAGCTCTTAGCTGCACAGCTGCCAGTCTCCTTCCCTCCTTCAGTCTCTCCAGGTGCTTTAACTGCCTAGCCAGGTGCCTGGTGCTCATTGCATCCTGAAGCATCTATAAAGCCCCTTCTGGAGATCTATTCTTCCTCAATGGTCACACTGTCAGAACTTTTTCTTTAGAAAAGTGTTGGTAGCTTCAGAGTTTTGGTGAGAAACAAAATACCACAGCCTAGAAACAGATGTATTTGCACAACAGCTTTTCTTACCAGGACTACAATCTCACAGTCTTACTAACGTGTCAGATTACAGGAACAAGGCTGACTGGAAGGGCACACCAGATAGGGTAGAAGGTTCCAGGTTGAGGAGCAAGGGCTTTGTGATCTTTTCCTAGACCTACAGATGTGTCCTCTGCCTCTTTTCTTTGCGGAATTCAGATTGCTTTTTGATTTTCCAGTTTCAAAGTGGCTTTCTGCTTTTCCTTTTTCTCTCCTTAACGTCAATCTTGACAGATTTTTTTCCCCCTTTAAAACTGTTGCTATCAGCCACATGGAGAAAGTTAAAACCCCTGCATTTCTTCCCAGAGGTAATTTCCAGAGGAAAAGAAACACAATTATCAAATTACTTAAATGGAATTGCAAAATTTGTAGTGCTGGAGGGGCAGAGAGGCCCAGAGACAGGAAAGCTTTGCTCAAGTTCGAGCAGTGGCTGAAGGAGGAGATCTCCTGCTTGGATGGAGGCCAGTGCTCCCCATCACTGCATCCTCAGAGTTGTATTTGATGGGAACAATGATAGGAAGGAGAAAACAGCGTGATAAATGGGTGCTGTGAGAGAATTAAAAAAATGCATGCTAGGGACTTCCCTCGTGGTGCAGTGGTGAAGAATCTGCCTACCAATGCAGGGGACACAGGTTCGAGCCCTGGTCCGGGAAGATCCCACATGCCGCGGAGCAACTAAGCCCGTGTGCCACAACTACTGAGCCTGCGCTCTAGAGCCCGTGAGCCACAACTACTGAGGCTGCATGCCGCAACTAGTGAAGCCCGTGCACCTAGAGCCTGTGCTCTGCAACAAGAGAAGCCACCGCAATGAGAAGCCCTTGCACTGCAACAAAGAGTAGCCCCCGCTCACCACAACCTGAGAAAGCCCACGCACAGCAACTAAGACCCAACGCAGACAAAAATAAATGTTAAAAAATGCATGCTAAACACTCAACATTTGAGAAAGTTAAAAAAAAAAAAAAAGTAACGCCTGAAAAAACTCAAGTATTGCAGTTCTCATTCTTAACTAACATGCTCCCTTTCCTCCCAAGGAGCCCTGGTGGCATCCACCTTCCGCCGGGGCGGTCATTCCAGGTCTTTACCACTTGGTGGTGCTGGGTCTGCCTTTTCTATGTTCCATGGGACATTGATTCCTCGCTTTTGCACGGAAAGGAGAAAGCGCACTCGGGGGTACAGACTGGCAGACTAAAGCAGGGGTTGGCAAACGTGTTTTGTAAAGGGCCAGATGGTATAAGTTTTAGGCCAGTGCGGCTCACATGGTCTCTGTCACTCTGCTTTTGTAGCAGGGCAGCAACCACACAGAAAACTCATGAATGGGCGTGGTCGTGCGCCAATAAAACTTTATGAACACTGAAGTTTGATTTTCATATAATTTTCACGTGTTACAAAGTATTATTCTTCCTTTGACTTTCTTTCAACTATTTAAATATGTAAAATCCGTTCGTAGCTCGTGGGCGAACAGAACCCCGATTTGGCCCTTGGGCGGAAGTTTGCAGACCTCCCTTCACTAAAGAGAGGCCAAGGAAGAGGCAGATTTTGGAGGTGTATTAATGGAAAAGATAGAAAAGAGTTCAAAATGGGGATGGCAGGAGCTGAGAGAAGAAAAACAGGAGACGGGGTGAGCACCTAACAAGATGGTGGGCTAGGGGGAAAAAGAAAGGAGGAGGGGGCTTCCGGTCGCCGGGCTCCTCCCACATTCCTGGCCGCCGCTCGGCTAGCTGGGACCCGCTTCAGTTTCAGTCTCTGCGCCTTGGCCGTTCGCCGGTCGTTTACCGAAACTCTGATTTCCCCTACGGGTCAGACCATTAGGTCTGAAACGTTCCCTTTCTGGTCTCTAGAACTGTACATAACTAGCGTCGCCGCGCAGAATTCCAACCCCTGTCTTTAGGTCGTACCCCGGGCTCCGCGGACACCGGCGGCGAGGGGCGTCCCGCACCGGCCGGACACCCCTGCCCCCGTCTCGGCTGAGCGAGGGGTCGGGGCGGCTTCACCCTGTGCGGGGCTCCGAGCGGGGCGCGGCTCGCAGTGCATTTCCTCTATCCCAGCCCTAGACCTTCGCCTGGAAAACGAAAGAACCTCCCGTTGCTACCCCTAGGCTGTTATTACAGGTATAATTCAGGGCTTCTTCCTTCCATCTGCTCTTTCCTAATTCCCTGCCATAGATTCATTCGTCCTGCTCTGGTTCCTAACACGTCCATATAAAAACCAAAGACCAAGTCTGGTGAAAAGTATGCTGTTGCTTTTTTCTTTTCATGCAAGAGGAAGACAAATAAAAAGCGCGGCTTACCATGTTTGGAGAGGAGCGAAGCACGGGGCTGCGAGCGAGGAGCGACGAGGCGCGCACTGGGCGGCGGGCCGGGTCTGCTACCTCCCTGGTCCGGCCCCACCCGGCTCCGCCCCGCGCGGCTTCCGCCTGACTCACGCGCCCCCTCCTCCGCTCCGTCCGCCGCCGCGCGGATCCGGACGGGTCACCGTCGCCTTTCTTTGCCAAGCACACGGCTTCACCTTAAAACTCACACAAAACCCATTGTCCTCGCTGAGCCCTAAATAATCTCTCTCCCCTGTCCCGTGAACCTTGAAGATTTTGGACTTTTCCGAATTGAAAGTTTTGCATAGCGGTCTTCTGGAACTCTGTCCAAGTCTGTGGGTCTTTTCCCTGTACAAGCTCACGAGCTCATTCTGGTCATTCATGTTAGACAGGCAGAAAGGTCCCTTTGAAAAACGTGCAACGTGGAGTGTGGGCTATAAGTTCCCTAGAAACCAGGGCTGTCTCTTTCGCACTGGAGACGTTAACAGACTAAACGGTAGTGATTTGTGCCAGCTGGAGCACCGTTGTCTCAGACTTCTCTCTAAACCGAAAACAGTTAAAAAAACAAACAAAACAAAGCAAGACCCTAGACCCCAAAGAACTGCAACGGTACAGTACTACTGCAAACTACTGAACCCTGCAAGTAGGGCATTTATCTGTGTGCAGTTGGCACCGGAGTTGGGAGTTGTATGAAGAATCAGAAGCTCTGGGTTCTAATCCTAGATCTGTAATTACTTCGTTGCAATACGTTTGGCAAAACCCCTCAGTCCTCTGAGTCTCCATTTCCTTACCTGTAAAAGTAGGTGCCCTTTCCTTTCCTACTTCACAAAATTGTTATGACTATCAGATAAAATGATGGCTTTGGGCTTCCCTGGTGGTGCAGTGGTTGAGAGTCCGCCTGCCGATGCAGGGGACACGGGTTCGCGCCCCGGTCCGGGAAGATCCAACATGCCACGGAGCGGCTGGGCCCGTGAGCCATGGCCGCTGAGCCTGTGCGTCCGGAGCCTGTGCTCCGCAACGGGAGAGGCCACAACAGTGAGAGACCTGAGTACCGCAAAAAAAAAAAAAAAAAAAAAAAAAAAAAAAGTGATGGCTTTGGGAGGGCTTCAAAAACGGGAATAGATGCAAAGGAAAGATAATGGGCTGCAGGGCATTGTGTAAACTGCTTCCTGTTATCCCCTCTGCTCCTGCAGCCTCAGCTGGTCACTTCTGATCAGACCTTCATCTCTTCTCACCTACGCCAGACCCACATTTTCAGTTGTTCTTGAATCCACTTGAAAGTCTCACCTGAGCCTCAAACTCAATTCAAGAGATACTTGTTTTCCCTAAATCTGTTTCTCTTCTGTCTTCCTTACCTCTGCTAATGGTATTGCCACTCTTCTGTTCTCCCGACTTGAGAACTTTGGAGCCGGGTTTTGACTCTAAATCCCTTTCTTACCCCCAAATGTTATCGAGTGCCAAGTACCATCAGTTTTTTTTTTTGCGGTACGCGGGCCTCTCACTGTTGTGGCCTCTCGCGTTGCGGAGCACAGGCTCTGGACGCACAGGCTCAGCGGCCATGGCTCACGGGCCTAGCCGCTCCGCGGCATGTGGGATCTTCCCGGACGGGGGCGCGAACCCGTGTCCCCTGCATTGGTAGGCGGACTCTCAACCACTGCGCCACCAGGGAAGCCCCATCAGTTTTATTTTTACACTTTCTCTTGGATCTGCCCCTCATATTTTTTATTCTCACCTCCAGTGTTCTAGTTTAGATTTGCATTCCCTCTTTCCTCCAGTTTCCTAACTGGTCTCTTGCCCTCCAATCTGTTCTATTGACTGTTAAAGACACATTTTTCTAATGTACAGCTCTGATCAAGTGCCTGCTTAAAAACGAAACACAACAAAAGAACCAAACACGATGGCTCTCTAATGCCTTTTATATCAAATCCAAACTTCTTAGCTTCTATCTGGCTTTGAAAATCCTCTTTAACCTTAATTAATGAATGACTCCTTCAATTTATTCATTCAAAAAATATTTTTGGAAAACTACTATGTGCCAGGCCCACTGCTAGGTACAAGAGATACAAACATAAATGTGATATTAATGCCTGCCTTTGGGGTGGTCTATGGATAGACTTTAGACCTATGGTGTTTTGGGGGGTGTTCCATGGATGGCTGCTGGGGTCCACAAATACCCTAAAGGTATATGTGAAATTTTCTGCATAAGAGAACTTCTTCTTCAGAGCTTTCATCTGTTTCTCAGAAAAATCTATGGTCAAAAATAGTAAAGAATCATTGGTCTAAACTACTCCATACCTGAATCATGGGACCTCCCATACAACATTCCTCTTTAAGGAAAAACACCCCATTTATTGCCTCTGCTGAAAATCCAGCCCCATTAGTGAATTTTTGCATGATTTGACCCTGTGCCCACTGTCACAGCTGATTGGATTGAGGTTAGTGCTGGACTCAAGGACTGCTAGTCCATAGAATGGATAGTAGTGGATGTTTCATGACATGACGTGAAAAGATGAGCTGGGACCCTTCAGCTTTTTGGGAAACTGAAATTAGCAACACATAGCAAATTAGGCATTGAGAAAAGTGAAGCTGAACATTTGCATGGACAGAATCATGAGGTCACGGCAAATAAAAATTATGAAGAAGCAGACACCATAAATAAGTAGGAGCTGTGAAGTTTGGAAAAAATGTGCAGAATAGTGTTCTTGTTCTCCCTGCACCTGGTTGTTTAGTTTTCCTGATTTCATGTAAGGCCTCTATTCTTTCAATAACTTCCCTGCCCTATGAGGTAGCTTGAGTGAAACCAAAGAAAAGAGCTGAATCAAATAAGTATGAATTCTCCAGAACCAGGTTGGGGAATCAGCCCCGCCCAGTGAGGGCTGTCTGTGTTGACAACTCACCAGGGTCATGATGAAAGGGGTTTTCAGTTAAAGGAGGGGAGAGTTCAGGAAGATGGCACGCAAAGTAGAATTGGCAAAGTAGGTAAATGGTGTGTCAAAGTGAAGGGCTAAAGTGGGCAAGGAGCTGAGGATGAGTGAGGGCTGGTAAGTTGATACCAAGAGACAAAAATGAGGTACAGATGAGTCAATTTATTCAGGAAATAAATGTGGGGACTTCCACTGTGCAGGGTAATTCTTATGTGCAACCTGAGCTCTGTGCAGGGCTGGGCAGGATCTTAAATGGATACAATAGCCAACCATAATAACAGGGGTGTGACCAAGGCACAGTGATACTGCTGGGAATGAAGTGAGTGGTTAACTCTGGAGGAGCAGAGAAAGTGTTGTGGAGAGAGTGGTGCTTGAGTTGGGTAGTGAAGGATGAATAAGAATCCACCAGGTGTAAAAAAAAAAAAAAGTAAATAAAATAATTCATTAGGTAGATGGGCACAGTGGTGAAGCAAGGTGAAGCACAGTGCTGCAACATATTATCTGTATGAGCTCCAGCAAGTCATTTATCTGCTCTGTGCCTTGGTTTCCTCAACTATAAAGTGGAGAGTAGTAGTACTCACTTCATATGGTTGTTGTGAGGATGAAGATGTAATCATGTAAAATACTTAGAACGTAGAGTGGTGTCTTCAGAGGAACCCTTCCGTAATGGCTTGTGCAAAAGTAAGCAGGGGGGAAGCATATGTGTATTCTCAGTACTTGCAGGTGGTTCGGTAGTCCTGGGCTTTGGGTATGGGGTGATGGTAAATGTGAGCCAGGAGCTGTGGGACTGAGCCTGGAGAGGTAAGGGTCAGAGCACTAAGGGCTACGCTTGGAAATTTGGATTGTATCTGAGGGTTATCTATCAAGAACCACTGAAGATTTTAAATCAGGAGATTTGATCCACTTCACCTTTTGGGAAGCATAGAAAATGTACCAGAGAGGAGAGAGACTAGAGGCAAGGAACATATTAGGATACTGTTGCAATAACCAAGGTGAGATGGCCATGGAGGTGGGGCAGGGAATTTCCAAGTACCGAGAAGGCAAAAGCAATCAAACTTGGCCTCTGCTTAGATGTGGGGGGTTTGGAAGAGGGATGAAATCACTTTAGGAGAGAATAGGACCGGGAACAGTCACATTTACTTATAGCTCTTCAAATCTCTGTCTCACCTCAGGGCCTTTGCACATCTGTCTGGTCTGCCTGCAATAGTCTTTTTCTCATCTTGGTCGTCTTGGACTCTCATAACAAACTCCCACAGACTGACTGGTTTAAACAGAAATTTGTTTTCTCACAGTTCTGGAGGCTGCAAGTCCAAGATCAAGATACTAGTCGACTCAGGTCCTGATGAGGGCTCTTTTCCTGGTTCGCAGATGGTTGCTTTCTCGCTGAGTCTTCACATGGTGGAGAGAGGGAGGGTTCTCTGTCTTCCATTTGTTATAAGGCCACATTCCTACTGAATTAGGGCTCCACTCTTATGACATTTAAGCATTTAATCATTTAACTGTAATTGCCTCCTAAAGACCCTATATCCAGATACAGTCACATTAGGGCTTTAACATATGCAAATTTTGTTGTTGTTGTTGTTGGGACAGACACAGTTAAGTCCATAGTGTCATCCTTCATATAACTTAGAAATCATCTTCCCTAAGCATTCCTCATCTCCTAAGAGAGTGCTAGGTATCTATGCAAAAAAAGAGTTAGCATAGCTGCCCGAGACTGCTGTCCTTGGAAAGGCCTGCTTGCAAGGCTGGACTTCGGCTGGCATCTGGGAACTTGGATTTCAAGAGGGTTCTCATCTGTTCCCTCACTGGGCCTCACTGTGCCTAAGGTGGCTCATTGTGCCTAAACTGTTGGTACAAACAATGTAGTTTATGCCAAGCACCTGCTTTCCTTCTGGGAATTTGGAGTTTTCCGGTACATGCTGGAGAGAGTGTGCGTATGCGACCAGCCTCCAGTAAAAGCCTTGGGCACCGAGTCTCTAATGAGGTTCTCTGGTAGACAGAACTTCGCATGTGTTGTCACAATTCAAAGCTGGAGGAATTCAGCATGTCCTGTATCCACTATACGTTCCCCCATAGCTCCTTGTACTGTAATTCTTACTATGCTCTACGGTCATTTTCTGTTTACTTGGTTATTTTCCTCACTAGACAGCAATCTACTTGAGGGCAGAGCCAGTATCCTGCTTACTGCAGTGTTCCCTTGAGGGGGTTCACAGGGTATGGAGGAGTCACCAGAATGGGAAGGCACATGTACAAGGTTGAGATGATACAAACGATAGAGCAAGGTCTCAGGAGCTATGGTGGATGAATTACTCCACAGAGTGGAAGAGGGGAAAATGAGGAGTGAGGCTATAGAGGGACCATAGCCTTGGGAGGGCTGCAGAGGAGTATCCTTCCTGATACCCTTGTTGGCATACGAAGAGGGAGGTAAGGACATGCTTGACAGAGCCCACAGGATTTGAGTAGGAGACTTGAAGAGGTTCTCTATGGTCCCAGAGGGAAATGGAAACAGGAGCTGACTCAGATGGCTGAGTGGTGCAAAAGCTTAGGAAGCTATAATTTTGCAGTGGCTCTAATACACATGATTGTATGATTGTGAGGCTGTATGGCTTTCTTCTGGTGTGTTTAGAAATCTAGTCACCGGATCCAAGAGAGAGGCTTGTGAAATGGGTTTAGGGTTTTACAGAATGGATATAACAAAAGGATAAAGCAGTGAAGGAGTTGAGGGTGTGGGTGAGAAAGTAATCCACTTGATTGGGCATTGAGTACACGAAGAAAAAGGAAGGAGTGAGGACATGGAAGGTGGGTGGGCACAAAAAATTTCTCCATAACATCAAAGAACAAGTTAAATGGAAAAGAGGGATGGAGAGAGCTGGGGATTTAAGAAGTTATTCGTATAATACAAACTTCCAGTGAGTTTAGTAATTTGTAGATAGAACTCTTATGATGGCAAAATCCAAGCATGCCTAAGGGCCTCAAACTGACTGCAGTGTATGTGGCGTGGGCATCAAGGAGGGAGGTCAAGAGCTATGAGGGTGGGGCATTGGGTGGGTGATCCTCGTCAGTGCTGAGCTCAGCCGGGATGATGAGAGGAGCTGGAGTGGAGAGCAGGAGTGTGAAGCAGGTTATGCTGTCTGAAGTGAAACAGGTATAGGACGCTGACAGGTTGTGGCAGGGGTTCTCAGCGTGTCATCTGCCACTTTCCTTTCTATGCTCCATGCTTTAACAAATGGAACCACTGTTTATCACTCAAAGATCCTCTGTACTTTCTTACCTCTTTGCTGTTACCCAAGCTTTCTCTGCCTTTGAAACATCCTTAATTTCAGTTCCCTCTGATGAAATTCTATGGCTCCTTCAATGAAGTTCCTCCTTCATGAAGCTTTTCTGATCTCCACCACCCACATTTACCCTTCCTTCCATAATATTTTGTAAATTGTTTCTTGTGGGGAGGGATTTTAATATTCTGCTGTGTATTACAGGGATTTATGTTAATAGATGTATCTTTTCTGATAGCATGTGAGTTCCTTGAAATTATGGATCCGTCATGTTCATTTTTGTGTCATTCATAGCCATTTGCACATAGTAGGACCCAGTGAACATTCACGGGATTGAACGAATAGTATGATTTCAGAGTAGGGGCTGTATTTGGTTTAATTCTGTGTGATTTAACATTCAGGACAATGTTAAAGAATTGTTCCAAGAACTGTTGACTCTTTGTTTTGTTTTTCTTTTTTTGGGGGAAGGATCGCAAGCTATTTCTGTAAGAGTTTTAAATTTTATATAAGTTAAGTTATTCAACAAGTATTTATTAATTACCAGATCCTGTGCTAGGACCTGAGGGTACAAAGGTAAAAAAGTCATGGTTCCTGCCTTTGAGGATCCCCAAATCTAATTTGATTAATAAAACAGGAATGGGCTCCTTCTAGAAACTGAGTCATCTGCATCAGAAGGTGTACACTCAGTCTCTTGAGGCTCTTCCCATTTAAGTCCTGGGCTGGAAGATTTACCTCTTGAAGATAAGGACTGTAAGGGGAGATCCTTTGATTTCTCCCATAATCTGCAGTGCTTGCCCACAGCACTGAGGCCACATTTGCAATATTAAGGAATGACCCCTCAATCTCTGAGGCCACTGTGATGTAAATGTAAATGCTGGACAAGAAATCTAAAGGCCTGAGTTTGAGTTCCAGCCCTCTCCCTAGATAAACTGTTTTTTACTTCTGAGCTTCAGTTTTCCTTGTGTAAAATGTTGATAGCAATAAAGGAGAAAATAAATATAAAAGGGCTCTTCAAATGGTGGTGTGTTATACAAATGTTAATTACTACTTGCAGTATTGCTGTGTGGATTAAATGAAAGTGTGCTTTGTAGGCTCTACTTTGCAGATCTTGGTGTCACTATTGTTATGCCTTCAAGCCCTTGTCTTTTCACTTCCCGTTGCCTCTGCCCTAATTGCTGGCCTTCACTAATTCCCTCATTTGTCCTATGGTGATGGCATCTTCAGGACAGACATGGAGTTCCTGGGCAAGCTGGTGGAAGTTAACTGCTTTCCTCCATTGTCTGCACACATCTACATTTTCCTTCATATTCTTCTAGACATCTTTCATGCTGGTGGCTGGAAACCATTAAAGTCCTCCACATAGTTGTTTTTAGTCTCCAACTGTCGTTAGGCAGAGTTGAGAAATTTTCTCTTTCACAATGACCCACAGCAAATAGTTGCATGTATGTTACATTTCTACTCCGAGGAGGCCACACCATATCAGATCCATGTCTAATCCGTTGTGATCTGAATGTGTCATCAAAGTGTTCTCAGTGGATCTGTATTGCTCATTTTTTGTCCAAATTTTTCATTTTGGAATTCAAGATGAAATTCGAATCCCAGCTTCTGGTTTTTCATTATTTTCTTTCATTTACTGCGAACTGTGGTCAAGTGGGAACTTTTCGCTATTGCCTGTAGGCAGGGTTGATCCTCCTGCCGGTTCTCACTGGTTCACCCACACTAGTTGTTACAATATTGAAGTTCTTCTCTACCAGTTGCTAAGCGTCCTCTCTAATTTTTTAAAATTAATTAATTAATTAATTAATGGCTGCGTTGGGTCTTCGTTGCTGTGTGCGGGCTTTCTCTAGTTGCAGCGAATGGGGGCTACTCTTCCTTGCAGTGCACGGGCTTCTCATTGTGGTGGCTTCTCTTGTTGCAGAGCACAGGCTCTAGGCTCACGGGCTTCAGTAGTTGTGGCACACAGGCTCAGGTGCTCCGCAGCATGTGGCATCTTCCCAGACCAGGACTTGAACCCGTGTCCCCTGCATTAGCAGGCGGATTCCTAACCACTTGCCCACCAGCGTAGCCCTGTCCTCTCTTCTTGCCTGAATCCCTGAGTGCCATTCACCTGAAGCCCCAGCCACCTCAGTCCCTCTCCTGGGCCATGTGATTCCCATAATCAAGTAACTTAAGGATTAATGCGCGGAGTGATGAGGGTCTCTAGGACTTGCTCCAGCCTCGTAGCCTGGCCACTGTTCTGATTGGTCAGTGCTAGGTCACAGTTTGAATATCTTCCTGTCTTTAGGAGCCCCAGAATTTCCCACTTACTGATTTTTTTTCTTGTGTTTCCTTCCTTTCATCCGGAATTTTTCCTTCATCTTCTCATGTCCAAATTCTACCTGTACAAAGACCCAACTCATAAAGAACCTTCTCCAGGAAGCTTTTTACTTATCTCTTCCAACTAAAAAGGATCTGTCTCTTCATTGATCTACCACAGCCTTTTATCTGCACTTTTTTTGTGGCATGTATTACAGCCTATCTTGAATTATAGCTATTTAAGTATGTACCACTTTTTTTCCTGTTAGACTGTCAGCTCCTTGAGGACCAGGTATAGTATAATGCCTTTTTTGTGGGGTACCACCCGCTCATCCTAAATGTCATTCAAACTACTACTACTCATACTCTGGGTCTAGGACAAGTGCGTGATGGGTTAGTAGTAGGCATGAGGACTTTTATGTGACAAATGAAGAATTTAAAGTTTCTTGTGGTCTGCGTTGCAGTCTTTTTCAACAGTTTGACATTTTTGTGCAATAAGACTTCCTTCTGATTCACCTCTCCCTGGTCCCCATATCCCCACCCCCCAGCTCTTGGAAGGCCTAGGAGTGGGCAGGTTAGTTCAGCTCTGTTCCCAGGCTTTAGAGAGAAAATATATGAGTTAGGGTGCTTTGGCATGAAGATAATAGGAAATTGACTTAAGACAGTTTAAGGAACCATAACATTATTATTTATTGTCTTTACAACAGGAGTCCCCCGGAGCAGAAGAGCAGGGTTGATTGATTCAGCAGCTCAGTGATGTCATTAGGGGTGAGATTCTTTCATCTTTTTATCCCATGATCCACTTTACCATTATAATCATAAGTGACACATCCAGGGCATGTATTTTCTTGTTCACATCTCGGGGGAGAGACTTGCTTTTCTTTTCCAGAAATCCTGAACAGCCTTCTCTTAAATCCCATTACCTCACACGGTTTAGGCCTGCCTATCCCTGAAGGAATAGATGGCCAAAGGGATGGAATTACCTCAATTAGCTGACACAAATTGTTTAGGGATGGAATGGGTGTTGGGGAGCTGTGTTGGGAGATTATATTTTTCAAAAATGGCCGTAACACTGTCTGCCCTCCCACACGCCCTTCTTACAATGTGACCCTCACACTCCCCTCCTCAGGAGGTAGGATCTATGTTTCCTCCCCTTGAACCTGGGTAGACTTGTGGTGACTACTTTGGAGGTGACACTATGTGATTTCTGAGACTTGATGTTAAAAGGTGACATGGAGTCTATCTGCTTCTCTCTTGGGGTGAGCACTCAAGGAAACCAGCCACCATGCTGTGAAGAAGCCCAAGCGGCCACGTGGACAGACCCATGTGCAGGGAAACCACCAGCCAGCACTGAACAGCCAGCCGTGTGAGGTGCGCTATCTTGGAAGTGGATCCTCCAGCCTCAAACTACCCCGCTGACACCATGTGAAGCAGAGGAGAGCCGTTCTATGAGGCACTAAGTTTTGGGGTGGTTTGTTATGCGGCAGTAGACAGCTGGAACAGGGGTGCACTCTGGAAAGAATTGTGTTTCCTCAGTGCTTTCTCTGGTGTCTTACTCTTTTTGTCATTGGATTAGTTAGGTATCAAGGGCAAGGCCTAAAGTGAGGAAAGAGTTGAATCCTGAAAGGAATTTTATTGTTTAGTTCAACTTATTCGCTGTCTGGGATTTCTATATGGGATTTGGGGGTTCATGATTTATAATAACAAGCAGTGATTTTGCACATCTCCCTTGAGAAGTTGCAGTAGGAGATGGCTGGTTGTGATTTGGATGTTCAGGATCCAAGGAAAATAATCAATGACAACTATCTACTCCCTTTTTACTTAAAGTACGGCCCACCCTGGAAGGAGTAATCCTTGTTAAGGCATCTTCTTACCCGTTTTGCCTATTCTAGGAACCAGGATCTTGACTCGCTGTCAGAAGGGTCCACTCAGCTCAAGTAAGTATTCCCCAGAGTAACTTATTTATTTGTTTTAACTGAAGATGAGAATGACTGAATTCACACTTTAGAAAAATCTATATACTGTTTTTAAAGTGTTAACTCAATCATAAATATATAAGTAATAGAGTAATATGGTGTTATTTATTTATTTATTTATTTTTTCTGTGTATTTTATAATTGTTCTTGTTTTATTTTATTTTTTTTCACATCTTTATTGGAGTATAATTGCCTTACAACGGTGTGTTAGTTTCTGCTTTACAACAAAATGAATCAGTTATACATATACATATGTTCCCATATCTCTTCCCTCTTGCGGCTCCCTCCCTCCCACCCTCCCTATCCCACCCCTCCAGGCGATCACAAAGCACCTAGCTGATCTCCCTGTGCTATGCGACTGCTTCCCACTAGCTATCTACCTTACGTTTGGTAGTGTATATATGTCCATGCCTCTCTCTCGCTTTGTCACAGCTTACCCTTCCCCCTCCCCATATCCTCAAATCCATGCTCTAGTGTTATTTAAATGGTAACAAATTCTGTGTCTCTTAGGGATCTGACTAAACTCCTTAAGTAGGTGTGGTTAAAGGAATTATTGCTGTCTTGATCTTCTACTTTGTAATCTTGGGTTTGCTTATTTCCCTGAACTTTTATGTACCTCCTCTTTGCCTTGCTGCCTCCGTCATATGATCCACATCGGTCCTTTCCTGATATTCAAAGCTCCTACTATGAAGTCTAAGAGTTTGTTGACAATTTCTTAAAGTTCAGGCTTCAAGCACTGTCTTCACCAGCTAATTGGCGGTTGCAGACTTGAATCTCTGTTGAGTGCATTTTGCAGTGTTCTGCTAAAGTGGCCTGTTCCCGGAATTGGCTTTCTGTTCTCTGCACGTCTTTTGCCCTGCAACCTGGTAACAGTTGGGCTTATGTAGAACATCTGAGCCTTTGGCAGGAAGAGAACAACTTCTAGATTCCAGAGGAGAGAATCTCTCCTCTTTCTCCTCCACTGATCAAATGTGGAGGTAACTTTGGTTGCTTCCTGAATTATAAGATGAGACATCCCTAAGACTTTGGTCCCTCTGGGTTTTTATTATTTCAAGGTTTCTGTTATTCGGACCACTGAGATACTCAGTAAGTATTTGCTGGGTGAATGAATGATTTTCTTTTTTTGTCTAAATTTATTTAAAAATTTTTTTTAGTCTACACAAGCCACACTTTATATATTTATTTATTTATTTTTTATTGAAGTATAGTTGCTTTACAATGTGTTAGCTTCTGCTGTACAGCAAAGTGAATCAGTTATCCATATACATATATCTCTTCTTTTTTGGATTTCCTTCCCGTTTAGGTCACCACAGAGCATTGAATAGAGTTTCCTGTGTTATACAGTCAGGTTCTCATTAGCTGTCTATTTGAATGATTTTCTATGGGTTGGAATTCTTGGAGCTGATTGCATTAGAGATAAAGAAGCTGAAGTCCAGAAGGGGTTGCAGGAATTGGTGAGGACTCTTTAGAACTAGGTCTCCGGCTTTACTGTAAATACTTGCTCATCCTAGGACTCAACAGAGCAGCCCTTTCTTTCTGAAGGTGATCCTGATGGCCTCTCCCATCCACTCCCCATCCAGTAGAGCTGACCAGTGTCTCCACAGTACCCTGATGTCCTTGACTGCTGCAAGCAGTTATTTATCTACGCGTACATCTCTTCCTGTTGAGACTATAAGCTCCTTGAAGATGGACGCCATATCTTAGTTATTTTTTTTTAATTAACACATAACGCAGTTGTGGCCTTCAATATGTAAATGAACAGATGAAAGAGTGAGTGCATATAGTGACTGCATATCTTGGATTTTTCTCCTGTGATAGTGAATTTCAGTCCTTCTGTAGACCTGTCAGATCAAGTGCTTCAACACTTTATAATAAAATATTTTCCTTAGACATTGTATATATGTCTGTATATATGCATTTTAATTGTTTCTCTTTTTTTTTTTTTTTTGCGGTACGCGGGCCCCTCACTGCTGTGGCCTCTCCCGTTGCAGAGCACAGGCTCCGGACGCGCAGGCCCAGCGGCCATGGCTCACGGGCCCAGCCGCTCCGCGGCATGTGGGATCTTCCCGGACCGGGGCACGAACCCGTGTCCCCTGCCTCGGCAGGCGGACTCTCAACCACTGCGCCACCAGGGAAGCCCTAATTGTTTCTCTTAAAACTCATTGTTATTATTAGAAAAAGAAATACAGGCTTATTATTGGAAGTTCCAATAATGTAGAAGGCTTTAGAGTGAAAAGCAGCAGCTTCTCGTTCCTTCTAGATCCACTACCCTCTGTAATCTGTTTCTTGAGGAGTTTATTTTGTTTGATTTACATATATGGAGTCACACTGTATATCATCATTCACCACTTACTTTGTTTTCACTTAATGATTTATTATGGACATCTTTTCATATCAGTGCATATATTTCCACCTTATTCTTCTTAATGACTACATAGCATTCTATAATACAGATATAATATCAAAGGTCTAGTAGTGGACTTTTACTGAAAGACAGTTAGATGGTTTCATTTTTTCCCTAAGAAATGTTCCAGAAATCCTGTACACATACAGGTATAACTGAGGAGAAATTCTTGGAAGTATTACGGAATCAATGGTTTCCCTGATACGAGCATTTAAATTTTTAACAGATGTTGCAAAATTGTCCTTCAGGGGTTAGTAGTTTTTGATACAGAAAGCAAGTCACTTCTTAGGTCTGTGGATCAGCAAGTCAGCTGAGGCATAAAACACCAAATGGATACAAAGGAGTTAAATGCTGTGGTACATTTTTGTGTTTTATCCTAGATATTAGGCATTTCTGGAGCCCACTGGGAATGTTGCTCTGGTTCTGGTTGGCTTCCTTTAGCCACCCTTTCCTCATTTCCAGCCCAGCCTATAGAGCTCCCTTTGCTCCACTGTGAGCCTCTCGGCACTTGGCAAAATCCCCCTCTGTTGCTTAGTTACCCCTTGATAAGGAGCCAAAGCAAAAAAACCCGTCAGCCCGAGGAACACGAATTTCCCGTTTCTCAGTCAAGCCCCTGCTGCCAGAAAGGTCTATGATTTCCCAGTTATTATCCAGAGTGTGGCCTCTCCTTGTGGTTTGCTGGGTGCTCTTTAGAGGAAGAGAGAAAAGCAAATGCTCTTTTAGAGCAAAGCAGTATGAATTTTTAAGTCGTAAACTTAAAACACGAAAGAAACCAGGTTAAACAGGCTCACAATGTGAGGATGGGAAGGTTATTTAGTCAGTAAATATTTATTGAGCACGTACCCTGTGCCAGTTCAGAGCACCAAGGCACAGACTGAATGTGTGAGGGAGTGTTGGGCACAGCAGGGCTGAGTGCCGCTGCGCCTCCTGTTCTGGTCCCACAAATCAGGAGCAGAGAGGAACCCTGTCTCTAGTCTGTCTCCTGATTTTCGTCCCTATGGAGGAAGACCCACTGCTCTGTCTCTCCCCTCCAAGCCAGGCTGGTCAGTAAGAGATCTAGCAGTGGACCAGGAACTGTGGTGGTTTTGATGGTCCGAGTGGAAAAAATTATGTTTGCTCATGCAGATTTGGGGCCTGGGGCAGGGTAGAGGCTCAGAGCCACTCCCCAGGAAATGACTCAGAAACATGTACTGTCTGAGTTGCAGCTTTCCTTATCTCTCTGGAGAGCTTGTGGGTGGGTCCCTGAGTAGAGCTGCTATGGGCTCAATGATCCCAGCCCTCAGGGTGGTCCGGCTCTGTTAAGTTCCATTCAATTTCCTGAGTTTGGACACCTTGGTAGCCAGAACTCTAGTAATTTAGAGATGTGAGCACCACCTGTTGTCACAAATATTTGGGGGCTCTAAAAATGCCAGGAAGCCGTGCCCCAGAAGTTGCCAGAGAGAAATGCTGTCATGCTACCTCATGCTCTCCACCCGTCATTGTCCACAATCCCAGAAGGTGGCAGCCCTATGGCTTCAACCGTGGGCACAGCAGCCGGGGCTGGAGTTACTGTGGGTCGCAGAGCTGGTGTTGGGAGGGTGGGGCAGACAGACCTAATTCATTACAGGTTTCACCTAGAAGGAGTTGTCAAATTATAGGAGTCGCATGACGCCTTACACCCTTAGTATACCAGGAAAAATAATGATCACCATTT
Source organism: Leucopleurus acutus (assembly GCF_964270905.1). Lineage (NCBI taxonomy): Eukaryota > Metazoa > Chordata > Mammalia > Artiodactyla > Delphinidae > Leucopleurus > Leucopleurus acutus. Next base: position 83,832,288 of record NC_139143.1, on the reverse strand, counting down.
ACCATCTGGGTCCAAGGCACTCTTTTTTTTTTTTTTTTCTTCCAAGGCACTCTTTTTAACTATCTATCTATCTATCTATCTATCTATCGAATCTATCTACCTACCCACCTGTCTATCTTTTGAATCATTTTATAATTTATAGAAGAAGAAGGAAATAGTAAAAAATAAATTTATTAGAAATTATAATAAGAATTTAGATATAGCAAACTCAAATATTTGTTCCATATTTTCCTGGATTTGAAGATACACACACATACTCACTTTGTGTTTGTGTGTGTGTTTGATGTGTGTATACATTCACACACACACATATATAGGCTTATATGTATGTGTATCATCTTTATTCCATAATTGCAAAACATTTTCATTTTTAGATTTATAAATACCAAATAATCCAATGAATGTTTTTATTTCTATATCACCTATTTCTTCCCAGTTGCCTTGTTACACACACCTGTCTTCAGCATTGTTATGGCAAATATATCAAGTACATTTTAGTGCATAAACATTATAAGAGATGAAAGAATAAAGTCACATGTCTTTTTAGCAAAATGGGATAATTAAGGTTCATGCATAATATTGTGTGAAACAGTTCTTCCTGTTGAATAACTAACTGGATGAAAATACCATATTTCATTTTGTCCTTAGAAACATATTCTTCACTCTCTGATTCTTGCAAGCTTATTTGGAGGGCAGCACAGCTACTTGTATTACCTTTAGGAAATAATGATCTTCTCTACTAGGGAACACCATCTTCCTCTACCAAGCATTCAGCTTTGGGAGAGACAGACACCGAGGTGTGAGGAGGGCAGGCTGCACCCAGCTAGCCAGCCAGAGCAGCAGAATCAACCCTGGTAATCAGCGAGGTGACAATGTCTCAATGAGACCATGTCTCGCTCTCCCATGCAATGATCCCTGAGCTTGAGTAAATTCACTGAGAATACTGTCATCTGAAGACTCAAAGTATGAGATTTCATTTGTTTGATCAATTTTGCCATGGTCATTAGAGAGTTTTGCTATGGGTCTCTTTGCATTTATCTTTTGATTCATGAGATAGTTGAGAGATGTGTTCTTTTGCCAATTTTCTTCTCTTTGCCATTAAGTGAAGAAAATTCTAATTATTCAACTGTGTTCAAGAAAAACTAAAACAAATAGAAATCAACACCATACATTTATGTATTTGTATTTGAAAGATTTGTATTTAAAAGATGATGCAATGCTTTGGGTACCTCCTAGGAAAACTGAAGGATGTTGCAGATGCAGTCACAGTGATGATTTGTTTCACTCTTGCAGTATTCTTGAAGTGTTCCCATCATTGCTGTTTTCTCATATCTTGAAATGTTTCATGATAGAGAAAAAATATTATCATTAAGACCTCAAAATGTAGCTTAGATTTCTAAAATGGTCCAATGGACCCATATGATAATCACAAGACAGAATGAGTTTTATTCTACTTTTTTATTTTTTTATTTTTTTTTGCGGTACACGGGCCTCTCACTGCCGTGGCCTCTCCCATTACGGAGCACAGGCTCCGGACGCGCAGGCTCAGCGGCCATGGCCCACGGGCCCCGCCGCTCCGCGGCATGTGGGATCTTCCCGGACCGGCGCACGAACCCGCGTCCCCTGCATCGGCAGGCGGACTCTCAACCACTGCGCCACCAGGGAAGCCCTATTCTACTTTTTAAAAAGTCAGTCAGTCTTCCCTAGTTCTTTAGAAGAACTCTAAGAAAGAATAAGAGTTATGAAATATAAATCTTTGCAAATAGACGGGACTGCTGAAAAAGGAAACCCGAAATATAAAGTGTATGCTTCTTTAAAGCTTACAGGGACTTCCCTGGTGGTCCAGTGGTTAAGACTCTGTGCTCCTAATACAGGGGACCCGGGTTCGATCCCTGGTCAGGGAACTGGATCCTGCATGCGGCAGCTAAAAGATCCCGCATGCTGCAGCTAAATGATCCCACACGTGGCAACGAGGATACCGTGTGCCACAACTAAGACCCGGGGCAGCCAAATAAATAAAAAAAAAAAAAAAAAAAAAGCTTACAACAAAAACCAATGTTTGTCTGACATCATAATTTCCTTTTTTTCCTCCCAATATCTGGAGGCTTTGTTGGGGAAGAGATCAACCACTTATGTAGAGGTGAAATGGTTCTCTTTCCAGGGTGGCAGGTGTCATTAGTTCAGAGCCTGGCACCATGGTCCTATAAGAGCTGACATGACCTCACCTCCTTATCTGCTTTCACCTAATGGAGTCCCTGATCCCCTTGTTTCTCTGTCTGTTGAATGCCTTTAGGCCTCTTTTCCTGACCTCCCAGGCTGGACTCCATGGACCACCTGAGTAATTCAGTCAACGACAGTCTCATTTCCCTTCAGTTCTGTCTTGAAGTGGTTGTCTGTCCAACAGGACCCTCATGACCCTCATCGTATCTTTGCTGCACCCGCTTAGCTGTGGTTGGGTCCAGTGGGGAAGATCAAGTAGTCATGGATCCTGTTCTTTCCACTTTAGCCTGGGTTCTTATCAGCCCCTTTACTTGTCTTTGGTTAATGATCTTCATTCCCCTCAGGGACCTCTCCACATCTGAAGATGCTTCTTCTCATCTCTCATCCTCCCACCTCTGCAGGGGGGCTTTCCTCCTAATTCCTGGAGAAACACAGGCCCTTAGGCACAGTTTTTCCTCAACTTCTGCCATCCACAGTCATGTCTTCTTTCACACCCATCCTGACCTCTTTCCCCCCTTCTCTTCTAGGCCAGCACCCTCCTGCCCTTGATCCTGCCTCTTTTGTATACTCTCCGACTTTGGCCATAGTTTTCTCCTCTTCTCTGTTTCTTTGATCCCTCTCTCTAGGGGCTCCTTTATCATAGTCTATTAATACACTCTAATTTCATCAATGTAAGAAAAAGTCATTATTTCCTATGTATCAGGCAGCAGACAAAAACACACCAGCTACTATTATTTTTTTTAATTGAAGTACAATTGATTTACAATATTGTGTTAGTTTCAGGTGCACAGCAGATTCTTTTCCATTATAGGTTATTACAAGATACTGAATATAGGTCCCTGTTCTATATGGTAGGTCCTTGTTGTTTTATCTATTTTATATATAGTAGTGTGTATCTGTTAATTCCAAACACCTAATTTATCCCCCCCCCGCCCCAACTTTCTCCTTTGGTAACGGTAAGTTTGTTTTCTATATCTTTGAGTCTGTTTCTGTTTCACAAATAAGTTCATTTGTATCATTTTTTAAGTCTCCACATATAAGTGATATCATATGATATTTGTCTTTCTCTGTCTGACTTACTTCACTTAGTATGATAACCTCTAGGTCCATCCATGTTGCTGCAAGTGGCATTATTTCATTCTTTTTATGGCTGAATAATATTCCATTGTGTATATGTACCACATCTTCTTTATCCAATCATCTGTCAATGGACACTTAGGTTGTTTCCATGTCTTGGCCACTGTAAATAGTGCTGCTATGAACATTGGGGTGTATGCATCTTTTCAAATCAGTTTTCATCTTTTCTGGATATATGCCCAGGAGTGGGAGTGCTAGATCATATGGTAACTCTATTTTTAGTTTTTTAAGGCACTTCCATACCATTCCCCATGGTGGCTGTACCAATTTACATTCCCACCAACAGTATAGGAGGGTTCCCCTTTCTCCACACCCTCTCCAGCATTTATTACTTGTAAACATTTTGATGGTGGCCATTCTGACTGGTGTGAGGTGATACCTTGTAGTTTTGATTGGCATTTCTCCAATAATTAACGACGTTGAGCATCTTTTCATGTGCCTGTTGGCCATCTGTATGTCTTCTTTGGAGAAATGTTTATTTCGTTCTTCTGCCCATTTTTTTGATTGGGTTGTTTGCTACACACCAGTTATTTTAACAGAAAGAATTTAACAGAGAGACTCGTTAACTAGGTAACAAAGGGTAAAGAGAACTCTAGGGAAGTGGTCCCCAACCTTTTTGGCACTAAGGACCGGTTTTGTGGAAGAAAATTTTTCCACAGACGGGGTGGGTGGGGGATGGTTCAGGTGGTAATGTGAACGATGGGGAGCAATGGGGAGTGGCAGATGAAGCTTCGCTCTCCCGCCTGCCACTCACCTCCTGCTGTGCGGCCTGGTTCCTAAAAGGCCATGGACCCTGCAGCATGGGGGTTGGGGACCACTGCTCTAGGGTATATGAAAGTAGCAATTTCAGGAACCAGCAGTTACCCCCACGGCTAACTTCCAAGGGGAGAGGTTGGAATTATCAGAAGGTTGGAGGAGGGGGACTGAGACTTAAGCCTCTGAGAAGGGGTGCTTCTTGCTAGTGCAGAGGTCTCAGAGCTGGTTCTGTGAGGTTGGAAAGACTGCACACTGGATTCAACTGCCTTTGGGGAACAAAACCCAAGCTAGTTCCGATTCCTCCTGCAGGGGTTCTCAGTTGCGAATACATTGTTCCTTTGTGGGGAAACTGCCCTGCTGGGTGAAGAAATGAAGCTGGCATGACACTGCAGCGAACCAGAAGCCAGGGGAAGTAGTAAGTTCCTCTCCTCTTCCGGTCTCCCTCCAGGGTCCCCATTGGCAGAGGTAACTGGGATTCAGCTGCAAAATGGAGTCCCAGCTCCAACACCCCAAAGTGTGCACAGAAGAGTGGTTTTGAAGCCAACAGATACTAGCTTAATAACCGGTGCCCCTACCCTCCTCTCTTATTTCTTAATTATACATCCATATGTGAGTAGTTTTCATGCAACATCTGCTGTCTCTCAGCTCCCACTCATTTCCTCAAGCTTCTGCAATTTGGCTTTATTATCATCATTCTAATGTACTTCTTGAAAAAGGCCTCCTAATGACCAAATCTCCTGGGCCTATTTCTGTGCTTGTTTCACGTGGCCTCCCTGAGTGAGGGGTATGAATGACATTGTGGATCTGTCCTCCACATGCTAGCTTCTGGGATTGCTCACATCCCTGTCTCTCCATGTACCTCTATGGTTGTTTCTTCTGCTTCTCTTTCTGGGGTCCCTTCCTTTGCTTTCCCCTTAAATGCCGGTGCTCTCTAGGCTTCTGTCCTCGGCGCCCACCCCACTCTTCTTATTGTGCATCCCCCCACCCCCAACCCTGGGCATCTCATTCTGTTTCCTAGTTTTTTTAATATTTATTTATTTATTTGGTTGCACTGGGTCTTAGTTGAGACAGGCGGGCTCCTTTAGTTGCGGCTTGAGGGCTCCTTAGTTGTGGCATGCGAACTCTTAGTTGTGGCATGCATGTGGGATCTAGTTCCCTGACCAGGGTTCGAACCCAGGCCCCCTACATTGGGAGTGTGGACTCTTAACCACTGCGCCACCAGGGAAATCCCTGTTTCCTAGTTTTTATTATCACTATGCTTTAACAATTCATTTTGCAAACTACCTTTTTTTTTTTTTGGCCGCACCGCGTGGCATAAGGAATCTTAATTCCCCAACCAGAGAGCGAACCCTTGCCCCCTGCAGTGGAAGCGCGGAGTCTTAACCACTGGACCTCCAGGGAAGTCCTGTTTCCTAGTTTTAACCAGCACTTATATACAAGTTGACCTCCAAATCTTTATCTCCATACTCCATAGTCCACTGGCCATCTCCACCAGGGTGTCTAACAGCCACATCAAATTAAATATGTCTAAAGGTGAGCTCATCATCTTGTTATCTTCTCCTTCATATATACTTCTGTTTTCTTTCCCTTTGAAGATTTTTTTAGGCCAATGAGAAAAATGTCCATATTTAAGTCCATTTTCTGTTCTAGGGTTTTTAATAGTTTTGTATTTTGAAGATTTGAATATATAGACGTTAATGAAAAATTGTTTCAACAAAATATTATGATTTCATAGGAATGTATATTTTATAAACAGTGCTTAATAGAGCATGTAATAGACTGTCACCAAATAATGTAATTACAAATTAATAGTACATCAGTGATTTTCTTAAGCACAACATGGAGCTATGCCTGTATTTCCTTTGAACTTTGATTTTTAGTTTTTATCTCATATCATGCCCAGTCTTTCATGTCTTGGCTTTCATGAAACCTAAGATGATATTGTTCTCCTTCAAGATTTTCATCACTTTCACAGCATCAGTCAACTCTTCCTTATTCCATACTGTGCAGCACTTTCTTCATTGCGAGAGATGACTCTTATGATTGAAAGAGGAAGGAAAGTCAAGACCTTATCAAAAAACTGTCCTTTTAGTAGATTGTGCTAACGCAGATGTCACACAGCCCTGGGATTTGTGGTCCTTCAAGCACATAGTTTCTAATCCACTTCATCCAGCACCCCCCCACCCCCACTCCACCAGTGTAATGATATTAGCTGCTATTTATTCAACATTTATTGTGTGCCAGGAAAATCCCCGCCCAGGGTTAATATTTTATATACATTTTCCCTGATCCTGACAATAAACCTATGAGGTAAGTATTATAAGCCTCTTTATAAAGATGAAGAAACTAAGGCTCAAAGAGTTTTTAATTAATTAGCTAATTGATTGATTGATTTTAGTTTTTTTTTTTTTTTCAGTCACTCTACGTGGCTTGTGGGATCTTAGTTCCCTGACCAGGGATCAAACCCGCACCCCCTGCAGTGGAAGCATGGAGTCTTAACCACTGGACCACCAGGGAAGTCCTCAAGGCTCAAAGACGTTTTTTTTGTTTTAACTACACATATTTCTTTTTTTTTTAATTTAATTAATTTATTGGCTGCGTTGGGTCTTCGCTGCTGTGTGTGGGCTTTCTCTAGTTGCAGCGAGCAGGGGCTACTCTTCAGTGTGGTGCGCATAGGCTTCTCATTGCAGTGGCTTCTCTTGTTGGGGACCACGAGCTCTAGGCACGCAGGCTTCAGTAGTTGCGGTGTGTGGGCTCAGTAGTTGTGGCACATGGGCTTAGTTGCTCTGCGGCATGTGGGATCTTCCCGGACCAGGGATCAAACCCGTGTCCCCTGCATTGGCAGGCGGATTCTTAACCACTGTGCCACCAGGGAAGTCCCATCAAAGAGTTTTAAAAAAATCTCACAAAGCCAAAAAAAGAGGCAGATGTGGAGTTGGCTCTGAAGCCTTCCCATGATTTTGTGCTGCCTCTTGTCACAGCCCATGGGTGCTCTGGTGTGATATCTGTGATCAGCTTCAGGAATGCTCATAAGTACACTCCATCTGGCCAAGGAAGCCTCTAGCATATTCTCACACATCATATCTGGTACGCCCCCTGCCCTGTCTACACCCCAATGCTCCCTAGCAATCTCCCATCCTCAGTCTTAGAGATGTACATGCAGCTCTATCTTGTCGCCTAGCACCGTGCTTCCTTCCTCCTTATAGCGCTGTTTATTTATTTCTGATGAGGGTATGCACTTCCCTCATGTATTCCATCCACAAGTCTTCTCTCCCCAAGTCTTGGAAATTCAACAGTTACATTTATTGAGCCCCATTATATGCTTTTCATTGTGCTGGGTGCTAGGGATAAGGCATCATACTTTCCCCTTTGAGTCACAATATCAGGTCCAGTCTGTTCACTGCTGTATCAATTTCTGGAGTCCTAAGTATTACATCTGGCCCCCTTAATTTTCTCTTGTGAATTACTGGGTACCTCTCCCCTGTCATATTGTAGTTGACATCCTTTAGAATAACTACTCTCGCAGTTGTGCATAGTAAGGGGTTTTAAAGATGTTAGATGAAATGATAAATGTTAAATGCTATTCATATTACTTCATAAATTGAATATGTGTTCAGTCAAAGTGTCAACTACAAATATATAAGCAACATCATTACTGTTTAATTGTGAATTCACCCAGCACGCACCCTCAGTCAAAGCCGTTTATTTATACTATAGTAACCTGGTATTAGGAATCATATCTGTGTTCAAGGTAGATTAAGTTAGGTCATATTTGGAATTTTTTAAAAAAATTTAATTTCCCTTTATTATTTATTCAGCAAGTACCTATTGGAGACCTTCCTGTGCCAGAGTCTTTTCTAGGGCACAAGGATTTAGTAGGGAACAAAACAAAGTCCCTGATCTCACAGAAATCTCATTATGCATATGTACTTGTGTACCTGTTACAAAAATATAGAAATTGCTGATAAGAAGGAAAGAAAGAAAGAAAGAAAGAAAGAGAGAAAGAAAGAGAGAGAGAGGGAGAGAAAGAGGGAGGGAGGGAGAGAGGGAGGAAGGAAGGAAGGAAGGGAGAGAGAAAACACAACAATTCTATCATCCAGGTTAATTTTTCAGTGTATGCTCTTCCTGACTTGTGTTCTATGCATATGTAAACATTCCCTTTTCACTCAAAAGTAGGATAACATTTAATTATTTTAATGTGACTATACATTGTAAATACCCTTTCATATCACTGAATAATCTACCTCCTTGTTTCTAATGGCTGCATCAGGTAATTGGAATCTATTTGATTAGAATGTCTAGCTGGCCAAGAGCATTCAGTCCCTAACTGTGAGAGTGTCTCCACTTAAGTACATTCCATTTGTTTGAGGATGGTTCTCAGAATTTAGTATGCATAAGACTTACCTTGGGAGCTTATTAATGATTCAGACACTTGGGCTCCACACTCAGAGATTCTAATTCAGAAGGTCATGAATCTGCATTTTCATAAGTCTCAGTCACCAGCTAGGTGCTTAGGAGGTAGGTAGTCCCAGAGCCCTCTCTGAGAATCTTTGGTATGACTTATAGGAATAACATATACAGGCATAATTCCCTTCTCCTCTTCATGGGGGTCTTGGGAGTTAGGTTTCCCTCAAGGTAAGTTGGTTTAAGCTACACTAGATATTTAAGAGAACGAATCAGAGGGTTGGATTTGGGTTGGTAGGAGTCAGAGCTGGCGAATATGTCACACCAAGTCTAAGGGACAGGGACACGTTTGAAACCAGGACATCAAGCTGAAGGTCAGCAGACAGGAGTTCCTGGATCAGAATGGAAGCAGTGAGGGGGTTCTAGCCATGCCTATCAGATAATGTCAGGGGTGCTATTCTGTGCTGTCTTTGTGCTGTTGGGGGCTTGATCAATGGGCGGGTCAGCTTGGCTTAAAGGTATAGAGTCAAGGACAATGAAGGTTTGAAAAAGGCTTTGACATATATTGTCCATAGGTCAGCCAGAAATGGTCTGACTCTCAGAGCTGAATGAAATTAACTTGAACCATCTCCACACTAAATCTTGTCCAGCAGAAACTCCAAGCCTTCTGGGTGATCTCTGTGTATTCCTGAAGCTCCTATTCTCGTGGCGGCCTCCTACCTGTATTGGCTTTCTGCTTCCTTGACATGGATAATTCAGCCTCTTTTTAGATTTCTACCAAAAAACCACCCACACAAGCATCTGTGTTTATTTTAGATTTGGGGGTCTTGGGAAGGGGTACATCACACCTGACACAGCCTTCCGCCACCTGTGGACTCCTCCCTCTTCTTTTCCTCTTTCCTCTTGAAAAACCCAGATTTCTCTTTCCATGACTAGAAGTTTATCAGTCATCTTTTATCACTTATACACACATTCTGGGTCTTGCCTTCCACTCTGAACTTACGTCAAGACATTTTTCTCAGCAGCTCCACTTCAAAGAGATATTTTGTTATTATAATAACAACACATTCCTGTGCCTGTACCCACCCAGAGAGTGGGATGGGGAGGGGTATTCATTTCTAGATCTAAGGTTACCTGATTAGCCAGCTGCAGGCTCAGCAAACTGCAGGCTGGGAGTTGGTAGCTAGTCCTCAGTCTACAGCCCTGGTCATTAACAAATGAATAACCATCTCTTAGCACTGTACAACTCCACTGATGGAAGTCAAGTTATTTTTGTAGTTTCTATCTTGGTCTTTCCTTCCATACAGGAGTTTTCTTCATTTTTTAGCAGGTGGCTGGCAGGGGAACTCCTCTAGGTAGTGATTTTTGAAACACTTGCCCTCCAGAGCTGGCGGTGATCATGAGCAGTATTATAGATGCTGAAATGAACACAAAGCCTGTAGTGGATACCACCCTTCCTTTCAGGGAGATTTTTATGGATGAGAGCCACATTCTAAGAACTATTTATTCACATGTTACAACATTGCTGAAATTCAGATGTGTTTTAAAATTGAAAGCCACATTTAATATAGTGCTCCCCTATCCCCCCAACAAGAATGATGCTTTTTCATCAGTGGTGCCTCTTACAACCCACAATATCTTAGAATAAAGGGAATACAGTAGGAACACCTATCCATAAAGGATCTGGGTTTCAGAACCGAGCAGCACTCTCCGCCTTACAACCTCAGTTACAGATGAATGGAAGGTGAGAATTTCCTGTCCATTGGCAATTCCAAGAAGGAACACACAACGTCACCTCTTCCTGTCAGCCCAGGGTCAGGGCAGTGCAGTGAGAGGTCCTTTCCACGTTCCCTGTTGCCTAATGATGGATCTACTCGGGACATTGCAGTCAGTTACCACGAGGTGGCGTACAAGCCCCAGGCATGAAGTCTTGAGGCCCACATGCCTCCCAGACGTGGGTGGTTCTTTCTAGATGGCCGTTAAGAAGCTGCTGACTTGCTCTATTACACGGGTGGGCAGGCTGAGCTGGTGAAGGCAAAGACTCCGTGGAGCAGCTGGAGGAGGGTTTGGGCAGCATGAATAGGGAGAGAAGTTAGGATTCGTTCATTAGAGTAACAGTATCTGTTGAATGAATGCCTACGATTGCCTAGATGGATATGGGTAGAGAATATAAGACAGGCACAGTCCTCAGCCCCGTAGAATTTGTAGTCTAGTAGAGTTAGCATAATTAGTGTACTTCAGTGGAATGAGCAAGGACATTTGGTTGTTATGGACCTAATTCATATGCTGAAGCCCCAGCACTCAGTATCTCAGAATGTGATTCTATTTGGAGATGGGGTCTTTAAAGAGGTGTGATATGGTGATTTGTAATAAACATGTATTTGGTTTTCATCCCCATTTGGGGCACAGAGCTCCTAAAATGCTTGGAATGTCCCAAGTGCTGAGAGCCAGAATGGTGTCTTTTGTTAGGTTGATGAGGTAACTTTTGAAAAGCACCTAACGATGGGGGCTGGCTACCAAGAGAACCAGCCACTTGATTAGAAGGTTGAACCTTTCAGTCCATCCCCCCGACCTCTGAGAGGGGAAAGGGGCTGGAGGTTGGATCAGTCACCGTTGACCAATGATTTAATCAGTCATACTTTCATCAAAACCCAAAAAGGACAGGGTTGGGAAAGCTTCCATGTTGGTGAACATGTGCAGATTCCCAGAGTGTGTTGTGCCTGGAGAGGGCATGGAATCTCTGCACCCTTTCCCTACACCTTGCCTTATACATCTTTTCCACCAGGCTGTTCCTGAGTTATATCCTTTTGTAATAAACCGGTCATCTAGTGAGTAAATGGGTTTCCTGAGTTCTGAGCCACTCTAGCAAATTAATTGAACACAAGGAGGAGGTTGGGGGAACCTCTAATTTGTAGTCAGTCAGTCAGAAGTACAGGTAACAACCTGGGCTTGCAACTGGTGTCTGTAGTGTAGCTATATCTCATCTCCTGTTTCTTTCCCAGCCAAACTTCTGGAAAGAGCATCCAGATTTGAAAATATCTTCTTCATAAAATACTAAATTCTCATAGTTATGCTTGGATATGTTCCTGAGCTTTTTATTATGTTGCATTGACCTTTCTCTTTCATTTTAATTATCACTATTATTGCAATATTTTAATTACTTCAGCTTATGATAATTTTAATATACAATAATATGATATAGTATACCACTATGTGTACTACATAATAATATTATATAGTATAATAACAATATAGTATATAGTAAGCCCTATTATTGACATCCTTTCCCAAATTTTCCTGCCTACCCTTGCTTCTATATTTTCTGATAAATATTAAATCACTTTTTTTTTTTTTTTTTGGCGGTACGCGGGCCTCTCACTGTTGTGGCCTCTCCCATTGTGGAGCACAGGCTCCGGATGCGCAGGCTCAGCGGCCATGGCTCATGGGCCCAGCCGCTCCGCGGCATGTGGGATCTTCCCGGACTGGGGCACGAACCCGTGTCCCCTGCATCAGCAGGCGGACTCTCAACCACTGCGCCACCAGGGAAGCCCCTATGGCAGATTTAATAAAGAAATTGTCTTTGAGCAACCAGGACCTGCTTGTACCTGTACAATGTCAAAGGATAAAGATCATCAAAATACTGATAGATTTCCCTAGAAGCATAACCTCACCTTCCATGGTATATTAGTTTTCTAGGGCTATTATAACAAAGTGCCAAAGACTGGGTGGCTTAACCAACAGAAATTTATTTTCTCAAAGTTATGGAGGCCAGAAGTCAAAAATCAAGGTGTTGGTAGGTTTGATTTCTTCTGAGAGCCATAAGGGAAGGATCTGTTCCAGGCCTCTATCCTTGGCTTGTATTGGGTTGGCCAACAAGTTAGTTCACTTTTTCTGTAACATGGCTCTAGTAGTGCTTAGCTGTCTTTAACTTCATTTGAAACAATTTTGTTAGATTGTATTATGACAGCTGTCATACCAGCGTGCATGTAAAAAAAACTTATCAAAATTGGTGAATTTTTGTGTAGCCATTTTAATATTGAAGATGGAAGAAAAAAAGCAACATCTTCGGCATATTATGCTTTATTATTTCAAGAAAGATAAAAACGCAACTGAAATGCAAAAAAAGATTTGTGCAGTATATGGAGAAGGTGCTGTGGCTGATCGAACGTGTCAAAAGTGGTGGGCATAGTTTCTTTTTGGAGATTTCTCGCTGGACTGTGCCCCACAGTTGGGTAGACCAGTTGAAGTCGATAGCAATGAAATCAAGACATTAACTGAGAACAATCAATTTTATACCACGCAGCAGATAGCTGACATACTCAAAATATCCAAATCAAGCGTTGAAAATCATTTGCACCAGCTTGGTTATGTTAATCGCTTTGATGTTTGGGTTCCACATAAGGTAAGTGAAAAAAACCTTCTTGACCGTATTTCCACATGCAATTCTCTACTTAAATGTAACGAAAATGTTCTGTTTTTAAAACAAATTGTGACGGGCAATGAAAAGTGGATACTGTACAAGAATGTGGAACAGAAGAGATCGTGGGGAAAATGAAAGGAACCACCACCAAGCACACCAAAGGCCGGTCTTCATCCAAAGAAAGTGATGTTGTGTACATGGTGGGATTGGAAGGGAGTCCTCTATTATGAGCTCCTTCTGGAAAACCAAACGATTAATTCCAAAAAGCACTGCTCCCAAGTAGATTAACTGAAAGCAGCACTCAACGAAAAGCAGAATTAGTCAACAGAAAACGCATAATCTTCCATCAGGATAACGTAAGACTGCATGTTTCTTTGATGACCAGGCAAAAACTGTTACAGCTTGGCTGGGAAGTTCTGATTCATCTGCCATATTCACCAGACATTGCACCTTCAGATTTCCATTTATTTTGGTCTTTACAAAATGCTCTTAATGGAAAAAAATTCAATTACCTGGCAGACTGTTCCTGGCACCTGGAACAGTTCTTTGCTCAAAGAGATAAAACGTTTTGGGAAGATGGAATTACAAAGTTGCCTGAAAAATGGCAGAAGGTAGTGGAACAAAAGGGTGAATACATTGTTCAATAAAGTTCTTGGTGAAAATGAAAAATGTCTTTTTTTAACTTTAAAACTGAAGGAACTTTTTGGCCAACCCAGTAGATGGCCATCTTCTTCCTATGTCTTCACATCATTTTCCCTCTGTCCTTGTCTATGTCCATATTTCCTCTTCTTATAAGGACACTATTCATGTTGGATTAGAGCCTACCTAATGACCTCATTTTAATTTGATTACCTATGTAAGTACTCTACCTCCAAATGTGGTCACATTCTAAGGCACTGAGGCTTAGGACTTCATCAAATGAACCTTTGTGGGGACATAAAATTCATAACACATGGAGACCAGCTTTTCCATAACAGAGCATAATAAATCCTCAACCCCATTTTCCGGCAGCAGCCAAGGTGATGTTAATAGAGCTCCCAGTTTATAGTTAAGCAGACAGTTGCCCAACAGCCTCAAGGTTCTGCCCATGCATATACATTATCCTTGTGGAGCAGGAATGTTGGCCTGCCAGCATGTTCTCCTGCCAGCAGGCTAAAAGTAGAGGCCTAGGGCATTGGCTGGCTGATTTTTAAGTACATGCTATTATAACTGTGACAAAACAATACTTTCTTCTTTGGAAATTGGCTCTTTCCTCATCTTGTGAAGTGCTACAAGAAGTATGAAGGGCTTTGATTGTTTTTATCATGATTATTATTGTTGAACTGTAGCTTAGATGATGATGAGTGTGTATTGCAGGAGCATCCTGGGGCTGGCACTTATAAGGAGGCTCTGGTATGAGTGCCCATTGAGAGGATCCTGGGGAAAGCCAGTGAGGCTCTTTCCAGGGTTTCTGTAAAGGTTCTTAGTAAGTAAAAGTATATACTTACCTTAATAGGGAAGTACTTTTGCAGATAGAAATCATTTGAAAGAGACAAAGCTCCAAGTCAGTATCAGGGGATTCCCAGGTTTTATCTTTGGTGGGCATCTGCTATTTGTGTTAAAGTGAGAGGGAGGCTTGTGCTCCTTGCAGAAAATGCCACCTTACTCTATCAGAACGATACTCAGGAGCTATAGGCTTAGCTTTCTTGTCTCCACCATTGACCCAAATGTTTAGTGTCTATAACTTAGGAAATCTTCTCAACCATGACCCTCACAATTAGGAATGATACTATCCTGCATCAGGGCCTTCTTGGATTTATTCCTAGTTACCACGCTGTGAATACCGTGGTATAGAATATAGATTCCAGCAGGTGGCACAGGGGTGTTTGGATCTTTAGAGGATAATCTGATACTTTTGGCCTGATTATTATTAAGCACCTTCTGACTAAGTCACCTCATGGATTGTGTTGCTTAAATCAAGAGGTCATTTAATTTCTGTAATGCTGAGCTGAAGTTTCAGGCCATTTTCTACTTTTGCCTCATCAGACTTCAGACACCAAGAAGTTGCTGTATTCTTAGAAGAAAATATTAACACACACTGGAAGCACCATTATTTGTCATGAGCAGTGAGTCACCGCAAGAAAGGGCAAAGAAAGCTGTAGGGTCAAGAATAAAAACACTTGGAAAAAGAATCCTAGCTTGGGGATGGAAATAATATAGCATTCACCCTAACAGAGAAAAATGGTTTGGGAAAATAGAGAGGTTTTTTGTTTTTTTTTTCCTTTTTTATACTTAGACATAGATAATAGTAACCAAACACCCTTAAGTGATTGGAAACTTATGTCAGTTCCCAACCATTAAATCTTGAGTTATGGTTTGATGCATAGTTAAAACAGACAAAAAATAATTGTTTGCCAAAACATTTATTATTAATTTTTTACACAGTCCAATTATTTTAACAAGTATGTCTCCAAAGTAGTATCAATAGGCCTCAAAGGATTGTGGGCTGATGGGTCTTGTCAAAGGGCCTCCAGGGACATGCCCCTCTGTCCACAAACATTCCCCCTTCCCTTCCCCAAAATGCTCTGTGATCTCTGGTTGGCTCTAGAGCAAGGTAGATGTTTACAGGATCCTGAGCAGGTCCCCTCTCAGCTAAAATTAACAAAGGTAGTAATATTCTCAAGCTCATCGAAGACCGGGGGAAAGGAACTGAGCACTACAGACTACAAGCAGACATGGTTTTAAGGTTTGAGCTCTGGAGTTGTTTGAGAAACACCTTGCTTTTGCTTCATGAGATTTTAAATAATTATAGAGTTAAGTGTAAAAAAAAAATCGAATTCAAATTCTAAGTCTTCAAGCTAAACCTTATTCTTAACAGATATTTCTTCCAGTTACGGGCTGATTTCACAGGGAGTTTTTCTGGAGAAGCCATCCCCCCTGCACTATTCAAGCGTTGTTGTAAAAATTCAGTCCCCTGGCAGAATCTGTGCTAATTAAGCTACAAAAAGTGACAAGATATTTGGAGGTAAATATTAATGTAATTTAGGCCCAAGAAGAAATACCAACTTGAACATCAAATATATCTGAACTCTCTACAAGATGGATCAACAAATTAAAAAACAGACCCATCCTTTTGAATCTCAAATCGACATAATATTCTTGTTACTTTTGAAAGCAATAAATGAACGTGTTCCCCAAACAAAACTCCTTAAAGAAATGAAATGGCTTATATGTTTTTAAAAAATGCACACCACATCTGCACCAAAGAGCAAAGACATCCTGCAGTGAAGAACTACTTAAGGAAGAATAAAAGGCAGGAGTACAAAGTACATGAAAGAGTGTAGCTTAAGATTTTGTAAAAAAGAGATATTCTAACACTAGAGAGTTTTCCCCCAACCGGAAACATTAGAGTCATTTGTTACTTAGTGTTTTTTCCTTTGCTCGAAGCTTTGGCAGGTGTCGGGATTTGGCAGCATCTCTTAAAGGCGGTATTGAGATCGCTGCTCTTGGATGTACTCGTAACAGAGGGCTGGAGCGCACCGGGGCACTGGCAAACTGACGCTTGCCGGGCTCCAGAACCTGCCGACGGCCCTTGTCCTCCTCCCAGACTTGGCTGCAGCTCTGCTCCTCCTGCTGCTGGCGGCGGAGCTGTTCTTCTTCCCGGAGTTTTCTCTCCCGCTCCTGCCGGCGCCTCAGCTCTTCCTGCCCCTCGCGCTGCCGCTGCTCTTCTTGCTCGAGGAACTTACTGTCCTTCTCCTGGACGCTTCGCTTTTCTAACTCTCGCTCCTGCCGTAGCCTCTGCTCTCCCTCTAGGAACTTCCTGTCTCTCTGCCTCGGACGTCTCTGTTCTTCCTCTTGCTCTGCGCGCCTAAGTTGTTCCCCCTGGGAGAAGGCATCCTCTAGCTCCTGGCGGCGCAGCTGTTCTTCCCTTTCCCGGCGGAGCTGTCCCCCTCGCGGAATTTTCTATCTCGCTCCCGGTGAAGCTGTTGCTCGCGTTCCGGCCGGCGCAGCTTCTGTTTCTCTTCGCGGAACTCTCTGTCTTCTTCCTGATGGCGTATTTTCTCTTCTCTTTCCACTCTCAGCAGCTGCTCTTCCTCTCGGAAATTTCTGTCTCGCCTTTTGGCTTTCTTTTGCTCCTCCCTCTCCAGCAGTTCTTCAGCTGGGAATAGCCTTTCGCGCTGTTGCCAGCTCCTCCTCTCTTGCTCTCGTTCTCTTTCCTCTTCCTGTTCATCCTGCAGGGGCCACCGATCCTGATGGGATTGTCTCTCCCGCACCTGGGAATCATCCAGTTGCTGGATCTTTTCTTTATTCTCTCTGCGTTTGGAGTAAACCCTGTTCTTACGAACTTCATTTGCTTTTTCTTTTTCTTTTTTTGCGGTATGAGGGCCTCTCACTGTTGTGGCCTCTCCCGTTGCGGAGCACAGGCTCCGGACGCGCAGGCTCAGCGGCCACGGCTCATGGGCCCAGCCGCTCCGCGGCATGTGGGATCTTCCCGGACCGGGGCACGAACCCGTGTCCCCTGCCTCGACAGGCGGACTCTCAACCACTGCGCCACCAGGGAAGCCCTCTGGGGGAGTTTTTTGAAGAAAAGTTTTTATTAAAATATAGTTGATTTACAATGTTG
This sequence comes from Leucopleurus acutus, assembly GCF_964270905.1. Lineage (NCBI taxonomy): Eukaryota > Metazoa > Chordata > Mammalia > Artiodactyla > Delphinidae > Leucopleurus > Leucopleurus acutus. The sequence continues at coordinate 83,814,748 of NC_139143.1, read as the reverse complement.
TGTTAGTTTCAGGGGTACAGCAAAGTGATTCAGATATATATATGTATATATATATTATATTCTGTTTTAGATTCTTTTCCATTATAGGTTATTACAAGATATTGAGTATAATTGCCTATGCTATACAGTAGGTTCTTGCTGTTTATTTTATATATAGTAGTGTGTATATTTTAATCCCAAGCTCCTAAATTAACCTTCCCCCCCTTCCCCTTTGGTAAACCAAGTTTGTTTTCTATGTCTGTGAGTCTATTTCAGTTTTGTAAATAGGTTCATTTGTATCATTTAAAAAATTCCCCATATAAGTAATATCATATTTGTTTTTCTCTGACTTACTTCACTTAGTGTGATAATCTCTCGGTCCATCCATGTTGCTGCAAATGGCATTATTTCATTCTTTTTTTAAGGCTGAGCAATATTTCATTGTGTATATATACCACATCTTTATCCATTCCTCTGTTGATGGACACTTAGGTTGCTTTCACGTCTTGGCCATTGTAAATAGCTCTGCTATGAACATTAGGGTGCATGTGTCTTTTTTTTTTTACATGTGTCTTTTTGATTTATGGTTTTCTCCAGATATATGCCCAGGAGTGGGATCGCTGGATCATATGGTAACTCTATTTTTAGTTTTTTAAGGAACCTCCATACTGTTCTCCATAGTGGCTGCACTAATTTACATTCCCACCAACAGTGTAGGAGGGTTCCTTTTTCTCAGGGTAACTTTTAAGAATCCACATAGCTCAGGTCACAACACAGACCTATAAAATTAGAATTTCTGGGAATAGAATCCAGGCACCAGGGATTTTTTAGAACTCTCTTGATGATAAAGTGGCAGCCAAGGTAGAGAAGCACTTGGCATAAGGAAGGAAGAGTGGGAAAAACCTCATAAAATGTGGCAAAAAGGGAGGAGAAGCTCACGAGGGAGCCTAAGAAGAAGTTTCCTGAGAAGTAGGAGAAACTGGAGAGAAGGGGATATGGATACTAGTGTGTGAGAGGTAAAGAAGAAAGGAGTGCGCACCCTCTTCTACATAATCTTCAGTTGCTTCTTAAAATGGCCCTTTCCTATAGGTACCTAATCTGTTTCCTATTCCCTGCATTTAACTGGGTAGATGTTCATCTGTGTCTCTACTCAAACTACTCCTGATGCCCAGGATTCCTGCCCGTTTCCAGATGTCAGTCCACATCCATTCCATGTATAAGACTTGGTTCAAAGCTCTTCCTCCAAAGATCTGGTTAATTTTATGAGATTCTGATTGCTCCTATTTAGATAGTCCCTTATGCATTTAGTTATTTATCAAAGATGGCCAGCTATGGGGCAGTGCAGAGTCCTGGACATAGACACTGTGGATCCGGGTTCAAGTCCTGGCTCTGCTGCGAGTTAATTGTCTGGAACTTTCCAGTGATGTCATTAAAGCTCATTAGTTTCTTTACTGTAAGGTATTCAAATTTATAACTACTTTGAAGGGTTGATAGAAGTTTTATGGGTGAGAATGTAAGAAAGCTAGACATGTGTTATAGTATAGGGTAGTATTATTAAATTTTACACTTGTTAGAAGCTTGCTTTGCAATCATCCCGAAGTCTCTCTCTCTGCATATTTGTTTGATTTTCTAACTGTATTATAAACTCCTTAAAGTTTTGACTTTAAAAACGGCTGTTTTGTTTCTTTTCTGCCTCCCTAAAAGGGACTTAGTGTGCCGTTGAGATTCTTAGGCAGCCATATGTTTGCAGGCTCATGCTGGTTAACCAAGTGCGGCATCCCTGATGATGTTGCTTCCGGGTGCAGGAAACTTTGTGCAGGGACCAAGAGTCAGATGACCGCCTGCACAGACATGGATATCATTTGGGTCACTATCATCTAGTCCAGATCTGTAGGCTCCAAACACACAAGGGAAAAAGTCTAGGTATGTACAGGAAATGGGAAAGGATTGAGGCAAAACCATCTGATGGCTCTCTCCAGCTTGTTCTGAGGAAAATTCAAAATCCTTAAGCCTACCAGACATGATTAGTGGGTCTACAGAATGACCTCTCTGACCTCGCCTCCTGTGACTCACCCCTTGCTCATTTTGTATCCACTTGTCACTTTACTATTTCCTGAACATACCCAGCAGCATGCTGCCTCAGAGCTTTTGCAGCTGCTGTTCCCTCTGCCTGGAATGCTCTTCTCCAGGCATTTGTTTCTTTCCTTTACCTTCTCCAGGTCTTTGCTCCAATGTTACTTTCTCAGCAGACCTACCCTGACCACCCTATTTAAAATTGTGACCCTCAACCTTCCTTATCTTCCTGCATTCCCTTTTTTCCACTGTAGAAATTGTCATTATCTGATGTAAGATGTATTTTACTAATTTGTTTCCTATTGTCTCTCCATTAGGCTGTAAATTCTACAAGAACCATATTTTCTATGTTTTTTTTTTTAAACTGCTGCATCCCTGGTGCCTGGATGATTCTTGGAACATAGTAAGTACTCAATATTTGTTGATGAATGGATAAATTAGTAAATGAATGAATGAATAAAGTTTACTTATCAATGACCAAGATATTTTGAACTGGTAGAGACCCATTAAGTCAAGGAATCTGACTCTATTCCTTACTTTGGTTTCCTCTTGGTTTCTTTACAAGGTTTTTTTTTTTTTTTTTCTTTACAAGGTTTTATTTAATCAAATTACGGTGAAAACTCGTATTAATTCCTGTGGAACAATGGCTCTTTAGCCTTCTGGATTTTGTTGGTTTGTTTTCTCTCAAAGGGAATAAATCCTAAAGAGGAGTTTCCTGAATCTTACTTCAAGCTCTCTCCTCTTCTTTTTTTTTTTTTGCGGTACGCGGGCCTCTCACCGTTGTGGCCTCTCCCGTTGCGGAGCACAGGCTCCGGACGCGCAGGCTCAGCGGCCATGGCTCACGGGCCCAGGTGCTGTGCGGCATGTGGGATCCTCCCGGACCGGGGCACGAACCCGTGTCCTCTGCATCGGCAGGGGGACTCTCAACCACTGTGCCACCAGGGAAGCCCTCTCTCCTTTTATAACTCCTGAATGTGGCTCCTAGTCTTCCTACCTGTCTTTGGAAGAAATTTTCTAAAAATAGCCAGCCTTTCCTTTGAACTTCAAAGACAAATGAAGAGAGAGAATTAGGAAAATGTGGTTTGTATATATGTCAGAACTCTCTGATGAGGTTGATAGGGTTGGAAGAGTTTGGATGAATTTTCAGAAACTAAAACAATGAGGTACTAGTGAAGGGATATTTGAACTTGCCTCTACTTCTTTCAGAGTGAATGTACAAGTGCATGAACCATTGGTCCTACCCAAGAGAGCTGCTGCGGTATGATCCAAAAGCCCCTTGGTTCTATGCTCAGATACATGGAGGGATTAAATGTGAAGTTCGATTTCTTTTATTTCTTATCTGACTCACCACAAACTCATCCAGCTACACATACACATAAGTGACAAACTCATCCAGCTACACTGTACACATAAGTGACAATATCTCAGAGCTTTATTGTTTTAAAACCAGTTCTGACAGAGGTTGGGAAACCATCTGGCAAGAATACCAAGGTACAAACAGTGACAGCTTTATTTCTTCTTTTCCGAGTTGGATTCTAGTACTGGCACAAAAATAGAAATATAGATCAATGGAACAGGATAGAAAGCCCAGAGATAAACCCACGCACATATGGTCACCTTATTTTTGAAAAAGGAGGCAAGAATATACAATGGAGAAAAGACAGCCTCTTCAATAAGTGGTGCTGGGAAAACTGGACAGCTACATGTAAAAGAATGAAATTAGAACACTCCCTAACACCATACACAAAAATAAACTCAAAATGGATTAAAGACCTAAATGTAAGGCCAGAAACTATCAAACTCTTTAGGAAAACATAGGCAGAACACTCTATGACATAAATCACAGCAAGATCCTTTTTGACCCACCTCCTAGAGAAATGGAAATAAAAACGAAAGTAAACCAATGGGACCTAATGAAACGTAAAAGCTTTTGTACAGCAAAGGAAACCATAAACAAGACGAAAAGACAACCCTCATAATGGGAGAAAATATTTGCAAATGAAGCAACAGACAAAGGATTAATCTCCAAAATTTACAAGCAGCTCATTCAGCTCAATATCAAAAAAACAGACAACCCAATCCAAAAATGGGCAGAAGACCTAAATAGACATTTCTCCAAAGAAGATATACAGATTGTGAACAAGCACATGAAAGGATGTTCAACATCACTAATCATTAGAGAAATGAAAATCAAAACTGCAATGAGGTATCACCTCACACCAGTCAGAATGGCCATCATCAAAAAATCTACACACAATAAATGCTGGAGAGGTTGTGGAGAAAAAGGAACCCTCTTGCACTGTTGGTGGGAATCTAAATAGATACAGCCACTATGGAGAACAGTATGGAGGTTCCTTAAAAAACTAAAAATAGAACTACCATACCACCCAGCAATCCCACTACTGGGCATATACCCTGAGAAAACCATAATTCAAAAAGAGTCATGTACCACAATGTTCATTGCAGTTCTGTTTATGATAGCCAGGACATGGAAGCAACCCAAGTGTCCATCGACAGATGAATGGATAAAGAAGATGTGGCCCATATATACAATGGAATATTACTCAGCCATAAAAAGAAACGAAATTGAGTTATTTGTAGAGAGGTGGATGGACCTAGAGTCTGTCATACAGAGTGAAGTAAGTCAGAAAGAGAAAAACAAATACCGTATGCTAACACATATATATGGAATCTTAAAAAAAAAAAGTTCTGAAGAACCTAGGAGCAGGACAGGAATAAAGACGCAGACGTAGAGAATGGACTTGAGGACACGGGGAGGGGGAAGGGTAAGCTGGGACGAAGTGAGAGAGTGGCATGGACTTATATATACTACCAAATCTAAAATAGATAGCTAGTGGGAAGCAGCCGCATAGCACAGGGAGATCAGCTCGGTGCTTTGTGACCGCCTGGAGGGGTGGGATAGGGAGGGTGGGAGGCAGGGAGACGCAAGAGGGAAGAGATATGGGAACATATGTATATGTATAACTGATTCATTTTGTTTTAAAGCAGAAACTAACACACCATTGTAAAGCAATTATACCCCAATAAAGATGTTAAAAATTTTTCAATTTTCTTAAATTTACCAAGGCTTGATTTGTGACCCAAGATATGATCTATGCTGGAGAATGTTCCATGAGCACTTGAGAAGAAAGTGTATTCTGTTGTTTTTGGATGGAATGTCCTATAAATATCAATTAAGTCCATCTTGTTTAATGTATCATTTAAAGCTTGTGTTTCCTTATTTATTTTCATTTTGGATGATCTGTCCATTGGTGAAAGTGGGGTGTTAAAATCCCCTACTATTATTGTGTTACTGTTGATTTCCCCTTTTATGGCTGTTAGAATTTGCCTTATGTATTGAGGTGCTCCTATGTTGGGTGCATAAATATTTACAATTGTTATATCTTCTTCTTGGATTGATCCCTTGATCATTATGTAGTGTCCTTCTTTGTCTCTTGTAACAGTGTTTTAAAGTCTATTTTGTCTGATATGAGAATTGCTACTCCAGCTTTCTTTTGATTTCCATTTGCATGGAATATCTTTTTCCATCCCCTCACTTTCAGTCTGTATGTGTCCCTAGGTCTGAAGTGGGTCTCTTGTAGATAGCATATATACGGCTCTTGTTTCGTATCCATTCAGCCAGTCTATGTCTTTTGGTTGGAGCATTTAATCCATTTACATTAAAGGTAATTATTGATATGTATGCTCCTATTACCATTTTCTTAATTGTTTTGGGTTTGTTATTGTAGGTCTTTTCCTTCTCTTGTGTTTCCTGCCTGGAGAAGTTCCTTTAGCATTTGTTATAAAGCCGGTTTGGTGGTGCTGAATTCTCTTAGCTTTTGCTTGTCTGTAAAGGTTTTAATTTCTCCGTTGAATCTAAATGAGATCCTCACTGGGTAGAGTAATCTTGGTTGTAGGTTTTTCCCTTTCATCATTTTAAATATGTCCTGCCACTCCCTTCTGGCTTGCAGAGTTTCTGCTGAAACATCAGCTGTTAACCTTATGGGGATTCCCTTGTATGTTATTTGTTGTTTATCCCTTGCTGCTTTTAATATTTTTTCTTTGTATTTAATTTTTGATAGTTTGATTAATATGTGTCTTGGTGTGCTTCTCCTAGGATTTATCCTGTATGGGACTCTCTGTGCTTCCTGGGCTTGATTGACTATTTCCTTTCCCATGTTAGGGAAGTTTTCAACTATAATCTCTTCAAATATTTTCTCAGACCCTTTCTTTTTCTATTCTTCTTCTGGGATCCCTATAATTAGAATGTTGGTGTGTTTAATGTTGCCCCAGAGGTCTCTGAGACTGTCCTCAGTTCTTTCCATTCTTTTTTCTTTATTCTGCTCGGCAGTAGTTATTTCCACTATTTTATCTTCCAGGTCACTTACCCGTTTTTCTGCCTCAGTTATTCTGCTATTGATTCATTCTAGAGACTTTTAAATTTCATTTATTGTGTTGTTCATCATTGTTTGTTTGCTCTTTAGTTCTTCTAGGTCCTTGTTAAACGTTTCTTGTATTTTCTCCAACGTATTTCCAAGACTTTGGATCATCTTTACTATCATTACTCTGAATTCTTTTTCAGGTAGACTGCCTATTTCCTCTACATTTGTTTGGTCTGGTGGGTTTTTATCTTGCTCCTTCATCTGCTGTGTGTTTCTCTGTCTTCTCATTTTGTTTAACTTACTCTGTTTGGGGTCTCCTTTTCTCAGGCTGCAGGTTCGTAGCTCCCGTTGTTTTTGGTGTCTGCCCCCAGTGGGTGAGATTGGTTCAGTGGCTTGTGTAGGCTTCCTGGTGGAGTGGACTGGTGCCTGTGTTCTGGTGGGTGGGGCTGGATCTTGTCTTTCTAGTGGGCAGTACCATGTCCGGTGGTGTGTTTTGGGCTGTCTGTGAACTTAGTATGATTTTAGGCAGCCTCTCTGCTAATGGGTGGGGTTGTGTTCCTGTCTTGCTAGTTGATTGGCATGGGGTATCCAGCACTGGAGCTTGCTGGCCGTTGTCATGGAGCTGGGTCTCAGCGTTGATCTCTGGGAGAGCTCTCGCCATTGATATTACATGGGACATGGGGCCAGAAGGTCTCTGGTGGTCCAGTGTCCTGAAGTTGGCTCTCCCACCTTGGAGGCTCAGGCCTGACACCTGGCTGGAGTATCAAGACCTTGTCAGCCACACGGCTCAGAAGAAAAGGGAGAAAAAAAGAAAGAAAAAAAAATTGAAAGAAAATTATTAAAATTAAAAAAAAAATAAAAAGAAGGGAGCAACCAAACCAATGAACAAATCTACCAATTGTAACAAGTGCTAAACACTAAACTAAGATAAACATAAAAATCAGAAGCAGATCAGTCGCAGACAGCAAACCCCAAGTCTACAGTTGCTCCCAAAGTTCACGACCTCAATTTTGGGGTGATTCGTTGTCTATTCAGGTATTCCACAGATACAGGGTACATGAGGTTGATTGTGGGGATTTAATCTGCTGCTCCTGAACCTGTACAGAGAAATTTCCCTTTCTTTTCTTTGTTTGCACGGCTCCTGGGGTTCAGCTTTGGTTTTGGCCCCGCCTCTGTGTGTAGGTGGCCCTCTGGCATCTGTTCCCGCGCGGACAGGAGGTGGTTAAAGCAGCGGCTGATTAGTGGGCTTCTGCTCACTCAGACTGGGGAGAGGGAAGGGTATGGTAGTCATAATTGGGATGCGGGGCAAGCCTGCAGCAGCAGAGGCCGGCGTGACGTTGCAACAGCCCGAGGCACACAGTGTGTTCTCCCTGGGAAGTTGTCCCTGGATCACGGGACCCTGGCAGTGGCGAGATGCACAGGCTCCCGGGGGACGTGTGGATAGTGACCTCTCCGCTTTGCCCTCCGCACCCCTGTGGCTGTGCTCTCCTCCATGGCTCCAAAGCTTCCCCCCTCTGCCCCCCGCAGTCTCCGCCAGTGAAGGGGCTTCCTAGTGTGTGGAAACCTTTCCTCCTTCACAGCTCCCTCACACTGGTGCAAGTCCCATCCCCATTCTTTTGTCTCTGTTTTTTCTTTTGCCCTACCCAGGTACATGGGGAGTTTCTTGCCTTTTGGGAAGTCTGAGGTCTTCTGCCAGCATTCAGTAGGTGTCCTGTAGGAGTTGTTCCACATGTAGATGTATTTCTGATGTATTTGTGGGGAGGAAGGTGATCTCCACGTCTTACTCCTCCACCATCTTGAAGGTCCCTGTGATGCTATATTTTAAGGCAAATATCAAGAAATGAACCTAGTAGAATTCTATTAATACCTTCCAAAAATGAGCATGCTCAATTAAATTCATATTTGTGGATTGATATCAGTATTTGGCAATATGTATCTGTGTGAGAAGACATTTTGAAATATGAAATATGTAAAATTTCATTACACAGCAGCAAAAGCAGATGAATATTTGCAATAAACTTTGGTGTTAGGAAAAAATAACTTTGAGCTTCAATTAAATGAAATATTACTCCTTAAAAAGGAATTGCAATTTTTCTCATTGGTAGACCTCTATTAAAAAAACTGTATTCAATTATTATTTTTATATTTCGAATTTTGTCAAAAGATGGTGGAAATTTGTTTTCCCTCTTGTTATGTATAAATAACTATGTAATATAGTCACAAATGCCTAAAATATTTATTATCTGGCTTTTACAGAAAGTGTTGGTCCACCCCTAATTTCATCTATACTGGAACTGTCCAGGGCCAAAACAAACAAGCAGACAGGCAATGACCAAAAGATCCCATTTTCTTGAATCTCAGTTAATACTTAAATCCTTAGATGAATGAATGTAACAAAACAGAAACAGACTCAAAGATACAGAGAACAAACCCGTTGTTACCAGAGAGAAGAAGGGTGGGGGAAGAACAAAGCAGGTGAAGGGAATTAAGAGGTGTAAACAGCTAGGTATAAACTAAATAAATTAACAAGGATGTAATGTACAGCACAGGGAATATAGCCAATATTTTATAATAACTTTATATGAAGTATAATCTATAGAAATATTGAATCACTATGTTGTACACATGAAAGTAATATAATATTGTAAGTCAACTACATTTCAATTTTTAAAATTTTCTTAGTCTTGCAGTTTAGTTGATTTATTTTTGTGCTGCCATATCATCAGTGAAGAGCAAGGTCATCAGGTCATTGTGGAAATCAATTTTAATTTGCTGTGAGTCAGTTCTATACAACAGAATAATTAAGCCCTTAATTTGCAGAAAGAAACCCAAGGTTTTCAATAAAGAAACCCAAGGCTTTAGTGGTCTGAATTGGCTAAGCAGATTTTTGGTTTATGGGAACTGTCTCCTCTGAAGCAGGTAAATGCCTCTGGGGATGGGAAGGGCAGAGGTTGAGGAAATCCTCTGGAGTGCTTGAAGTGGCTGTGGAAGGGAGTGAGTTCAGAGGCCTTTGAGCATACCTTGGATGATGGGAGAGAACAGAGGGGCCTCCTGAGTGGGGACAGAACCCTGGGATCCAGGCAGGAACGAGGCATGGTCTATAGCTCAGCTCAGCCCCCTCCCTGGGTCAGAGCTGATGCTTCTCCTTCTGTGTTCCCTCAGACCTCTTTTCTCTGCTCTTTGTATGTTTGTGTTCAAGAAGGCGGGCCGTAACACTATTTTACCGATGAGGAAAATGAAGCTCAGAAAAGCTAAGTAACGAATCAGTAACTTAACTGACATAGTCAGTATAAGGTGGAGCGAGGGCTTAACCCAGGACTCTGCCTCCCAATGCAGTTCCCTTGCCCTCTGACTAGCACTATGCTGAACACGGTTAGGTTCTGAGCCCTGTTGCTTGATTGATCGGAGGGTCCCTGAGAGGACTTTCCCATTCAAATGCTACTGTGCTGCAAACCCAGCATTAGATTTGCTCATTACTTTCTTGAAGCACCCTCTTTCAAAATGTGGATTGGTATCTTAAGGCATTAACACTCTTAAGTAAGTTCTTTTCTTTGTTTACTCACATCCAAGACAAGAATGTTCATGTTAGGAGTTTTACAAGCAGAGTTGACAAGTGTTCTGAAAAGGTAGGTGAGGGAGGCTAAAGTCAGATTTTCCTTTTTCATAGTTTTGTTCAGGGCCTCACAGGACTCATGTCACATGAAAACCTGTTCTCCTTCTGAGGGAAGGGAGAAATGAATCTGGACTCTTCCAGGTAATCTCAGCGGTTGGTCTGCACCTCACAAAATGCAGGCCCGTCCCTGTGCCCCTCCCCATGGTGGTGTCCAGCCTCTGATGGAGGAGGCCCTTCCCAACAGGCAGCCTGTCCCACACCTGGGTAGTTCCAGCTGTGGGGAATATCCATCTGCTTGGAGCTATAATCTACCTGTGAACTCTGCTCCTTGGCTCCCATTCTGCCTTCTGAAACAATGTAAATCAAGGCTCATAAAATTCTTCCTCCTTCTTTCTGATTTCAGAAACAATTGTCCAGTCTCCCTCTTACATCTCCTCTTCTCTGTTTCTATCTCTTCTGTTAACTTTTTGTCACGTGACGAGGTCTCCGGAACACTAACAATCCTGGCTGCCGGCTCTGGTTATGCTGTAGTTTGTCAACTCCTCTCATAAAGCTGGCACTCAGAACTCATTAGTCACATTAATTAACGTTTATTTATTCAACAAGCATTTATGCGAGCTTGCTCTGTGCTGAGTCCTGGGCACGTGTCTGGGGGATGTAAGGTCAGATTCAGTTCCTGACCGTGGTGCTGATCAATTTAATAATCAAGTAATCAGACTCATTCTCTCACTTCCAGTCTGTCTGTCTCACCCCCTTTTCTTCTCTTTGAGGAAGACGCAGGCAGAGACAGGCCAAAGTTGCACAAAAAGAGTCTTGGCAAAGGCTCGGGAGGAGTTTTGACTCAGCCAGTTCTGGGGAATGTCTGGGCGGCCGTTTTTCACAGATGTCACGGGGTGCCCCTCAGTTCCCTCTAATGTCTTTCCTGGCCCCGTAGCATCAGTTTGAACCAAGGCCGGATCAGTTGTCCCAGGCTGGCCCACTGGCTGAGTCTCAGAGTTCTGGCTCCACTGTGGTCGGAGATGGTGCAGGTCAGTGTGGCCCCTCTTGCCAGCCTCAGTGTAGTGACAGCTCGGGGGCAGACCGCGTGGCAGTAGCGAAGGAGGCTTTGCTCCGTGGAAACTTGGGCTCCTCCCCTGGGCTCATAAATAACAAAAGAGGCCAACTGATAACAGTATTATTGTTACTCTTTTTTTTTTTTTACCTGAGTGGCACCTTTATTGCACTTGGTGAACCTACATTGACATGTCATTATCACCCAAGGTCCATAGTTTACATTAGTGATTATTGTTACTCTTGTTGCTCATGTTTCATTATTGTTGTTATTACTGTGCACTGATTGTTCTGATCATGAAAAATCTAATGAGGAGTTTCATCTCAGCCAGACACCCTGGGGCCTGGTAGTTCACCCAGGTCAGAAGAAGCCAGAGGGCATTCTTAAAGGGCCATACCTGAAGAGTATGCCCCCCCCTCCCCCAGGTGACAGAGCTGGAGCTGGAGCTGGTGGCAGGGTTCTGACTTTACAGAGGATGAGGCACATTGGGATGAGAAGACTGAACGGCCCCTTAGTCAGACTTGAAAGGAGTTTAATTTCAACCTATCTCCCACATGGTAGGTCAGGCAGCATGGGGCCTACCCTCAATGTTCCTTCCTGCCCGAAGCACTGAAGACCGGGATTTGGACTGTGACCCAGTTATTAGAAGGGAAGTGGGTTATAAGGTCAAAAGAGCTCAAGATCGAGGCCAAAATTAATAGGCACAGAAAGTCTGGAAGATAATAAAAGGTAGAGGGACGGTGATATGATGGAGTCTTAGGTTCCTCCTGGGCCTTGGATTCTTGCTTTGAAATCTGTTTGTCCTCCTAGCCCTGGAGCACTTTGGAGCTGGGGTTGAGCACTAATCAGCCACTCAACCCTGGGTTCTAGTGCAGAGTCCTTCACTGCCAAACCATCTGCCTTTGGGCTAGTTACTCCCTCTCTGTTCCAGCTTCCACTTTTGTTGACTCAGGAGCCATAGAGGGAAAGTATGAGTGTCTATAGACACCTGGTGAAAGTTTAGAGGAATTAAAGCCACTGCCATCAGGGAACAGAGCCCTGTATACATTGCTCAGGTGTGTTTCATGTGCCCCAAAGCACAGCCTGGGTTTGGAAGCTAAGTTAGTCAATCTGATATTTGTCTGAGGAATTCATCCTGGGAAGATGGTCCTGTTTTCTAATTCAGGTTTGTCTAGAAATTTATCCTTGTTCCTGGCCCAAACGTTCACATTTGGTTTGATTTTACTATTCCCAAGACTTCTGCAAAACATTTCCTTTCTTGGTCCCACAGATTTTATTCTAGAGATAAAATGCTTGTGGATCTGGGACTAACACAGCATGTGAAACATACCAGAAGTATTATGGTGTTTAGCAAGTCTTTTGAGTTCCTATTATCATCCCCATTTTATAGATGAAAAAACTGAGGGACAGAGGTTAAATGACCTACCCAAGGTCACGTAACTAGTCATGGAGAGGGAGAGGATTTGAACACAAACGGTATACTCTAAATCTCTACTTTTTTTTTTTTTTTTTTGCGGTACATGGGCTTCTCACTGTTGTGGCCTCTCCCGTTGCGGAGCACAGGCTCCGGACGCGCAAGCTCAGCGGCCATGGCTCACGGGCCCAGCTGCTCCGTGGCATGTGGGATATTCCCGGACTGGGGCACAAACCCGCGTCCCCTGCATCGGCAGGCGGACTCTCAACCACTGCGCCACCAGGGAAGCCCCTAAATCTCTACTTTGAATAAACCACTGACTGATTGACAGTCATGTATGTTTCCTGAGGGATCCCGGAAAAGGTCTTACTCCAATATATGTTTTCCATCAAGGGTGTATAATTGTATAGTGTTTACCATCAAGCTTTGCCCCTTCTCAGTTTCTTATAGTACCTATGAAGGGTTACATCAATCCATGAAAGAGAATTTATTCATTAGATGTCTTCATCGTCTTATTGAATGGAAGTGGTAGAGGGGCTAGAAGGAATTGTTGCATTGTACAACGAAATGTCAATAAATCGCGTCCTACCCCCTGCTCTATTTCTGAACAGGGTTGGAAAATTAAACAGGAAGAAAGTGTGGTAGCCAGAATGCCACTTTCTTGCTGATAGACATTCAGTTATAGGCTGTGGCTCTAGGTCTGTTGTTAGGGCTTGCTCATGGTAGACCCCATGGTTAGGCAGAGTTACCCACCTAATGCCAGCCCTGGGCTGGGGCAGGCCTCCCTGCACAGATGTAGGTCCCTGTTATGGCATGGAGGATCTCTGCAGCTCCCAGTAGAAGAAGGCAGACCTGAGCCAATCACGCTTACAAAATTTAGCAATCAGTTAAGTCTTTCTACCATTTCGGGGGCAAAGACAAGAAAGGGGTGGAAAGAGGCCAGGCGTGGGGAAAGGCACTCACATCCTGCAGAGACCTTAGACCTTCTAGTCATGCCCTCTTATCCTACAGATACAACAGAATTCAGGGAAGGGAAAAGACTCTGATACGCAAGTGCTGCAAGGTCATCAGGGAGAGGAGCTAGGAAACTAGATATCCTGAACTGGGTACAAACTCCACCTACTTTGCACTACTTAGTTCTCCTCCAGGAAGAGTGAGCAGTGGGAATGCCCCAAGACCTGGTGTGCAAGGGCCCTGGTGGGAAGGGGAAAGAGGACAGAAGCAGTGAAACCGGGGTGAGTGTGCCTACAGAATAGGGCATAGAGTGACCCCTCAGCACTTCAGAGCATCAGGTATTGGAGTCAAACTTTCTCTCCCCTGCTGTCCTCCTCACAGCTCCACCTAGTGTCAGTGTGGAAGCTGGAAGGACTGCTTGAGATGACCCACTCTATTGGTCAGAGTTCTCCAGACAGACAGAACGAGCAGGATGTGTATATATGTAGGAAAAGGTTTATTATAAGAAATTGGTTCATGCAGTTATGGAGGCAGCCAAGTCCAAAATCTGCAGCTTGGAGACCCAGGAGATCCCATGGTACAGATGAAGTCTGAAGGCATTCCACTGGAGAATTCCCTCTTGCTCAGGTTGGTGGCTCTTTTTATTCTATTCAGACCTTTAGCTGATTGGATGACACCCACTCAAAGTGCACTGATTTAAATGCTAATGTCAGGCAAAAACTCCCTGCAAGTTGACGCATAAAATTAACCATCACACCCACTATTCCCCTCATCGTCCTTGTAGGGCTGATAGTTTTCCCGGATTTAAGTCATTTGAGTACCACTACCATGATTTTTTAGTGCAACATCTGTTTATTTTTTATTCAATATCTCCTTTAAACCAATGTTAACCACTCACTTTAAAAAAGTTAGCCTCATAGCAAAATAATATTCAAGAAAAGGGGTTGTTGTACTCGTAATTTCTTTCTAAAACACCCAAGAGTAAATAAGTCAAGCATTTCAAAAAAGCGTACTTAGCACCTAAAGCCATCTTGCATCCTCCTTTTGGGAAACACTGTAATGTGGGCTGCAGTTGAGGAAAGAGCCCGAGGCCCCGCCTGACCACCAGGGGACGCAGTTGTTCGCCTTCCCGGAAGCCCGGGCTTTTATCCCACCTGGGGGTCTCCCCCACACCCCTCGGGGCGCTGTGCTCTCTGCCCTGGAGTGGCGGCCCCGGAGCGCCCAGACCTGGGCCCCCTGAGAGGCCCAGAGCTGAGCCCTGCGGCGCCGATGGGGAGGGGCTGCTGGGGTTTGTCGGGGTGGTCAGGCCTGGACTAAGCGCGGCGTCCTCCGAGATGCGGAGGATCCTCGGAGCAGAAGCCTCCCCGAGTCGGCGGTGGAGCGTGCGGGGTGGGCGGGCAGCCCGGCGGCCTCCTGCGTAGCCCTTCGCCCACTCGGTGGTGCGCCTGGAAACTGCGAGAGGCCATGCCTCAGGCATCCGCCCTCAGAAGCGCTGATGCCCGTGGCGGCCCCTAGCCTGGCCTGGCCTCGCCTCGGAGGAAGTAGAGGAGGCTGCTTCTGGGAAGAGGGATTGCACTTCCGGAGAGGGGGCGGGGCCCAGCCCTCTCAGCTGAGAAAGGCAGGTGGGAGCGTCTGAGGCCTGGAAACAGCTCACATGGCCTTCTGGGGAGCGTCCTCCTTCTTCTCTGAGGTGAGCAGGATGAACCGGGCGGCCCTGGGAGCCAGAGCCCAGGACTGAGGTCGTGCCTGGCTTGGGGGGTGGGCTGGTTGGTCTGGCACACCTGCCAGCACAGGCGCGCTAGGCCTCCCCAAGCGCCGCGTGCACACCACGTCTTGGTTTTTCTTATCGATATTTTAATTTAGATGGGTTCACTGTTTTACTTAAACGAAAACATTTATTTTAAAAACAAACTTTCTGGGACTTCCCTGGTGGCGCAGTGGTTAAGAATCCACCTGCCAATGCAGGGGACATGGGTTCGAGCCCCCGTGGCACATCTGCTGAAGCCCGTGTGCCTAGAGCCCGTGCTCTGCAACAGAAGAAGCCACCGCAATGAGAAGCCCGCGCACCACAACGAAGAGTAGCCCGCTCGCTGCAACTAGAGAAAGCCCACGCTCAGCAACGAAGACCCAACGCAGCCAAAAATAAATTAATGAAAAACTTCCTTCATTTATAAAATGGTAGTAATGGTATGAGCGTCAACGGCTTGATGATGTTAAACAGATTAAACAGAATAGTACATGAAAGTTCTTTAAACAGTGCCTGACACATAAGAGCTTAGTAAGTAGTACTTACTGTTATTATCGTAAGTGGAAAGAAGTTCTGGGAAACACTGGGACATATGGTCCTTCAGAGAAATTTTAACTCTTTCTTCCAGAAACTTGGACGCTCCTGATTTGTAGTCTAGCTTTCTTCTTCCTTTTTTTTAAAAAATAAATTTATTTATTTATTTTTGGCTGCACTGGGTCTTTGTTGCTGCACGTGGTCTTTCTCTAGTTGCGGCAAGCAGGGGCTACTCTTGGTTGCAGTGCGTGGGCTTCTCACTGTGGTGGCTTCTGTTGCAGAGCACGGGCTCTAGGCGCGCAGGCTTCAGTAGTTGTGGCACCCGGGCTCAGTAGTTATGTCTCACAGGCTTTAGAGCACAGGCTCAGTAGTTGTAGCGCACGGGCTTAGTTGCCCCGTGGCATCCCAGACCAGGGCTTGAACCCGTGTCCCCTGCATTGGCAGGCGGATTCTTAACCACTGTGCCACCAGGGAAACCCTTTTCTTTCTTTTTTATCTGTAGCCTGAGTGTGCTCAGTGGCTGAAGGCAGACGTTCTCTGCAACTCCATACTCCACTGGAAATTCCTGTCAGTTTAATTGCTGAGGTAGCTACTAGGTAGAGCTGCCAGCAGATGGCCCCAGAGCACTGTGGACGTGTTTGCCTTTTTGGGTTCCCTCAAGAGGGTATTAAGGAATTTTAGGGATGCTTGAGGGTGTGGGCAGATTTGTTATTGTAGTTTTTTTATTTCACAAGATTTTGACCTTTAATTGATTTGTTCATATATTCATTCTTCAAATATTTATTGGATGCCTACGCTGTCCCAGATGCTATTCAGAGACTTGATAATATCAGTGAACTAGAACAGACAAAGATCCTTGCTGTCATGGGGCTTACACTCTAGCAGGCAGCAATAAAGACAATAGATAAATTGTATAGTGTGTTAGAAGTGTTATGGAAAAGAAAAGTGTAAACCAGAATGTGTGTGGGTGGGGTGTTGGCATGGGCTGGTTGCAGTATTGAATAGGGTGGCTAGGATAGGCCTCATTAGGGATGCAGGACTTGATCAGAGATTAAAAAAAAAAAAAATGAAGTTAGCCAAGCAGAGAACTGGGTGAAGAGTGTTTTAGATACCATGACAAATTTGAAGCAATTACATTTGCCCTCTTATAGATGGGGTAATTGTGGCTCAGAGAAGTGAAGTGACTTGTCTAAGGTCTTACAGGAGGTTGCTGGCAAAGTTGGTGTAGTTTCCCCTCATTTCTAGCCCCATCTTCCTTCACCACATCACATTACTGCTCTGTGTTTGCCACGGTGATGGAGGTTTCTTGTAAACCTGCAAAAATACATAGCTTGCTTAAGTGATGACTCAGGTTGGCTTGGCTTATTTCCTCAATTGGGTGACACCAGACTCTCTGTGATCTTCCTTTTTTATGTAATCAATAAATATGTATTTGCTAAGTGCTGTGGAGGATAGAATTGAGGCTTGGGCCCTGCACCCGGGGGACTAGTAATCTATCCATGGACATTTTTGGCCTTCATTTCTTCTCTTTCATCTACTTTCTGTACTTTCCCCAAACAAGTCCACTGATGATCTCTACCTACAGCTTAAACTTAGAATTGAGCCAGATTATCAAACTTGGTCACCCAGTCTTGATGTCTAGGTTCCTGAATTCTCCCCCAGATTCCTTTTGTTGCCAGTTGATACGTGGTGCCCCTGGTTATCCCCCGGTCACAAGTCTGTGCTCCCTCTAGCCTGTGCTGGACCAGGTCTGTGAGACCCGGCTTATGCTTTATCCTCTACTCCTAGGCTTTGATTACATACCCCACCTGGCCTTTTAGGCTCCCCCTAGAACTGTCTCCTTGCCACCTGTATTCACAACTATAGAGATCTCTCCACTTGATTGGAGACTCTGTGTCTTGCTATTTGGAAATTGTGCTTCTTGGACACTGATATGTGGACTTGTGGGCTTGGACACTGTTCTTGGTCCCCTCGAGCTGCTTTTCTGAGCCTGAGTCCATTCTCTCAGCCTCTGGCTCTGAGAACTCTGGATGTATACTGAATCCCCTTCCCTTCCTGCCCACACTTGCTGCAAGGATATGGTGGTTAGGGTCTGTGTTAAAGTCCTTGGTTATGGTGCTTGTGAAACAGCAGTGAAAGACAGCAGGCTTTATTTGGAGGTAATTGTTTGCAAACTAGTAGTGTAGAGGAGAGGGGAGCTTTGTAAGCCTGTAGTGGATAGAAATGAGGAAGCCTGGTCTTGAAGGGTGGGTAGAATTAATAGGTGAAGGGAGAGAACAGAGTGGGTGAACGTGAGGTGTTGCGGGAGAGTGAGACATTAGCCTAAATGGAATGGAGAGGGTGTGTTTGGAAGTGGTGGTGGGAAGAGGTAGGTAGGTAGGTCGGGGCTGCAGCAGGACCTGGAGCACCAGGTCAAGAAGTTTGCATTACAGTGTACTAAAGTATTCTTAGGGAAGTTCCTGGAAGTTGGCATAAAGTCATAGAGTGGGGCATGTCATTAGGACCTATATATCCACCTCCCAGTCTTTGAGGATCTCAAATTTACTATTTACATTTCTGAATGCCCATATAAAAGAGATTCCCTGGGTTATTTTGTCATGGCATCCTGTTTCTTGCTTACTGTTTGCTTGTTTTTTCTCAGTCTCCTCTAGCATATCCTGGAAGGAATGCTGCCAGACTCTGGTTCCCTGTTGTGTCCCCAGATTCCCCCACAGTATCAGATACTCAATGCTCTGAAAATACTTGTTGACTGAATGAATAAACTAAACTAAATATCTGTTTCTCCAAACCTGCTCTGCCCTCTGAATGCCTGAATCTGTTAGTGCTGACATTGTCTCTCTGGTCTGCAAAGTTGGAAACTTGGAGTCACTCTTGGTGAAGACATGAGCACGTGACCTGACTGCTCCTGAACTTGGCATGGGGACGGTACTCCCACTGAGATCTTGTTTTCTACTCCATTATGACAAGATAAAACTACATACCCTGTTGCATTTTAGATGTGAAGCCTGAAAGCCTCAAACGTAAACATTGAAAGGAGTGAAAACTCATTGGGAGGCAGGGCTGCAAATTGTAGATTACATATTTCTCAACATAACAATAATATTAGCTGTTCTGAATTCTTCCAAAGGGCAGAATCACACAGTGGGTAAGAGTATGGGCTCTGGAATCAGATTGCCTGGGCTGAAATCCTTGTTGGGCCACTTACTAGCAGTATGTCTTTGGGAAAGCTGCTTAACCTCTCCGTGGTGTAGTTTTCTTGTGTGTGAAATATGGGTGAAGATAATACTTCCCTCACACAGTTATAGTGATTGAGTTCTCAGAGCAGTGCTACCATGTATTAATGCTCAACAAGGCTTGACTGTAATTACTAGTTCTGGGTATTTAATGGGCCATTGAGACAAGCTCTGTTCTCTTGCCATTTGGGGGCTGCTGCTCAGAGACAGGCAGCCTGGCTTCATCACGATGTGGCCAAGGGTGTGGTAGGAAGGGATGTTGGAATTTGTTGAGTGAGGGGTGAGCTCCTGCAGGAGATGACAGTGGCCACAGAGGGAGGCCCCAGGTGCAGACGGGATTATTTCAGGTGGAATGTACACATAATTCCCTGACACAGTGAAGGACGTGTTACTGCCTAGCTCTGTATACGCAAGGCTGCACAGAGACAGAAAGATCTGTGCTTCTGCCCTGGGTTTGCTTTGTAGGAGGAGAAGGCAGCCAAGTCTGAAGACTGAGTGTTAGGTCTCATCGCAGCCCTGCTCTACCTCCCCATCCTCTCCTTCCTCAAATGACGCTCCCCAGCTCAGTGAGTATAGCTGGACAAGAATGGTGCTGTTGTCAAGGTGGCCCAGGAGGGTTTGGTGCTTTCACCAAACTGGTGAACCATAAAAAGTTACTTGTCACCACTGGGTCCTAGTTCCCCACCATATCAGGCGTTTAATTCTCTTACTACTTCCCTCTACAAACAGAGCAAAGATGGATTTGGTAACCAGTTATTTTACACTATAGAGTGGTTTTATTGTGCTGACTTTTGAACTACTTGGAAGTGAAACATTTTATAGGTACAGAAACATCCGCGGCCATCTATGTGTAGTAATAATGAGGTCTTTCCCAGCCCCCTGTGGGCTTCACAAAGTGTACTCTGAGGGCCCCTCAGCCCAAACTAAAGGACCTGAGGAAGAAGACATCAGCATTCCTCTCTTCTAAATGCAAAAGGCAAGGTGCAGGTGTGAGACATTCAAATTTGAAAGAAGATGCTATTGCAAGGAACCTATATATTTTTTTCTACTCTACCTCTATGCAGAATAGAGAAAAGACTGCCTAAACGGGGATGGAGGGGGGTGGAGAAAAATAAAGAGGAGGATGCAGCATGTGGGTCTGTGCTCTTCCTCTGCCCCAGAGTGAGTGTGATGAATTTTTTTCTTTTTTAACAGAAAGGCATCAGTGTATTTTGTGAATAAGGTCTTGATCAAGGTAAACAGTTCTTTTTTTTTTTTTTTTTTTGTGGTACGCGGGCCTCTCACTGTTGTGGCCTCTCCCGTTGCGGAGCACAGGCTCCGGACACGCAGGCTCAGCGGCCATGGCGCACGGGCCAGGCCGCTCCGCAACATGTGGGATCTTCCCGGACCGGGGCACGAACCCCTGTCACCTGCATCGGCAGGGGGACTCTCAACCACTGTGCCACCAGGGAAGCCCAAACAGTTCTTTTTTAGCACATTGTACTCTGCCCAGAAATAAAGGAGTCTCTTTGAATGAACATTTCCAGTGACAATGAACAGTCCCCTCTCTCTAAGTGTGGGCATCCTAGAGCTGAGGGGACACGGGCCTCCATTAGTGTCTCCAAGGTGAGGCCCTTCAGTGCTGGGGAGGACAAACATGGTTTGGTATGCCTTGGCATGCATGAGGGGACTGACTTTCTCCTAGCCCAAAAGTGGCATCAGGGGACATCTGCAAATTCCATCCAATTATTCCTGTTCCCTTCCTGGACACTTGCCTGTCTTCCTCTTCACCATTCTGACCTAGTCACTCTTCTATTCTATCTTGAAAAGATTTAATTCTTAGGATATGGTTTTACCTTGTCTGTATGGGTCCATTTGGACTCTCAACCTCACATCCCTTCATATGTGGGCCCCTCTCTCCATTCATCCCTTGACACTTTCCCAGAGCTGTTTCCAGAGCCAGAACCACTTCCTGAGCCAGAGTCATCTCTTCATTGACAGTATTCTGAAATATCTCTATCTGCTCCCTCAGGTCATTTCGCTCATTCAGTGCCAACTTGATTTCCTAGGACTGAGTATTTTACTGCCCGTTTGGCCTTTGCTTTGTGATAATCTCCTTCAGCATTCTGTGCTCCTTGATGCAGTTGGCAGCTTGATTTCCCAGTATAAGGTGTCCCTAGGTCTTTTTTGTTGGTAACGATCAACCACTCCTCTCTGACTGAACCCATAGTTTTGGATCAATGAATTAGAAAGGTAGAGTCGGTAGAATTTTTGAGGTAACTACCTCCTCACCTGAACTGAAACCAGACTTTTCCTGAGTGACACGACTTTCCAGCAGTTCCAGTGCAGGGTGCTCATTCTCTCTCATTGTGTTGTGGCTGGAGATGGGCTGAGCTTGCCTTTGCTCACCACCCTGGCTTCTTTCAACGACTACTCCCCCATTGATGCATACGTACTCCACCCTCTTTCCAACCTCATTTTTCCCTTGACTAATCTTGCCCTATAACCGTATTCAATAAGGACTTTGGCTCCTTTCCATTGCACATCAGCCACCCATTCAAATGGCCACACCCTGAACCTTGCATTCACCCATAACTACTCCACCTCTTGGGAAGCCAGGACTCCCAGAGTTTCGCTTATTGATCACACAGCATAGCCTTCTTACTCTTCTATTCCTTAGGTTCCTACTAAGCCCATTCTTAAAAACTAATCTTTATTTTTATTTTGAGTAATTGCATGCCTGTCACCCAGAATTGATAGTGACAAATATTTTGTCACGTTTGCTTCAAGGCTTATTAAAAGGAATAAAACATTACAGGTACATTTAAGTCTCCTATGCTCTTCCCCAAGTTATGATCTCCTCCCCTTCTCAGAAGCAATCACCAACACAAAGTTGGTGAATCTGTGTATGTGTGTGTGTGTGTGTTTATAAAATGTAATCTTTCTGGGTTTTAAAATTTACGTAGTATACTGTATATAATTTACAGCTTGATTCACTCAATGTTATATTTAAATAATCAATATATATATAACAAGTAGTTCATTCCTTTTTAAGTGTTCCATAGCATTCCAGTATAAGTATATTGTGCAGTTTATTTATCCAGTTCCACATTCATCGCTACAAGCAGTGCCGCATCCAACAGCCTCATAAATATCTTCCCATGCAAAATAGCGTGGTGTTGTGGCAGGTAGGTAGGACCACAGCTAGACTCTGGCACCTTTGTGTGAGTTAGAAAGGCTTCCTCTTTGCATGGGCCTAGTCCTCTGGACACATAGCTTGGCAAATGGAGGGTCCCTGGGGAAAAGGGAAAAGTACTCACATGGCTGTAGCGTTGTGCTAAGGATATGTGGGTTGTTACGTGGACATGCATTGGATTTCTTGTACTTGCTCCCTGTGGGCATCTCTGGACAGTGGACAGATTTCATAGCCATGGTTGGTGCCTTGTGTTAAGAAGAAAAACTTTAGAGTCACACCACTGGGGGTCAAATGCTAGCTATGGTGACCATAGCCAATTATGCAATTGCTGTGCCTCACTGTCCTCATCAGTGAAATGGGAATATGGAATTATCGCTCTCATGGGGTAATTGAGAGGGTTGCATATAGTATAGTAACATATAATAAGTTTGACTTATACTAAGTTTTATATGAATGTTAGATATTATTATTGTCATATATGTACACCTTCTTTTAAGATACAAGACTAGGAGTGGAACTGCTGGTTGGTTGGGTGTGCCTTTTAAATAAACTTGTTCTTTATTCTGTCTCTATTTGTTCAGCCTGCCAGTCTCCGTCTTGCCTTCTTTCATATCTGTCCTGGATTCCATAATCACACTTTTGAAAGTGTAGGCCTCAGTTATGTTATAATGCATCGTGAGTTTGTCAGCAGTGGGTAAGCATCTCAAAGAGGCACAAATCTGGTCACCCAGATTGCTCCCACAGTGGGCAGAAGAAAAGGACTGGATTAAGGGTGCAATGAGATCAGCTCCTCCTGCTAGGCTCAGTGACTCCTCATCTAGACAGGGCCTCCACCTCCACTGAGAGATGTCACAGATAATGATCATGATGGGCTGAGCTTGTTTTCTTCCTCTCCCTTCCTTCTCCTCCCTGTGTCCTCCCCCTCACATCCTCCAAATACATATGCCTTCAACCAGCAATCTGATATACAATCTACAGCTACTTATTGCCTGTTACTTGCTTTCCTCCCTCTGGTAATTCTCCTACATTTTTCTTCTCTCATTTTCTTTAGTTCTGTTGCCAAGAAAGGTCCCTATATCCTTAATTCTTCCTTGAAAGACTCCCTGCAACCCCGTATTCTATCAGACATCTGGTTTTCTATGATGCTGTTTCCCTTTACTCTGTGGAGTGGAGCCTCTGCTCCTGAAGTTAGTGTGGGCTAGTGGATTGAGAACGAGTTTTGTGGTTGGTCCCTTCTGCCCTACATCATGACTGATCTGTGTGTCCTTGGACTCATGGTTAACTTCTAAGAACCCCAGTTTGCACACTGAAAAGCTTAAGGATCTCTGCTCCAAAGAGTTGTGAGGTTAAAAAGGGATACGTGGCCTGGCATTGATACATAGGTCCTAGTATATTCCATATTGTTATTTACCTTTACCTGAAAAGCTGCTGCTGCTAGGAAGGCCCATCTTTACTACATTGGGGGAAATTTGACTGTAAGATTATCCCTCCCTTCACACACACAGTTTGGGCCCAGGAGAGATACTGTAAGATGTCTCTTTCTCCCATACTGGTAACCCTCACTAGGGGTCATTCAGTGCCTTGGACCCTTGACTTGTCCTCACACCTACCCTGCCAGTTTCATACCTGCCATTTTCTTTGCTTATTCTGCCAGGCTGTTGGGTGTTGGCGATATCACGTACTGTGGTGCATTCGCTTCTCTCTACACCTTTGTGATTTTTCCACCTTATCTAATCTCTGAATCCTACCTGACAGTCTTTCCTCATTCCTAGTTGATGCCCTTCCCAGACCCCTCAACAGGTGCTTCACTCCTTTCCCACTCCTTTCAAGCCTCCCTCCCTCCCTATATGCCTTTTAGCAGATCACTTCACTTCCTTCTTTGTTAAGATGGTGGAGTGTCTAAAATACATTAGGAGTCCAGTTGTGAGAAGAATGTTTCTTTGAATAAATGACATAGAGACATTTAAAGGAAAAAAAATCATGAAGTTACCAAGGTTACAGTTGGTCCTTTCTTGTGGGTAAAAATCAGTGATTTCCCCATGTGATTGATTATCATACTTGTAGATGTCAGTATGACGAAAGTCAGAGAGAAACATTTTTCATGAGGGAGTCAGCAGTTTACAGGAAAGAGCTCAAGGCTTCATTGACTTGGGGACACTAATTTTAGGTAGAATCTTCTTCCATATTTTCAGGTTATCTCAGGGCATAAAGATTTTTTTCCCTCTGCAACAGTTGGATCTGTTGTACTTAGTCATAATAGTGATGGGCAAGGGGTCAATTTTGCTTTCTCCATAGGGGCAACAGATGTGAATTCTCCTAACTTCCATTCTTCTCAAAGGAATCCAACAGATCATTTAAATGCAGGTTGCTGGATCCCATCTCCTAGAAATTCTGACTCAGTGGGTCTGGGGGGGAGTCCAAGAATTAGCTTTCTGAATAAGTACCTCAGGTGATAATTCTCACCCTAGGCACCTCTTTTAGTAACACTGAGATAATAATATCTTCACTCATTTTTACCTCCTTTTACCCTCAAGCATATAAGGAATCCTATTCCTTTCTAGGGCTGATTTTGCCATATGTGCTCTTGCTTCCATTTCTGTCATTTCTTCCAGATCCTTGAGCCAGCAATGAACCCCCTTTTTGGTATCAAGCATCTCTTTCTTTTCAGTCTCCTTCTCCTTAGCTTACAAATATTATTCACTCATTTAGTAAACTTTATTGGGTGCCTCCTAGGTTTTCAACCCATACTTTAATTTCGTTCTTCGTAAAGGCTTCTTCTGTCTTCCTTGCTTACTCTCCTACTTCTCTTTCCTACCAAACTTCTTGAAAGAATCTGTCCTTTCCATACTGATTTGGAATAATGATAACAGCAACAGCAGCAGCAGCAACAACAAATAATAATAAGGGTAGCCACTAACATTTACCAGAGGATGTCTGTGGATTAGGCACGTCTCCAAGTGCTTTACATATGTTGAGTATGTAGCAGACACTCCATGTGTCCTTTAAAAAAATACATATATATGTATATATATTTCTGGACTGTTTATTCAGATATATCAATCTATTTGTTTACTCTTCTGCCAGTTCTCTCTGGTTTTATTTATTGTAACTTTTAAAAATACCTTTTATATTCATGCCTGTTACTTACCGGAGTTCTCTTTTTTGGCTTCTGGAACAGCAGTTTCCCCTGCTTCTCCTCCTACTTTGATTCATCTTTATCAGTGTTCTTCCCTGACTTTTCTTCTCTGTGTACCTCACAGTCCACTTAAGCCTTTCCCGACTAGCTTTTCCAGGCGCAGTTCCTGATACTCTTTGCCTACATGCTTCAGCCAAAGACATCTACTCTTTGGTCCCTGAACATATTACTTCTTTGATGTCTTTGCACATGGAGTTTCGTTCTCTGCCTGTTGCAGTCTGGGAGTATTGCAAGGCAAATTTGTCATAGCTGTGTCTCAGATTACCTGATGATATAATATCTTCAACATCTGGAATGTGCTCTGACTAGGACTTGTAGATAAGGACCAAGCAGGAGCCGGGAGGGCTGCTCAGGGATCTTTCATATATGGGGTAGAGAGTACAGAGTGAGGGAGTCAGAGGGCACAGGAGTGGGTGATGCGGGCAGGGCAGAGACAGGGAATTCTGGCTGTTGGGGGAATTGATGTAGGATCTTTGTTTTTAAAGAGTGCTAGACTGTGGGAGGTTGTTGATAAGTAGTCCCTAGTGAACCTCAAATAAGGCATGCACTAGGGAGGACTAGGTCAGAAATGCCACCCTCTGGAATTGAACCTAATGAGAAGCATTAAATGTGATCAGATAAATAAAATGTGAGGAGATGAGTTATCTGCCGCAGGGGCCCTCCCTTAAAATTTTTCTTATGTATGTTGCTAATGAGCAAGGGTGTTTCTCAAGTGTCCCTCAAGGACATTATCTTTGCATGGAGGGTAGGAAAAGGAGAGTCAGAGGATGAGTACCAGTTGGTGTGTCTCCAGCGGTGTCCAGACGAGGGGGCTGCTCTGGTCCTAGAAGTTTGACTGTAGTTGTTTAAAGAGAAATATTACTAGAGTGGAAGACATATGGTAACTTCACATGTGTTTTTGAGTCAGACTGGTTTGGGTCTAAATCCTGTCTCTACTAACGTAAGCAAGTCACTTGACCTTTCAGAGTCTCAGTTTCCTCTTCAATAAAATGAGTGTAGCTCCTCTAGTTGCAGGGTTGCTATGAGAGTGAAATTAAGCAATAAATAATATTATTAAATAATATATGTACAGCACATAATTTAGTATTCCCAGTTCATAGAGAACTCAATAAAAATGTTAGTTTCATACTCTTTCCCTTTTAAGACAAATTGTTAAATCATGGTAGGGCAACACTTTGAGAAACAAACTCCTTTGCTCTAAAGCTCATCGAAGAACCTCTGATATTTCTTAAATGAATCTATCCAGTGGGAAGGAAGTTCCCATGATAGACAACTGGTTTCTGTTCTCAATGCATATCTATCTTTTGTTAAAAATTGGACTGTTAAGACTTTGCTTAGTATGAATCTGTCTCCCAGAGATTAATTGCATATTGAGTGCACAGAAAAAAAATTGACTTTCTTTATTTTCTGAATTGGGATCCAGACCCTGGATAAGTTATTAAGATCCTGTAAGATCCTGCCCCAAACAGTTAGTCTACCCCTCTCTCTTAGGTGAAACACTAAGGTTCTTAGATTTTGGAGTCATAACAAGGAGAAGAGGAATACTATGAAAAACTTGGCTTATCTGTACAACGAGGCATTTATTTGAATTTCTTTTTGCTTTATCTTAATTTTCTTTCTCCTGAACCCTGAAATTTGGAAGAGGCAAAAAGTAAGGTTGAGTTATTGCCTGGTAAAAGGGTTAGAGTTTGGTCCTCATCCTTGTAGACTCAGATGTACACTGATATCAGTGTCTCAGAGATGATTAGACTTAGGAAAGCTGTTTCTTTGTAACTAAACTAACCAGGGTGTGAAGCATGAAAACTAGAATGCCAGCTTGTTAATTTCCAATCAGAAATGTGCTGTCAGAAATACTAGGTGTCTTTATTAATCTGGCTAGTGAATGCTTTGGCCTTTTGGGAAAATTATAGGAAGCCAACATTTCAGAAGGTTCTCTGGTAAGTTTCAAGTCTGAACCAGACAGTTGGTTGTGTGATTCAGTTGATGAATCTCATCAGGCATTGAGCTGCTGATACGTTTATTTCAACTCCTGGGATACGCTGGACCATGTATGTCAGTGGAGTAGCTTGTCAGAACACTTTCTCCCTTGAGCGGTCCTTGATGGCATGCTCACATTGATCTTTGTGTCCTCCTTTTGTGAAATAATTATGGTTTACAAATAAGTGTAGGGAATAATATAATAAACATCAACTGGCTTAAGAAAACTTTTGGCCTCATTTATTCTTTCAGTCCCATTTTCTCCCCTCTCTCCAGAGGTAACCGCTATCCTGAATCTGGTGTTTAACATTCCCATAAAGATTTTTATATTTACCAAGTATGTGTTAACTACAAATAATATATGGTATTATGATGTATATTGTAACACTTTATAAAGGATAACACATAACATATACATGTTTTACAATTTTTTCACTTTATATTTTGGGGACTTCTCCCTATTGAGATACATCGACAGTCCCTGACTTACAGTGGTTTGGCTTACACTTTTTCAACTTTGTGATGGTTTGAAAATGATAAGCATTCAGTGGAAACTGTACTTTGAATTTCGAATTTAGATCTTTTCCTAGGCTAGTGACATGTGGTACTGTTCTCTCTCTTGATGCTGGCCAGTGGCAGCGAGCCACAGCTCCCAGTCATCTATGCGATCATGAGGGTAAACAACTGATGCACTTACAACCATTCTGTTTTTCACTTTCAGTACAGTATTCAATAAATTACATGAGACGTACTACAGTTTGTTATAAAATAGGCTTTGTTTTAAATGGTTTTGCTCAACTAAAGGCTAATATAAGTGTTCTGAGCATATTTAAAGTAGGCTAGACTAAGCTATGATGTTTGGTAGGTTAGGTATATTAAATGCATTTTCAATTTAAGATATTTTAACCTTCCAGGTTTTATTGGGATATAACTCCCATGATAAGTTGAGGAAGATCTGAATATACTTAGGGGCAGAAAACTTTTCTCTTCTTTCCTTCTAGGTTCTTTGGCTAGTCTAATAGTTAAGACAGATTAACCTGAGAAAAACAAATTTAATTTCATACATATGAGAGTACCATAAAAATATGAGACTCAAAGGCAGTCAGGCAAATGAGGCTTATATACCATTCTGAGCAAAGGAGAAGGGGGTAGGGGTCCTCAAAGGGAGGAAGAAAAATCACAGGAGGTTGAGAAGAGCAAATGTTTGGTAAACAAATGTTTTCCAGGCCATGTAGGTAAGTCTTTCTGATACAAAAAGTTATCTCTGCTAATAGCTCTGGTCCTGGTATAGGCCCCCTACCTAAACCCTTTTAGACAGTTAAGGGAGAGGCAAAAACAAACAAACCTCTGAAACAAACCTCTTCCTAAGTCTGCTAGGCCTTGATTGCCTTCAACTCAAAACAATCTACATGCCAAAGTGGAATATTTTTCGGTGTTGTATTCTGTACTCCCCTCCCCTCCACCCCAGGTGTATCTCATTAATTTTAACTGTTGTATAGCATTCTAGTATATGGATATGTCACAATTTATTTATCCATTCTTCTGTTGAACTTTTAAGTTATTTGCAACATTGTCTGACTCCTGTGTCATGGCCAGATTGCTTCCTAAATAGTTACCAATGTAGACCTTCATTGCTCCAGTCCTCCCCAATGCTAGATATTGCCAGAATTTAGTTCTTTCTAACCTGATCTGTATGAAATGGTATTTCATGGTATGTTAATTTTATGTTTCCCTAAGCATTGTTTTTAAAATGTCACTTGGCTGTTCAAATTTCTATTTTGGTAAACTTTCTTTTTGTAAGTTTTGCCATTTTTTCCTAATTTGATATTTATAAGTTCTATGTACAGTCTAGCTATTAATTACTTGTTGTTTATAGGCCTTGCAGAAGTTTTATCCTCATCGATGGCTTGTCTTTTTTACTTTTTGAGAATGTCTTTTGATTTATGGACATTTATAACTTAATTGGGTCTGTTCTGGATGTTCCATTGCTTTTTTTAAAAAAAATATTTATTTATTTATTTTGGCTGTGCTGGGTCTTAGTTGCGGCATGCGGGATCATCACTGCAGCATGCAGATCTTTAGTTGTGGCATATAGACTTCTTAGTTGCTAGCATGTGGACTTCTGAGTTGCGGCATGCAGACTCTTAGTTGCGGCATGCATAAGGGATCTAGTTCCCCAAACAGGAATTGAACACTGGCCCCCTGCATTGGGAGCGCGGAGTCTTACCCATTGGACCTCCAGGGAAGTCCCTCCATTGCTTTATATGTCTGTTTTTACAACAATTCCACATTGTCTTAGATAATATAACTTTGTAACATAGTTTGATATCTGTTAAGGTGACATTCCTCCTCCTTATTTATCTTATAAATTGTCCTGGCTATTTTTGATTCTTTGATCTTCTATATAAATTTTAGAATTAGTGTATCAAGTTTCACAAAAAGCCATGTGGAGATTTTAAACAAAATTAACTTTATTGTGGTATTGAAATACACCATTTTAAGTATACTATTTTATGAGTTTTGATGTAAGTATATATCAATGTAGAATAAGTCCATCACCCTGGACTGTTCCGTTGGGTTCCTCTTTCCAGCTAATTCATAAGTTCATAAGTTCTGTTCCCTGCCCTAGACAACCACTGGTCTACTTTCTATATTTTGTATTTTAAAATTTGTCTTTAATAGTTCCCTATAAATGTTTAATAGTTTAATAGTTTAATGTTTAATAGTTTAATAGTTCCCTATAAATGTTTAATAGTTCCCTATATAATTATATAACATGTACTTTTAAAAAAATTAATTAATTAATTTTTTGGCTGCATTGGGTCTTTGTTGCTGTGCGCACGCTTTCTCTAGTTGCGGCGAGCGGGGGCTACTCTTCATTGTGGTGTGTGGGCTTCTCATTACGGTGGCTTCTCTTTGTTGTGGAGCACAGGCTTTAGGCATGAGGGGTGCAGTAGTTGTGGCACACGGGCTCAGTAGTTGTGGTTCTCGGGCTCTAGAGCGCAGGCTCAGTAGTTGTGCCACACGAGCTTCGTTGCTCCACGGCACATGGGATCTTCCTGGACCAGGGCTCGAACCCATGTCCCCTGTATTGGCAGGTGGATTCTTAACCACTGCACCACCAGGGAAGTCCGTATGTACTTTTTTTGTGTCTGGATTCTTTTGATCAGTATAAATGTTTTTGAGGTTCATCCATGTCATGTATATGAGCAGTTCATTCTTTTCTCTTTGCTAAATAGTGTTTCATTGGATGGCTATACAATTTGTTTATCTATTCATCAGTTGTGCACATTTTGGTTGTTTTAAGTTTTGGGTATTATTATTAAAGCTGTGAACATTCATGTAAAAATCTTCACGTGGACATGTATTCATTTCACCTAGGAGTAGAATTGCTGGGTCATATACTCGTGTATATTTAACTTTATAAGACATTGCCACACTATTTTTCAAAGTGAATATATCATTTTACTTTCTTCTTTTTTTAAAAAATATCTTTATTGGAGTATAATTGCTTTACAATGTTGTGTTAGTTTCTGCTGTACAACAAAGTGAATCAGCTATATGTATACATATATCTCCATATGGCCTTCCTCTTGAGCCTCCTTCCACCCTCCCTATCCCACCCCTCTGGGTCTAGGTCATCACAAAGCATTATCATTTTACTATCCACCAGTAATACCAACACTTGGTATTGCCCGTATTTTTAATTTTGGCCATTCTAATGTGTGTGTAGTAGTATCTCATTATGTTTTTTTGTTGTTGTTGTTTTTGCGGTACGCGGGCCTCTCACTGTTGTGGCCTCTCTGGTTGCAGAGCACAGGCTCCGGACGCGCAGGCTCAGCGGCCATGGCCCATGGGCCCAGCCGCTTCGCAGCACATGGGATCCTCCCGGACCGGGGCACGAACCCGCGTCCCCTGCTTCGGCAGGCAGACCCCCAACCACTGCGCCACCAGGGAAGCCCCTCATTATTTTTTAATTAGCGTTTCTCTGATGACTAAGGACATTGAGCGTCTTTTCAGGTGCTTATTGGCCATTTGTACATCTTGCTTGGTAAGTGTCCAAACAGATCTTTTGCTCATTTTAAGATTGAGTTGTCTTGTTTTTGAATTTAAAAAATTATTTACATTTCTGGGTTATCTGTGAAGGACAGGGCCTTGGAAAATAACTATTTAAGTTAGTTTTTAGTCTGACCACCGGTGTGTGAGAGTGAATTGAAGCAGAGATGAGACAAACCTCAGTATTTGATCACCATTATTTATTGTCAGTTTTAATGCAGTCCAGTTATTTGAATCCACAGACTTGAAACAAATATGCGACAGTCAAACTAAGAAACTATGAAGCAGTGGCTGACGGTGTTTTGTTCAATCGCTGTATAAATGGTATTGTCCTATGAGGCAGGCCAGTGAACTACAGAAGTAGTTTAGAGCCATTGTATTTTCACGCTATTGCTCTTATAAATTTTTTTTAACCTGGAGAAAATTCTTAGTAGTAGGGGTCAAGATCTCTCTTGCTGAAACCAGGTCAGAGCCCACATTTGTTTTTTTTTTGGCTGTGTTGGGTCTTTGTTGCTGTGCACCGACTTTCTCTAGTTGCGACGAGCGAGGGCTACTCTTCGTTGCGGTGCGTGTGCTTCTCATTGCGTTGGCTTCTCTAGGTGCGCAGACTTCAGTAGTTGTGGGATGCGGGGTCAGTTATTGTGGCTCGTGGCCTCCAGAGCGCAGGCTCAGTAGTTGTGGCTCACTGACTTAGTTGCTCCGCGGCATGTGGGATCTTCCCAGACCAGGGATCGAACCCCTCTCCCCTGCATTGGTAGGCAGATTCTTAACCACTCCACCACCAGGGAAGTCCCAGAGCCCACATTTGGATCTTTTAATCCTGACCTGATTCATCCCTGCCCTTTAAGAAAAAATTGCTCTCACTCACAGGTTAGGGAGAAGCACCTGGTGCCACTTTTTAATGCCTCTTGTTAGTTTACTCATTAAAGATGCAGCTAAGAATAGGGGCTTGGTGGTTTTGATAAGCAAAGACACTATCAATACTGTGTCTTTGCTTTTAGGGTCTTCTTTTTTCTGCTGTCATCCATTGTGGGGCACACAAACAATTATGGTCCATGTTACTATAAGAGAAGCTTTGGCTCCAGAACTGGTAACACATTTATAATTTTTTGCTCTTTAGAGATGAAACATTAGTTTTGGCATCATATGGTGAGTAAGGAGCTCTCAAAAAGACACCTCAACTGAACCCCAGGCTCCTCAAATGCTTTGCCTTATTCTTCCAAATTTATTCCCACACATTATTTATTCAACTCAGTATTTCCTAACTAAGTAGCCCCCATACTGTACATTCTTTGGAAGGAACCCAATAACAAGCAATTGAGTACAGTTACATGTTTAAAAGGCAAAGACAGAAATAGATACATCCAGTGTTAGAAAGAAGTTTCATAATGAATTGCTTGTATATAAGTTTCATATTTCTTAAACTACTACTTGAGTTAATTTCACTTCTATTTATTATTCATTCCTTGAATTAGCACTTCTGCTCTTGGACATATTCAGAGAGTGGAGTGCTGCTATGGAAATTGTGGGAATTTGAGTTTGTATCTCCCCCTTCATAGTTACCTCCTTCTCTCTGGTAATAATAGCCACCTTGTCTATTATCCTCCTTGCAAATTAATAATGTATTGGTAGTGTTGGATCTAGACTGTCCATAGGAGGGTGTAAACTGTCTAAAGCCACAACTTGAGGAGCTTTCATCTTGTCTATAACTGCTTCCTGTTTGCCCTTCATTACAATTTGAATGGCTACAGCCAGATTCCCTTTGACCCAGGCTCCGTCCTTGGCTTTGTTGCCTACATGTTCTTGATTGTCCATGAATACTCTCATATCCATTCAACTTGCTACTTAATGGGCTACAACTCCTACTTCTTTCTTTCTGGCTGTACCCTGACCATTCCTGGCTGTTTCTTCTTGACTGATTGGGGGTTGAGCCTATTTGGGGTCCGCTATACCCTTCATGAGTTCCACTTGAACTTGACCTACATCTCCCTTGTAATTCATGTTGCTCATAGCTAGAACACTGACCAAATCCAGAACCACCTTGTTCAGAGCAAGATGAGTGGCACGAGCCGGACCCATATTGTCCAGAGCTAGAACACTGACCAGATCAAGAACCATATTGTCCAGGGCTAGATGAGTGACATAAGCCAGGCCCATATTGTTCAGAACTGGGACACTGATCAAAGCCAGATCCATGTTGACTCTGGGTAGAACACTGACCCATGGAAGATTTGTGTTGACCATAGCTAGAAGACTGACTCCATCCAGATCCAAACTGGCCATGGCTAGAGGACTGACTTGAGCCAGAGTCACATTGGACATGGCCAGAAGACTGTCCTGATCCAGACCTCTGTGTATTATAGCTAGAAGATTGACCTAATCCAGACCCACAATGGCCATAGCTAGAAGACTGGCATGATCCAGATGTATGTTGACCACAGCTTCATGATTGTCTTGAAGCAGAACCATGTTGTCTATAGTCAGAGGATTGACCATATCTAGATTCACGCTATCCAGAGCTTAATGATTGATCTAAGCTAGATCCGTGCTCAAAGGCAGAAGATTCTCCTGAGCTAGACCCATGTTCCCCAAAGCTAGACTGACCTGATCTGGGCCCATAACAGTCATACCTAGAGGACTGACTAGAACCAAACCTATGTTGGCTGTAGCTAGAAGATTGGCTTGCTCCAGACCTAGGTTGGCCATAGCTAGAGGACACACTTGAGCTAGACTCATATTGGCCATAGCTTGAAGACTGTCTTGAACTAGATCCATGCTGGCCACAACTAGAAGACTGACCTGAGCCAGACCTGTGTTGGCCATAGCTAGACTGACCTGATCCAGACCATTTTTGTCCAAAGCTGGAGGACTGACCTGAAGCAGAACCATGTTTTCCATGCCTAGAAGATTGACCATATTCAGATTGGTATTGTCCATAGCTTGATGACTGACCTAAGCCAGATCCATGCTGACCAAAGCCAAATGACTCTCTTAAGCTAGAACCATGCTGACCAAAGCTAGAAGACTGCCCTGAGCCAGATCCATGTTGGCTGTGGCCAGAAGACTGACTTGAGCCACATTGACTTGAGCCACGTTAACCATAGCTGGAAGACTGACCTAAGTTAGATCCGTGTTGGCCACGGCTTGGTGACTGTCCTGAAGTAGAACCATGTTGTTCATAGCTAGAGGATTGACCTAAGCCAGATCTATGCTGACCAAAGCCAGATGACTCTCTTGAGCTACAACAATGCTGACCAAATGTAGAAGACTGACCTGAGCCAGATATATGTCGGCTGTGGCCAGAAGACTGACTTGAGCCAGACCTGTGTCAGCTGTGACTAGAAGACTGATTTGAGCCATGTTGACTTGAGCCACATTGACCATAGCTGGAAGACTGACGTAAGTTAGACCTGTGTTGGCCACAGCTTGGTGACTGTCCTGAAGTAGAACCATGTTGTTCATAGCTGGAGGATTGACCTAAGCTAGATGTGTGCTGATTGAAGCCAGAAGACTCTCCTGAGCCAGACCCATGTTGTCTAAAGCCAGAAGACTGGCCTGATCTAGTCCTTTGTTGGCCATAGCTAGAAGTCTGACTTGATCCAGTCCTGTGTTGGCCATGATTAAGAGATTGGCTTGATCTGGAACTGTGTTGGCCACAGCTAGATGACTGACCTGAGCCAGATTCATGTTGGCTACAGCTTGGTGACTGTCTTGAAGTAGAACTATGCTGTTCATAGCTAGAGGATTGACCTATGCCAGATCCATGCTGCCTAAAGCCAGAAGACTGACCTGAGCCAGATCTGTGTTGTCTGTAGCCGGAGGATTGACCTGATCCAGACCCACGTTGGATAGAGCTAGAAGACCATCCTGAGTCTGACCTGTGTTGGCTGTAACTGGATACCTCACTCGAACTAGAAGTAGAACAGTATCCTTGTTCTTCACAGGTTCCTGATTGATATCCTTCATTTGATTCATGCCATCTCTGTTGACAGGGCTGGCCTGAGCCACAGCCATGACCACAACCAGTGGGCTCATTTGAATTTGACCAGTGGTCTTGTCCTCCACAACTCCTTGAGATGACTCCACGATGCTGCTTACTAAGTGAATGGCATGATTTTTTCTTATGTTGTCTCTTCCCTAAAGATCCATTTGAGTCAGACCAGTGTTGGTCAGAACTGGAAGACTGATCCTCTGTGTGGCACACATGCCCTTATTCTCCATAAGTACCTGACTGATTTGCTGAGTTTGATCTTGTGCTACAGTTCCTTGAATGAGTATAACCAGCTTATTCACTCCTAGACCTTTTGTGCTGATGAGAACCATGCTTATTTTTCTTACTATTCTTGAAGTAGCCTGAACTTGACTCTCTCTTTCTTTCCCCAGAGCTTTGCCTGTGCCCAGAACTAGACAAGCCTCCTTGATGCCCAGTTCTTCTGGAGCTGGACCCAGACCTGTCTTTAATGCTGCCCCTGGAGCCTCTGGAGTAAGAATCATGTTTTCCTTCACTCCAACTTGAATGACTAGAAGACAGTTCTTGCCCTTCATCCTCCTTTTCTGTTTCACTCTGTTCCTCTTGGTGCTGGTGACTGTGATCTTTTTGCTTTGACCCTGAAGCTTGGCAGTAGTCTTTGCCGATGATTTTATTACAAGCCTGAGCCAGCTTGAACATCATCAGAGAGTACTCAGTAAATTCGATCTTCTTGTTATGGTCTCAATCCAGATTTTGCATGATGGTATCTACAGTGTCTGGGTCATCTGGATTCTGTATAGGAACAAGGTACAAAAGGAAGCTCTGTGAGTATGCAGCACACACTGAGCTAACCAATTGAACGAAGGCTGTAGAAATATGAATGTTTAGCTTACTTAGGTGGAGCTCAGCCTCATAGTCCTTTAGGCTGGACTGCCCTATCTCATGCAGAAAGAGAAAAAGGAATATGCAATGAATAGCTAGAAAAGGGTGCAACTGGAAGATGACAGGGAACAGGGAATTGATTATTTTTTAAGGAATGGGTCAAATATATATGACTAGCTAATTTATAAACAATAATTTTGGATAACTGCTTTAATTCTATATGGCTTTTCTTTATTTGTCCAGCTTTTAATTAATTAACTACTTAATTAATTAACTCAACAACAAACATTTATTGTGCACCTACTATCTGCCTAGCATTGAGTGAGGTTCAGGGATAAAGCAGTGAACAAGTTTGGTTCCTGACAAAATGGAACTTAACGTTTACTGGGCAAGATACACAAACTTAAAAGTTCCATGTATGGTGATAATTTCACGTGAAACATTATACCAGAGGACAACCACTGGGGGTTCAAGGATGGTTAATGAGAGGAAGTGGTGTGTTTTGAATGATGGGTTGGAATTAGCCAAATAAAGGGGTATGGAAAGAGCATGAGGGGCAAAAGATTGTTGCAGGCAGAGGGAATATGAACAGAGAGCCGGAGGTGAGAGGAAGCATGGCTCATACAAGGAACTGAGAGATTCAGGATTGCTAAATATAGAGTCTAACAGTCAAGAGATATGGCTAGAAAGATAAATAGGGGCGAGACCATGCCTTTTTTTTTTTTAACGATTTTTTAAAATTAAATTATTTTATTTATTTATTTTTGGCTGTGTTGGGTCTTCATTGCTGTGTGTGGCCTTTCTCTAGTTGTGGCGAGTGGGGGGCTACTCTTCGTTGCGATGCACGGGCTTCTCATTGCGCTGGCTTCTCTTGTTGCAGAGCACGGGCTCTAGGTGTGCGGGCTTCAGTAGTTGCAGCACGCAGGTTCAGTAGTTATGGCTCACAGGGTCTAGAGCGCAGGCTCAGTAGTTGTGGTGCACAGGCTTAGTTGTTCCGCGGCATGTGGGATCTTCCTGGACCAGTGCTCGAACCCGTGTCCCCTGGATTGGCAGGCGGATTCTTCACCACTGCGCCACCAGGGAAGCCCCAGATCATACCTTTTAAGTTGTGTTAAGGAACTTGAAGTTTAAGAGCTGGGAACTGTTGAAGGATTTTGAGTTGAGTTGTGAAATGATTAGATTTGCATATAATGTTGAGATTGGAAGTGGAAGGTGGCCTGACCCAAAGACTAGCAATAGTGATGGAGAGAAATGGGCTGTTTTGAGAGACTGTTGGTGAATTTGATAGAAGTTGGAGGGTGGAGGATCCCGCTGAGAGAGGAAATCAAGAATGGCACCAGATTATGCCTTGGTCGGAAGAGGAGGAGGGTTATTTAAAGGGGAAGATGATGAGTTTCGCATCTGACGCTGAATTTAAGGCATCCATAGAAACCCAAATAAAACTATTCAGTAGACAGCTTGATTTAATGAATTGAAGATTAAGAGCTAGATCTAAGCTTATGAATATTTATTTCCTGAGCTAACATTTTAGGGTGGTAGTCACTCTATTTTATGATTTAGGAGTAAGATGCTAATTTCCTGAACTCAGAGGCCTTATAGTGCCAGAATCTCAGTAATGGACAGTGGTCAGGATGTTCTGGCTCGAAGAAAGACAAAGGGAAGAAGATGCATTTCATCTATTGCAGTTTTTCTGAGAACCAGCTCATTTTCTTTCCAGAAGAATTACTCACATAGGACATTATTTAATCTGTGGATTTTCCCCTGTTGTTTAGTAGGATCACTTCCCTTGGTCATGTTATGGAAACATTATGGGTCAACTTTTTTTTTTTTTTTGTGGTACGCGGGCCTCTCACTGTTGTGGCCTCTCCCATTGCGGAGCACAGGCTCCGGACGTGCAGGATCAGCGGCCATGGCTCACGGGCCCAGCCGCTCCGTGGCATGTGGGATCTTCTTGGACCGGGGCACGAACCCGCGTCCCCTGCATCGGCAGGTGGACTCTCAACCACTGCACCACCAGGGAAGCCCATGGGTCAACTTTTGACTTTATTTCAAGCCCTTTTTTAAACACTGTTCTCTACAACCAAGTAGGGAAAGTTCTCCAGGAATTTGACGTATGCGACAAAAAGGTAGAAAGAGGTGACGAAAAGAATTGCAGCTGTCTGCAGTCCAGACGTGGAGTTCTTACCTTCAGAATTTGATCAAACTCATTTTCCAAAAGTTCTTTCAGTTCTGCCTTGTTCAACATGTCACACTCCCCATCCTGGGTGGCATATTGGTAGAAAAGATTGATAATAGTGACAGTGCTTTGTAGGAGTTTAGGCATCTTTCTGTAAATTCAGTTAACCTAGAGGGGAAAAAAGGACAGAGACCCACCTATTATTATTATTTTTTCTTTCTTAAATAGATAAATAGTTTGAGTCATTTGTAATAATTGTTCATTAATTAGCCATGATTAATTTCATTCTGTTGTAATCAAGAACCAATCCAGAGTTGAATGAGTTGTTCAAGCCATGTAGCAAGAAAGTGATGTAATTTGGAACAGAATCAATTGATATATCTCTTCTTTCCATTCCTGAATGAATGGAGCGACAATGACTTTCTGTTCTGGGCTCCCTGCCTCTGCCAGGGATAATTTTCATAGCTTTGTTTGGGAGCTGTAGGAATCCTGAGTGCGCCAATCCATCCACTTCCTCAATTTCGCTCTAGGTCCCAACCCTCAAACTAGGGAGGGACAGGTCTGTTCACATGCATGCCTGACTCCAGCTGGGAGGCACCAGGGCTCACCTGGATGCTCAAGACTGTGGGCCAGAGAAAGTAGACAAAGTGGGCAAAGCCAGCCATAGGCCTATGTGATATGGAGCCAGGGACAGCTGCTATGAGGCTCAGCTTCTGTTTTCATTCTTTTTTTTTTTTTCCTTTTTTTTTTTTTCTGCGGTATGCGGGCCTCTCACTGCTGTGGCCTCTCCTGTTGCGGAGCACAGGCCCCGGACGCACAGGCTCAGCGGCCACGGCTCACGGGTCCAGCCGTTCCGCGGCATGTGGGATCTTACCGGACTGGGACACGAACCCGCTTCCCCTGCATCGGCAGGTGGACTCTCAACCACTGCGCCACCAGGGAAGCCCTCTGTTTTCATTCTTTAAGCAGGGACTGACCCTCAGGCTTTACTGATTACACATCAAAGAGAAAAGGCTCAGAGTAAAGGATAATTTGAGCCTTGTGATCTTTAAGGAAATGACCCCAAAGAAAGGAGGTACTACCAATCCCAACTATCTCTTCATTTTCCTTCTCAATAAAGCTAAACTTATACCAAAGTTCCCCAAAGTATGTATGTTACAAAGGAGCCTGGTGCCCAGAGCCTCTTTGCCTTAGAGCACATCTTGGATTCTCATAATTTATAACCCTAAGTTCTCCTGTTCACTTAAATGGTTCAGCAGAGGAACAAGTAGGATGGAGATTGAAGCAGCTTACAGGGTGCTGCTAGTTGGGGATAGTGGCCTTTTTATAGAACGAATAGTAGTCCATCTTAGGGACGAACTGCTCTCTTTGAGATGTCCTAATTCACTTCCAAACAAGCCCAGATCCACCTACATTTCCACCTCCCAGGTGTTTTTACCTTCTTGCTTCCTTACCTGTTCACCTGAGATTGCGTTAGCAGTTCCCAAATCTGGGCTAGTATCAACCCCACCTGCCAGAGTCTCTGGACACTGCAATGAAAGACCTCTGTGCTGTTCAACAAGATGTCTAGCATAATGCATTGATAACAAATTATGTGGATTTTAATTGAAGTTGAATGGAGTGTGTGCAGGGACATCACGGACCAGATGTCAATGAATCATGGAATCTGATGTTTAGGAGCCGTGAAGATCATCTAGTCAAACTCTCTTTTTTAAACTTAATTTTCTTATACAGGACTCCAGCCAAGGTGTCACCCATGATATTATTGCCTCTTGGAACGGATAATGGCCGCAGAGGTCCTCTTGTTTCTTTACCTAAGTCTATTTATGAGACCTTAGTGACCATTCATCAATGTTGCTTTCACTCAACCACTATCTAACATTGGGAAGAAATCCATGCTCTTTAGCATGGTATCCAAGGTTCCTCATGATCTGTGCTGTGGCCTCTCTACAGCCACATCTCCTCACTCCCTATCCTTCTTTGTGCTCCACTGGTAATTAACTTCATAAACCTTCCTGAAGATACCATACTATTTTACGTATTTTTCTGGAATATCTTTCGTCATTATCTTCCTGACAAACGCGTACTATTCATTTTTCAAACTCACCTTTCATATTCTGTAGGAAATCTTTCCTGAATTACTTGAGAGAGAGTTATAATTATGTCCCTTATTCATAATTTTATTTTAATATCAATCACACACTATTATAGTCTTTTAAAATTGTCTATGTAATTAATATTTAATACAAAAAATTAGAAAATGTAGATAGAGGAAAGTTAATGAAAATACATGTAATCCTACTGCCCAGAAATAGTTACTGTTAATTGTTTGGTGTATATCCTTTACACACACACACACACCCCCACCCAAATGTATTTGGCTCTGTGCCTATGTCACTTCTAGATTATTAGCTCCTTAGAATAGAGAACAGGCCTTATATAATCCCTATGTCACTTGGAGACACAGCACATTGCATGGCACATAAAGGTCCCCAATAAACGTTTGCCAAATTGAATCGAAATGAAAGAGGAGTAAGGGTCATGACTACAGTGCTCTGCACTGACCACCTCTGTTTTTTCACAGGATTAGGATCTGCCCTTTCTCTTCCCATGTTCAGCTCAGAGGACATGATTTCACCTGGATATAAACTGAATCTTACATTAGGAATCGTCCCTGAGGACCTTGCTGTACACTCCATCTGTTGTGAATATGTAGCACAAATCTCACTGAACCTGGGTGAAGTGACATAGACTTACAACTTGTGCAATATGATCATCAGGGTTTGGGAAGGGGTTGTAGCAACTACTGGGAAATGATAAATTATATGATTCCAAATTTTACCATTATTAGGCTACATGTTTTCTTCTCAGTGTTACTGAGAGGGCTGCAGAGTCAGTATCCATTCTGTGGCCACGTTTCCTCTGGATGCGTGATTTGGGCCTGGTTGTCATGCTTCATCAGAGGTGTGACTGAGACTGTGGAATTGCAGTGGGGGTGGAATTTGCTGAGTGAGGGCTAATTTCCTGCAGGAGCTGGCTGTCACCACAGAGGGAAGAAAGGGTTGTGGGTAAAACATGTTTTTGGGGCCAGTGCTCTCCTACAGGAGGGCTTGGCAAACATTTCTGTAAAGGATCAGGTAGTAAATATTATAGGCTTGTAGGCCAGATGGGCTTTGTTGCAACTACTCAACCCTGCTCTTGCAGCATGAAAGCATCCATAAATGATGTGTAAACAAATGAGCACGACTGTGTTTCGATAAAACCTGTTGATCGACCTGACCCTTAAATTTCATAATTTCACATGTAACAAGTTTTTTTCAACCCTTAAAAATGTAGAAAGCATTCTTAGCTTAGGGGCCATTTTTAGCAGATTGGTGATGCCCTAGATATGGCCTCTGGGCTGTAGTTTGCCACCCCGCTGGCCCTCTTCTATATTTGCTTGTCAGGAAGATTCACAGGAGAGGAGAATCTAGAGGGAAGAGAAGGGCTGGGAAGTGTGGACATCGGAAGCACTAATTCTTGCGAGAGAGAAAAGCATGCATGTCTGTGAACGCTGGCGTATGTGAGGTGGTAGGAAAGGGAACAAGCGACCATGAAAGGGAGGTAAATTTTGACTTGATGTAACGAGAAACTTTTAATATCTCTGTTGGCTGAAAATGCAATGAGGTCTTTGCAAAGTAATTGTATTTATTGTCGGGGCATTAAAGGAACTTTCATGTATCGTGTAAGCAGTTTTAATCCTTTCAGTGCTTTATTTTCTGATTATCCTGCAAAATCAACAATCAGAGTTTGATGAGCTTTGTTTCTCGGTTTGTGTCATGGAAACAACAGGCATGTTGAATGTGCCTTTTGGCCTCTTGTCTCCCCTTTGAGAATTACTAATGTAAGAGTCAGACTAGATTATCAGAGAAGTCTTTTCTCAAACTAAGATTCATGATTTTACCAGAGTACGTGCCCCACATTAACAGAGTAGGCATGAAGTCTGCACCCCCCGCCTTCCGCCATTAGTTTAGCTAGTGGTTTATGCCCTTGAAGGTGACAGCATTCAGGAGAAGAGATTTCTTAAGGTATGTGACATGTTCTAGGATTTTCAGTGCCTTATGTGTTGGCAGAAGAAAGGAAATTACGTTCCCCTTTATGCCAAGCACAGTGCTCTCTGCCCTTCTGTACATCATTCTGTTAATCCTCACAACCACCATATGATGTAGGAATTATTACCTCTGTTTTGCAGATGAAAAACCAAGGCTCAGAGAAAATACAAAACTTGTTTCAAGTCAGTTATTAAGTGGAGAAAAAGATTCAAACTCAAATCTGTTTCTTCCTAAGCATAGCCAGGGAATGGGGGACTATTCCTGTCTTGGAAGGGTTTTGGGGACAATTCTTAAGGAATCTAATTTTGACTTAAAAAAAAACCAACCAACAAACAAATAAGATTGGTGAGGATAAACAGTGAAGCTTTCTTCCGACCTCTGTTCAGTCACATTTTCACTCCTGTCTGGAAAGCACTGTTCCTATAGCACCATCTGCTGGGTCTTAGGGAAATGCTAGGGAAAGTCTCCCTCTTGTCCTTTCTGTCTTTTACCCTCAA
Source organism: Leucopleurus acutus (assembly GCF_964270905.1). Taxonomy (NCBI): domain Eukaryota; kingdom Metazoa; phylum Chordata; class Mammalia; order Artiodactyla; family Delphinidae; genus Leucopleurus; species Leucopleurus acutus. The sequence continues at coordinate 83,771,748 of NC_139143.1, read as the reverse complement.
CTCCCTGTGCAGTTTCTGAGAGTTGTTTGTACCTTAGTGCCTATGAATGAGGAGACGGTAAAAAGCAGGGACATAACAGAGAGTGTTGATGGTCATGATTTGGGGGTAAATGGAATCAAAAAGAAGTCAGCTATAATATAAAACTGGCCAAGAGGTGTTTCCCCCCCCCCCCCATATCTTTCTCCCCAGGTACAGGGGTCATTTTTTCTCTTATCTCAAAAGAATCAAAAATGGATCTGATGTAATTTTATACCTTAACATGTGTTATCTGAGAGGTGGGCCAGGCACGTTGATATATCTTTCAGCTCCAGACCTAGGCCCTGGAATAACTCTGCTTGAGGATTTGCCTTCCTATTCAGTTGTTTCTCTCTCTCTCATCTTAGTATTCTCCCTTTTCTCCAAGTTCTCAAAAACACCCAGATGCTGGGAATCCAGAGCTCATTCTTACTTGTATCCTCTTATTTTTTCTGTCAATATGTTTCACTAGTGTGTTTCCATCTCCTTAACTTGCTGTTTGATTCTCTTATTGGCATGGCCATTTATAGCCTGTATCCCTTTGCTCCTACCTACTTGAGGCTTTCTGCATGTAGACCTGGTCTCTCAAAGTGGGCAGATGGAGAAAGTGTTTGGGAGTGCTCCTTAGGGATCCTCCAGATGTTACAGAGGTGGCATAAAAGACCTGCTAGCATGGGAGACATCAGAGGGGATGTCCGAGCTTTAAGTATGGGAGGGGAAGAAGCGAGACCTATAGACCTTGGTTGATGGGAGTCAGATCCAGAACCTTTGCCTTTTAGTGTGTGTGTTTTTTGGGGTGGGGGTAAGGGAACGGGTAGGGGGAGGGGCAGGGGGAGAGGGAGAGGGACAGGGAGGGGAGAGGGAATGTAGCGAATGTAATGAGTGTGAAGCTAATTGGGCCTCAGTTTCCTCTCTGACCTTTTCTCCTCCTACTTTCCCTCTCCTCATAGACTCTGCTGAAGCCATGCTGCTTCCTTGCTGTTCTCCAAAACCTTCAGGCACACTCTTTCCTTAGGAATTTTATTTCAAGAACGTCTTCCCTCAGATATCCATTTGGTTTAATCCTTTATCTCCTTCAAGTCTTTGCTGAAATATTACCGTCTCACAAGGCCTCCCTGCCTTTTCTATGTGATACATACATCTAACATACTAGAGTATTGTTGGCTTATGCAGGGTTTTGAGCAGAGGAGAGACATGATCTGACTCACTTCTATGTTGATACTAGACCATAGGGAGATGAGGTAGAATAAGGAAGGTCAGTCAGTTGAGAGATGAGGGAATGGAAGTAACCAAGGCTTCTGGCTTGGATGATTATGTTGTTATCATACACACTGAGAAAAGCAATACGTCTTAAAGGGAGGGCTTGAGATGGGGGAAGGATGATGACTTGTCATCTAAGTTATCACCATCATCTAATTCTTTCCACCTCTTCATAACTCACTTTTTAAAAGAGCAGTGAGCACTCCCTGTCTCTGACTCCCTTATCTTCCATTTACTCATCAGCCCTTTACAACCTGAGTTTCACGCCCTCTTTCAGGCTTTTTTGAGGGCTCGTCTTCCATGGTTGTGCTTAAATGCTTCTGTTCTGCAAAGCATCCTTAGTTCTCTGCCTGTTTGGGTCAGTTTTTACCATTTATATAGTAAGATAATGGAGAAGGGAAGAGGCAAGACATAGTGTTTATACTTTTATATTGGCAATTTTTATGCAGTAGATAGTCTGAAACCAAAGACTTGAAAGCTCTGTCTATAAACTCAAGGTATGGCCGTCACAGTAATCTGATGATGCTGTAAGACCTAATATGTCACTTTTGAGTCACATGCAATATCAAACTTGGCAGAAACTTGAAAACTTAAGTGCTCATATTTAACTCTTATTGAACCCTACGCAGCAAAATTTTTTGTATTATATTATTACATTTAAACTTATATCACTAACATATAGCTGAGGGGGAGGAGTATATACTATTCTTTAAAGGAAGATTAACAGGAAGTATAATGATTAAAGTAGAATTACATTTTTAAAGAAAATAATAGAGACAGATAACTGTCTTTAAAAAGCAGTTTTTCACTGCAAATTCCTGTGCTTTATGTATTTTTCTGTTGGTGTTTCACTTATGGTAATTGTCCCTTTGCTCGTGGATGTATTTATAGAGTGGAGTGTTGCTACAAAAAGTAGTAAAAACTTGGTTTTCGCTTGCTTCCATTGTTACTTGTTGTCTCAGAACTGCCATCTTGATAAATATCCTCATCCTGGCTGTACCTTCCACTGTCCCATAGCTGAGTATGGCTAGGTTCCTTTTTATACCTTCCATTGAACCCTTTGGTTTTGATACTGAATGTTTAGCAATAGTTGCATTCTCCTATTTTTGGGGGGGAGGTGGGGCTTTGCTGTCACCAGATTCGTAAGAACTGGAGATGTGATTTTCACTTTGGGGAACTTGATTGTCCTTGTTCATACCATGATTGCCTGGATGTATCACTAGGTTGGACATTATTATCCTGCTTTCCATTTGTACTGGACTCAAAATGATTGTAGATGTAACTTGCTTGGGTGTGTATTATGGCACTCCTGTCTTCCAGTATTGTTGAGTTGAATCCTGGTCTTTCATGGCCAGAAGTCATCTGTCCACTAGTAGATGATGATTTTCTGTTTGATTATCCTGACTGAACTTCAGAGTTACTAGAATGTCTATTGTTAGCTGCCTGTTTTCTAGTTGAAGTGAATTATGGACAGTAGGGGAATTAGTTAGAAAATGACTAGATTCTAATTGTCTAAGGTCATTCAGGGGACATGCTGTAAGCAGTTGATGGTCTTACACCTCTGATAGATTCAGACTGATCATAGGTATCAAATTAAGTTTATAACTTATTCTTGAGTATCCAAAATTAAATCCTTGCCTTTCTATCTTACCTGTTGATCTGGACTCTGAATGATCAGAAGCAGATCCTGACTGATCAAGCCTAGGCTTGTTTGTACTTTTATTCCCAGATTTCAGTGGACTGGAGTCAAAGCTAAATAAATGTTCTGTTCTATTGTTTTCAGACCATCCATAGTCATATTCAGCACTTCCATAGCGGCCATGTTTGCAATTATAACCCAAATCCTTGCCTTTGTCTCTACTAATGACTGTCTGAATATGATTAGACCCAAACTGACCTTGGGTTTGATGTGTCTGGCTTCTGAGTGTGCTATCTCTTGCCTGATTATGACCATAACTTTTTCCTGGAAAGAATTTGTTGTATACATTATTCTTTTGGTGTTGGATTCTGAATGCTCATGGGTAGTTGACTAGACTCTGAATTTCTAACTTGGTCTTCAGAAATGTTCATGAATGGGTCTTTTGGGGGGCTTATTTTTTTGGGCTCTGATTGTCCATGGGTTTATGTTGACTCTCTATTTGGGTCTCCTTCACCACCACAAAACTGACAATTGTATGCTCATTTTCTAGTTTTACTAGGGTCAGATTGTATGGATGAAGTTTGTAGGCTGACCCTGAGTGTCAAGCTATTTTCTGATTGTTGATAGCTGGATACATGTCCTTCTGTTGTATCCTCAGATCTCTCTCATGGGTGGACCCAGACTGTCCGTTGGTGGATATCTGGGCATGAGGAGATTGTGAATATCTAGTGCAGTCTCCTGTGTGCTCCTAGTTAGAGGCTTATCTGCTTGCTGGGCTGAATCTTGACTGTCCCTGGGTGGCTTTCTGGCTCTTTTGAGATTCTGACTGTATGGACCTATCTCTTTGTCCTCTTGAATGCTATTTCACATGTCTACATCCAGACTGTCCGTGAGTTGATGCTGATGCCCTCTCTGAATCTTCTGATTTCCCTTCACTATCACTGGCCTGACTATAACTGGATCCTTGATGTCTGCTTATTCCAGATCCAGTCTGTGTAGATGATGATTGCCTGTGGGATGACCCAGATTGTCCATAAAAGCCCCATATCTTTCTCTTGTGTTAGACTCTAATTCTGCATGGGTAGACCTAGCTTGCCTCTGAATAAATGTCCATTTTTGATAGAACCCTGGCCTATCTCCAGATTTCCCGTGGCTAGAGTAATTTATTCCTCATGTGCTACTAGATCCATACGCAGACTCTTCATGGGAAGGTGAAGACTATTGTTCCCTGTCTTCTGATTGTCCTTCAATATACTGGACTGACTATAACTGGATCCCCCTTCTCTGTTGATACTATAACCAGACTTTGTAAATGATTGTGTGTGGGTAGATCCTGAGTGTCCACAGCTATCTCTTGATTGTCCATAACTACCTTATATGCTTTTGTTGCTAGATCTGGGCTGTTCATGAGTAGGTCCAGACTGTCTTCCAGTGTGTGTCTGTCCTTGTGAGACTCTGAGTATATAAACCCGTCTTCTGACTTCCTGTTTCTCAACTGTCCATAAACATACTCAGACCATGCATGGACTAATGTTGACTTTCTATGTGAGTCTCCTGATTGTGTTATCAACTATAACTGGATCCTCAATGTCTGCTTATACTTGATTTAGACCTTGTATTTGCAGATTGTCTGTAAGCAGAACTGGAGTATTCAGAGCTATCTCCTGATTTTCCATAGCCAAATACTGTACACGTCTTCCTGTTATAGTGGACTCAGATTCTCTTTGGGTAGACCCAGAATGTCCATGAATTGCTGTCTGGCCATGTTGACATTCTGAATGTCTAGAGTTGTCTTCTGATTCTCCTTGGTAGAGCCTTGTCTTCCTCTTGTGCTAGACCAAGATTGCTTATGACTACACTCAGACTGACCATGAGTGGCAGCTGTCTATTCAATCTCCTGATTGCCTTTTACCATCACTAGATTGATTATAACTGATGTCTGTTTCCTGCTTACAGTGGTAGAGGCTGTGTGGATGTAGACCCTGAATGTCCACTGCCATCTCCTTTTTATGGCTAGATACTTGTCTCTTTTTTATGCTGGACCTAAACTTTTCATGGATTAATCCTCACTCTCTATCTGAGCCTCTTCATGACTAGACCCAACTGTTCATGAATTTTTATGTGGCCATGATGGGACACTGATTTTCAAAGCTCTCATGTCTGTTCATGGTTGGCTGTTTGTCTCTTTCTAGAGTTGGATCCTGAGATTTCATTTGTAGATTCAGAGTGACCATTAGTGGATATCTGGCTCTGACAAGCCCTAGAGTTCATAGGGTTTATAGAGCTATCTTTTCTGTTTCTAAGACTCAATCCTTGTTTTTCTCTTGTGTTAGAGCCCAACTATCTTTGTCTATACTCAGACTGCCAGTGGGTTTATTGTGATTCTTTCTCTGTATCTCCAGATTGTATTTCATCATTACTGGCCTGGGTATAACTGTGTCTCTTGATGTCTGCATCACTGTTAATGTCTGCAGAATATTAATGGTGCTTGTCTGTGAGTTGACCATGAAGTTCTAGTGCTGCCTTTTGATTGTCCATAGGTGGATCCATTTCTTTCTCATGTGTTGAACACAGATTCTTCATTGGAAGACCCAGATTGAGTGGATACCCATCTTTGATGAGTCCCTGGCCTATCTTTTAAGTGTCCATGGCTGGAGCCATTTCTTTTTCTTGTGCTAGATCCAGACTGCCCATGCCTATATTCAGGTGGACTGTGGGAAGAGAGTGACTGTCTATCCAGTCACCTAACTGTCCTTCATTACCACTGGACTGAGTAAAGTTATATCTCTACTGTTTGTACTGAATCTAGACTGCAGAGGTGATGACTGTCTGTGAGAAGTATTTGGAGCTTTCTCCTAAATGACTGTGGCTGGATCCATGTCTTCTTGTGTTGGGCCCAGATTCTACATGTGTAGATCCAGACTGTCCATGGGTAGATGTTGGTCCTGAGAGTCTAGCACGAGGCTAGAGCCTTGTTTTCCTATTTTGTCAGATTTTGATTGTTTATGGCCACACCCAGACTGTTCATGGGTTGATGCTAAGTTTTCTGATTGTCTTTCACTATCACTAGATTGACTATACTAGGCACCATTGTCTATTTGTACTGATTCCAGACTCTATATATAATGATTTGCTATGAGATGATGCTGAATGTCTGGAACTCTTTCCTGACTGTCCGTGATTGGATGCATGTCCTCTTATACTTGACCCATATTTTCTTGCATAGAACCAAACTCTCCAAGACTGGGTATTTGGCTCTGCTGAGATCCTGACTGTCTAGAGTTGCTTCCTCTTTGACCATGATGAGAGTTTTGTTCTCCTCTTGTGCTGGATCCATATTGCCTATTGCCATACTAAAACTGATCATGGGGGAACACTGACTATTCTTCTGCATCTTCTGATTGTCCCTTACTGTCACTGGACTGACTATAAGCTGTCTCACTGACATACTGATGGCAGGTCAAACGACTAGGTTGAGACAACCTAGTAGATGTGTAGCTGTATAGAAGGGATAGAACTGTGGAGACCTTCAACCTTTAGAGGTCAAGCAGAGCCAGCCAAGCAGACCCAAAAGTAGTGACAATGAGGTAGGAGGAGTCCATGAGAACATGGTGTCATGGGAGCCAGGAGGAATCAGGAGGGACAGGTCAACTGTGCTAAATGCTGCTAAGGTATCAAGCAGTAAAAATGAACACTCAGTTTGGCACATGGATGTTATCCAGCTGCCTTTTTGAATTTCCAGGTGTTTGTAGGCATTGAAACTTAACATGACCAAAATAAATGGAACCAGAAAAGGCACCATCATCTGTCAGCTTGGTCAGACTAAATTGTTAGAAGTCATCCTTCATTCCTGTTTTCCTCATCTTAAATGTACATCAACAAGTCCCATTGACTTTCCCTTCAAAATATCCTCCATTCATCTCCTTTTTTCCATCTTTACTGTCACCAACCTAGTCCCAGCCACCATCATTTCAACTATACTGTGCAATTAGTCTCCCTCTTTCTTTTTGCTTTATTCCACGATCTACTATCAATACAGTAATAGACTGAAGTTTAAAAAATGTAAATCAAAATGTTACTTTCTTGTTTAAAGCACTCCAAGAGCTTTTCATCATACTTAGTTGACAACTTCTTACCACTACTCACTTTGTGATTGGACCCCCATCTGCCTCTGTGATCTCATTTCGTACCTCTATTCTCCCTTTTTTCACCATGCTGAAGACACACTGAGTTCTCAGCTCAGAAGAATATCGTGTCTTTTTCAGCCTGTACCTTCCAGAAAACCTTGTTCTCTGACTTGGTTATTGGTTCTTTGTTCTCCACATAGCTGACTTCTGTTTGTAATTCTGGTCTGTGCTCAGATGATGCCTCCTCAGAGTAACTCTCCTTCCTGCTAGATACTCTGACACATTTATTTCTTTACAGCATTTATTATCATTTGAAATTTGTGTAGTACCTATCTCCCCCAGAAGAATAAGCTCTTTGAGAGAGTGATTTTATCTGTTTTGCCATATGCAGTAAACCCAAAACCTAGAATAGATTCTGGCTTAGAGTAGGCACTTATTAATATCTGTTGCATGATTGTACAAAAAATACAAATTAATTGAACAAATTAATCTGTGTAGGGTCTCCTTCCTTCATTTATCCTTAGCACACTGTTCATACTGTGTCCTTTTCGTTCTACACATATCATGTAATATACTAAATTATAGTTAGCATTTTACGGGATTGTCTCATGTGGTAAGTGATCTTTGTGAGGCTAGTTTACGGACTTTTGTATCTCCACAGCTTATTCATCTTTGTATCTCCAACATATATGAAAGCACCTGTTCAGTGGTAGAACTGAATAAATATTACCTGAAAAAATGGAATCATTGAATTAGGATTAGATGAATCATTGAATTAGAATTTAGCTATCATTAATCTAGATAATAGAGAGTCATGGGATTGGTCTCCTAAGATCAGCTTCTATCTCACTGAAGACTTGTCTAAATTATCATATATCCCAAAGGTTGTAGGAGGACACAAGAATTCCCTGCATCTTTAGATTGAACAGTGCAGGAGGCAGTAAGAGCTGTATGACATTTAGATAAAGCTCTCTGAAAATAGTAGAGACTGTCAATAATGCTGACCCTCTTATGGCCTCCCATGTCTTAGGGCTGTACAATGCAGCACTGCAAAGAGAGTACTGAGTAATCTCAGAAAAGGTACATTTCTGTCCTTAGTTTCCTCTCTATATGGAATCTTATGATAATAGGGAACATAAAATCAAGAAAAAAAGCTAAGCTCCCAGTGGTATTATGCCTTAGAGCACATTCCTAGATTTCCATCTTGGGTAATACTAAGTAGGAATAGTTGGATAGATTTTTTTCTTACGTAGTTTGCCAAAAGTACAAGTTAGGGTGTGGACTGAAGGAGCTGGCAGGGTGCCGAACGAAGGTCAGGAGAGTGGCCGTTTTATAGCAACGAAAGCTTCATTCTCAGAAGGCACCATCCTTTATGAGATGGTCTAATTCATTCACAATCATATTCTGATCCACCCTTATCCCCACCTTTCTTTCTCTACTGTTTATTTCACAACTTCTTTAAGTACTCATTTCTGCTTATATTAGCAACTTCCAGATTTAGATTAATATTAGTCCTTTCTACCAGAAATTTTACAGAAGAGTCTCTTTGGAAATCACACGTTCCTTGTATACATCTGTCATCCCTTATACGTTCTTGTGTCTGCTGTGGTGACTTAACAATGCTTGATATATATATTTGCTGAAGAGCAGTGATCCTTGAACTGAGAGTGATAGAATATGCATATGTAAGAGGGCTCTGAAATCCAAGAGAGGTGAAGAGTGTAAAAAAAGAGTGTGCCCACCTAGGATTTAATGTGACCTCATTGGTTACTGTGAATTCCATCTCTGAGTATTGAAGAAACCTGCCTATGAGATAATTAAATCACTACTAGTAGTCTTTGAAGTACTGTAGTAAATGAGAACAGAGAGGACATTGGAGGTGCAAACATTTAGTTATCCCAAGTTGGGAGGAGGGGTCTACTTTTCTCTTTTTATCATTGTTATTACCCTGGAATATCAGACACGTGCCACACACCGTGTGTTCACTCCTATAAAAACACTACTATCTCTTTGCAGAACATGCTCAAACTTGCACTTTTTTTTTCTAGATTGTTATATTTCACTGCCTATATGATCTCTTCACGTATTTAGATATCCCTGTCATCTGAAACCTAAGAGGTTCAAACTGATTCCATTATAATATATAATGAGAAGTATCTTTTCTCCTGTTGTCTACTGTCATATCAGTAACATCATCGTTCTTGAGTGTCTCAGGCTAAGAACTTCTGTAGTCATTCTTCATTTCTCCCCCTTTTTCCCACCCTCATCCACAGATGACCACCACATCCTATCCTGTCAGTCCTACTGCAGACTTGTCTCCTGGACCCAACCCTCTTCTGTCCTAGCACTGCTGATCTGATTTTGACCCTGGTCACCTTGCATCTTGACCATTTCCAGCAGCTTTGTAATCAGTCTTTCTCTACCACCAGGATATCTTCCTACTATCCCTTCTATACTGCTGCCAGGTTCATCTTCTTATAAACAAACCTTATCATGTCATTTCCCTGCCTTAAAGCTTGTGGCGTCTCTTTTGCCTATAGAATAAATTCAAATTATTTAAAATTTGGGCCCACAAGCCACCTTGAAATCAGACGGGAATCCACTTTTTTAGCCTCCTCTTCTACGAACTGTCTCTTATGGGATTGTCCCTTTGAATGTTAACTACTATCCTTGATCATACCACCCTCACTCTTGATCTCATGTCATTGCACATGCTGTTTCCTCTGCTGTATTTCTTCTCTGCCCAACAACCTCTCCTATATATACTGTAAGATCTTCCTGAAATGTCATCGCTTATATGTGACTTCCCCTGAGGTCATTTGTTCTACTGAAATCACTTGCATCTACATAGGGTTTTCCCATGGCTCTTGTCACATTGTATTCTAATTGTTTGTTCATGGATCTGTCATCCCATTACCCTCATTGCTGTGTCCCCATCTTCATGATAAAGTCTCCTTTTTGCTCATCTTCATACCATCAGGGATATAGGGTATTAATAGGTGCTCTGTGAGAAATAAGTTATAGTGTTCGGACGTTAGGGAAAGCACACACAATTCTCTTGGAGGTACAGTGTGCATTAGACTATTAAAGGCTCTGACTCTGAGAAGCTGTGCTGTACCTAAGACCCTTGTCTAACCAGGGTTTCCTAAATGTTTTTCCCCTTGGAATTCTTCTTTTGAAGAACATGTATTATTAGGGAACACAGTGAGGGAAATGCTGCCCTGTGTCAAATACTCTCTGAAGCATAATAAAAGGACAAAAAAAAACAATCCATGTTTTTCTTCCTTGTCAGCATTAGCTTCTCTTACATTTCTTTTCTCTTTGTCTACCTCTTCTCTTATTCAGAGGTTTTTGTCACTTAATGACTCCAGCCACCTTGACGGAAATTTATGAGGTGGCTGAGGCCTTCAGGGGAATGGTGGCAGGGTCTGTCCATATGACGGAAGGGTTTCTGAATCTTGTTGACTCATGGATTGCTAACAGTCTGTAGGGTGGTTAGCTGGTGTGCTGGTTCCCTTGACTGTGTGTAGGTCACCATTTTAATCAGTGACTTGAACAACAGTGTGAATAGGTGGCTAATATGTTGTATGTAAGATTCAATACCACCACTGAAGATATTATAGGCTGGAATGAAAATTGAACAGAGATCATTTTAATAATGCTAAATATTAAAATCTGAGCTTGGGAATAAAATAGCATCCCTAATCTTCGAGATTATTGATCTAGCTTTGCACAAGACTCTGTCTATACCACATTGCATATTATTTGTAATTTCCTGCCCACGTATAAGTTGGGGGAGGATATTCAAAAGGTAGCAGAAAATAACAATAGTATAAAAATTACCCTGAGCTGTGAACCTCTATAAAACGAGAATAATTACTGAGATACAGTTCCAAAAGGCCTTCAAGCATGACCTCGTGTCACCAGTGATGTGTTTTTATGTTGAAAAAGCTGATTCCTCAAGCAGTGCTGATCTCATGGTGAAGCCTGGCTTAGTCTCTCCATCAGCATTTTAATTCCTTCATCAGCATCTCAGTATTGAACTGTATTCACAGTTTCCTATAGTTTCCCAGCTCTACTTTGGGATTTCCTGACCAACCTAGGGCAAAATCCCTTCAGGCTGGATCAGGCATTTTTAGTGGTACCCCCAGTGGTGGTGAGCACACCAACTCTTCTCCCGCTTTTTTACTAGTGCTCATGTACAGTGTACCCCTATCACTCAAGATAACTATCACTGAATTATATGTAATTCATGTGTAGTATGGTTATATTTCAACTAAATTTTTTTAAATGCAATTCTGTAACAGGGAAGAACAAACTGACTCCATGTTAGATCTGTTTCTGTTTGACCTTTGCCTTCCATTGCTTTTGTTCTGTCTATAGATATAGGCATACATAATTGCCTGCCTTGGGGAACCCTACCCCTCTGCCTGAATGTTAAACCAAAGTGCCTTTGTTCAGCCCACAGGGACACACCCTGACCCTGCCCAAAGAAGAAGTTAACACATCCCCTCCCCGAGGATGGCCAAAACCAGGAGATATTTTGCAAGACTTATGACCTTTTTACTTTACTTCCTCACCTCCTCCCCCTCTCTGTTCTCTAGAAGAAACTAGCATCCAGACCCCGATAAGATGGTACTCTAGGATGCTAGTCCACCATCTTCTCGGATGCCTGGCTTTCTGAATAAAGTCATTAATCCTTGCCTCAGCACCTCATCTCCAATTTGTTGGCCTGTTGTGTGGTGAGCAGAACGATCTTGGACTTGGTAACAATTCCTATTTTAAAAAAATCTTGTGAGGTAAGTTTACATAATGGGGTTGACCTAAAAAACACACCCGCCACTATATTGTTGCCCTTCTTGAGTAGACAAGGCCACAAGCCAACCTGGACCAGTGTCAGCTGCTAAAGTTTTGGAGTCTGACCCACCTGAGTTTGCCCCCGGCTCTTCCATTTATGGCTCTATGACGTCAGGCAAGTTACCTAGCCTTTTTGAGTCTGTTTCCTTATCTTTAAGGTGAGGGTAAAATGCCTGTTTTAAAGGGCCTTTGAGAGTATTAAATAAATTAATTCTGTCAGTTATCTGGCACATTGCCTCAAAGTTTAGTTATATGAAAACTCATAGATAGTAATTTATCATAAAATTATCAGAGTTTAGTTGTCAGCCTAATATTGACTGTCTTAATTGGGTGAACTTATGTACTTATATGTGTTTCCAGCAAGAGAAGATCTAAGAATGTAAATGTCTTTTTCAGGACTTTTCATTTTAGGGGATACTTCCCTGGAGACCTCATGAAGCATAATGCAGTGGGTGCAGTGTGATCTGGGTGCTGCCCAATCCCCCTCCTAAACTTTGGAAAATCATGGTAGGTTTTCACGTCACTTGGAGTACAGCCTTAGGGAAGCTGTGACTTGTGAGTAGAGTTCCTCCAAATAGTGCTTTTTTGCTTTTTGCTTTCCTCTGTATTTTCAGACCCTATGAATGAAGACCTTACTGGAAAAACATAACACAAGAGCCAGGAACATGGTAAGAAGAAAATAGTGTTAGGGAAATGGGGTGAAGGTGGGGAATGACTATGTTTCCAAATGGTTAAAAACCAAAACATTGCATTTATCCTTTCCTCTTTTTGTCCTTGACTGACTTTAGGTGTCCTGTGTTATGTGCTCTATCTCCTCCAAATGAAAAGTGATCTGCTGTCTAAAGTCACATTCCCCATTGGCATGGGGAAGCTGTAGGTGGGCTAATTAGAAATGGAACATCCTGTATGATTGGATGGGGGTGCGTATTTGGCTTTATCTGTTTGGTCTTAAGTGGGAGTCAGGGATAAAACTCAGGGAAGCTGTCAGTTATTAGCTGAGTCCTGGCCATTTGGATTGCTTGTTACGAAAGTAATTGTTTAGCTTCCTGGATTATTATTAGAGATAACAGTCTAACTACAAATCTGACTTATAGTAGGCTGGCTTCCTGGGTGGTTTATTGTAGATAGGGGGTTGGTTTCCTGGGCAGGTTTCTGCAGGTTGTGGATCAGAACTCTGTTTTTATATATGATCTGGCCATTGTTTGTTTGTATGTTCAGTCTCTTAGGGCCAATCTGCCAGTTTTCTTAAAGACTAGCCCTGGAAATGGCACAGGTTTAACTCCACTTTGTTGGCCCAAGCAGTCACGGGACAGCCAGATTCAAGGGAAGTAGACATAGACTCCACCTCTTGATGCCAGGAGTGTCAACGAATTTGTAGCCGTTTAAAATCTGCCACAGGGAGCATGCAGTTTCCCTCTGCCAAGAGAGTTTATTTTCTTACTGTATTTGCCTTTCTCTTGAGAATTCTTCACAATGAATTTAATGTGAAAATTTAATGTGAAATTCATTCACTTCCCATAGCTGACAGCTTATGAACTCTGTTCCAGGAAGATAGCTACCCAAGGGTACATGCAAGAGAAATGCACACTTCCCAAGGTTCAGCCCAAACCTCTATCTGCTCTATCACCCAGATCAACTTTGTGACCAAGGAGAACTTCATGAATTTCTTGTAGTCCTTTAATTTAAGACCTGGAAGAGTGGCTAGTACTAGTAGCTTCTTGTAGGTCCTTTCCTCCTAATCCCACTCTGATTCCCTCTTTGTACTAATACAACCAAGTATCTCAGAACAAAGGAACACATAAGAGATCTGGTAAGAAGAAGAGAATTTTAAGCCTCTTTACACCATCATTAAAAGGTCCACCCCTCCTTCCAATGACCCCCATGGTGTAATTGTTATACCAGTTCACCCTTGACTGACTTCAAGTTCCCCTTGTGACTGTGGGGTGAAATGGAGGAGAGCTTCAGTGTGCTTTAGGCTTGGAGGAGGGGTCACATATCTATATCCCTAATGGGATCAGGCAGGTAGATGACCTAGATAAATGAGGCAGCTTTCAGTGGAGGGGAGACAGTGGATATAATGGATCTGAATGAACAGGCTGGTATATGTCCAGCCAATAGGTGGCAGTCTTACTTCTTAAGTATTGCTGATTGTCTTCAGAAAAAGATGCTAATGAACCCATGCCTTGTCTCACAATTTTGAAAGAAGGCAGCTATGCATGCTTTTATGTGGAATCATCCAACTATATCAGATTCAGAATACTTGAGCTAAAATGGTGCAGGCCGAATAAAACACATCTGTAGGCTAGATTTGGCCTTTAGGTTACTAGTTTATAACCACTGGTTGGGATGTGATTCAACTTTAAAACTGTTAGAAAGTTCCCAGTAAAGTACATTCATCTATTAAGGTATTGTTTTTCACCTCTGATGTGCTCTATTTACTTAGAAATCCAAGCCAGAAATCTGGTAGATTATCTAAGACTTTCCTCTTGCACAATCACCACATTCAATCTATCCCCAAATCATATTCACTTTATCTCAGTCATGTCTGTGACATTCAGTTCTGCTTTGCTCTTATTGACTCCTAACATAATTTTGCCAAGATATTGCAATGGTCTCCTAGCTAGTCTTCTTGCCACTGACGTCATCCCTTCCATGTCTTCACACCAAATGATCTTTTAAAATGCAAACGTAATCATGTTCTCTGTTTAAAACCTTTTGTTGGCTCCCATGTAGACCAAATCCTTTAGGATGGCTTACTAGGAGCCTTTCAATCTGGTTCCAAGGATTCCAGAATCACTTTATGCCATGTCCCAACATTCATTTTATATCTTAGCTATGCTGAGCTACTATCACTTCCTTTAGAGCACCTTTATTTATTTATTTTTTCATCTTTGGGATTTTGCACAGGATGGTTAACCCCCCTGGAATACTCTCCTTCCCAAGTCAACCTGGCACATTTCCAGCCATTTTTAGAGATTTAGTGCACGTTTCTCCTAAATTCAAAAGGTTTATCTGAACCAGGTCTTTCTCTTTTTTTTTATATTTATTTTATTTTTGGCTGCATTGGGTCTTCATTGCTGTGCGCGGGCTTTCTCTACTTGCGGTGAGCGGGGGCTACTCTTCATTGTGGCGTACAGGCTTCTCATTGCGGTGGCTTCGCTTGTTGTGGAGCACGGGCTCTAGGCGTGCGGGCTTCAGTTGTTGTGGCACACTGGCTTCAGTAGTTGTGGCTTGCGGGCTCTAGAGCGCAGGCTCAGTAGTTGTGGTGCATGGGCTTAGTTGCTCTGCGGCATGTGGGATCTTCCCGGACCCATGTCCCCTGCATTGACAGGCAGATTCGTAACCGCTGCACCACCAGGGAAGCCCTGAACCAGGTCTTTCTTACCACTAAATACAGTTAGCTAGCATCTTATAGTTTTCAACCACTGCTGCACATTAATAATATCTTTTTTTCTTCTTTTTTTGCGGTACACGGGCTTCTCACTGTTTGTGGCCTCTCCCGTTGCGGAGCACAGGCTCCGGACACGCAGGCTCAGCGATCATGGCCCACGGGCCCAGCCGCTCCACGGCACATGGGATCTTCCCGGACTGGGGCACAAACCCGTGTCCCCTGCATCGGCAGGCGGACTCTCAACCACTGCGCCACCAGGGAAGCCCTAATAATATCTTTTTAAATCTACTTATGCTATTATGTCCCTCCATTGTTAGTGATCTCTTGAAGGAACAGATCTGTCTCATCTTTGTAACTCCAACATCTAGTATAGAGACTGACAACTAAATGATTAATATTTAACTTCCTTGAATCCTCCTGATGAAAGAATGAAGTAATAGTCATCAAGAGCCAACCAACAGGGGGCTTCCCTGGTGGCGCAGTGGTTGAGAGTCCGCCT
Source organism: Leucopleurus acutus (assembly GCF_964270905.1). Taxonomy (NCBI): domain Eukaryota; kingdom Metazoa; phylum Chordata; class Mammalia; order Artiodactyla; family Delphinidae; genus Leucopleurus; species Leucopleurus acutus. The sequence continues at coordinate 83,755,960 of NC_139143.1, read as the reverse complement.
GCCGATGCAGGGGACACGGGTTCGTGCCCCGGTCTGGCAAGATCCCACATGCCGCGGAGCGGCTGGGCCCCTGGGCCGTGGCCACTGAGCCTGTGCTCCGCAACGACAGTGAGAGGCCCGCGTACCGCAAAAAAAAAAAAAAAAAAAAAAAGAGCCAACCAACAACTGTATTATCTGGATTCTGATCAGTCTAATCCTTATTCTCAGCTTTCTATTTGAAGATGTGTGGAAATGTGTTTGTCTAGATCCCAGACATCCATTGATATGTATTGCCAATCCTTTCCTCACGTGACAGGTTGGGAGAGGTGCTGAGAAGAGTGGAACAAGTCCTTGGAAGGGAAGAGCAATGAAAACTGATGGCTGTATAGCCCCACAAAGAGCTAGGGACTATTTTGTTCATTTTCATATGAAGCTATATAGATAAATCATTTGTTAAATTAAAACCACAATCTTATTGCCAAAAGCTCAGTCACTTTGGTAATAGCATAGGACATGATTGTAATTTACTCATTTTCTTCTCATGTCCTCTACTTCCCTAAATGTTAACATCTTTGCAGTAAGTGGTCGCCTTGGTGGTGTGATTTCTGAACAACACCACTTGTTTAGAACCTGAAATGACACCATAGGCAATGATTAATGTTTTTGTACGTTTTAATAGTATATTTTTATAGAACCAAGAAGAGTCTCTGCTTGGATTATGATAAAGTTTCATTTTGAGAATTTTAGGTTCAACTTATCTTCTATTAAAGCCTTACTGCCAAGGAAGGAAAGAGACCTTGCTGAGTTAATATGAAGATATGCCTTCTCTTTTTAGGCTCTAAAAATGGAACCCTAAGCTGCTTTTTAGAGGAAGTCAAGAAAGGAAACTGGTGTCTAATCTGGATCCATTGTGTGCCAGAAACTGTGCTAGTCAGTATGTCGTAGTAGAAGGGACTGGGCTTTGAGGCTTTGTCACTCAGTTCATGCCTTTAGATAAGTTATTGTTGATGTCTTTGCTCATCAGTTTTATAATTTGTAAAGGGTAAATTATAAGTTTTTTACCTTGCTGTATTGTGAGGAAGGTGATGTGCAGTGAGAAATCAATACATTTCCATTCTCTTTTTTTTTATGGTAGAAAAAATAACATAGTTATTAAGTGTTTTGAATAAGGTCAACTTATAGCAAGTTACTATCAGTAAAGTAGAACATTACTAGCTGTGGATGAATTTTTTTTTTAATTTAGGTATAATTGACATATAACATTATGTTAGTTTTGTAACCAAAAGTGGGATCTGGCTGCTTGACGCTCAAAAGCCAATAAGGAGGCAAGTTTGGTGGAAAGGAAAGTTTGCTTTATTTTGGTTGCCGGCAACCGGCAGGGAGGGCAGACCCCTGTCCAAAGGCCGACTCTCTGCCTCCTGCAACCATTGGGCAAGAGCTTTTATAGGTTGAGGGAGGGGCTACATGCAGAAACAGTATAGTCAGCTCTGACAGTCATCTTGAAATTGGTCATCAGTGGTCTGACCAGCATCATCTTGATTGTGTTAGGCATGGTTAATCTTCAGCTCCAGGGTGGGTTTTTTTCCGTTTCTTTGGGGCCAGTTCTCAGAATTGTGGCAGCTTATGTCATGGCTACAGCTTGGTCATCATGTAGTTAACTTCTTCCACCTGGTGAGGGTTTCAGTATCTATAAGAAAGCTCACAGGATATGGCTCAGAATATTATCTATAGCCCTTAAGGAGGAACTAAAGGTCCTTGACTATGCTTAATGACTAAACTATTATTATTTGGTTTCCTTTGACTGTTTTCCTCTGTTTCTGTATTTTCTCACTTCTCTGATTAAACTTATTCTTTGGCTAAAGTTTTTCCACAGACAAAAGGCAGGCTGAGGACATGGTGGGGGGCAAGGACCATAAGGGTCTGCTCTGTTTCAGTTTCAGGTGTACAACATAATGATTCAATATTTGTATACACTGCAAAATGATTACCATGATAAGTCTACTTAACATCCATCACCATATATATTTACACAATTTTTTTTCTTGTGATGAGAACTTTTAAGATATACTCTCCTAGCACTTTCAAATATGCAACACAGTATTATTAACTGTAGTTAACATACTGTGCATTATATCCCCATGACTTACTTATTTTACAACTGCAAGTTTATAAGTTTTGTCACCCTCTACCCATTTTGACCACCCTGCAACCTCCACCAACCACCAATCTGTTCTCTGTATCTATGAGCTTGTTTTCTCTTTTTATTGTTAGTTTCTTTTACGTTCCACACGTAAGTGAGATGATATGGTATTTTTCTTCCTCTGTCTGACTCATTAACCTTAGCATAATGCCCTCAAGGCCCATCCATGTTGACACAAATGGCAAGATTTCATTCCTTTTTATGGCTGAATAATATTCCATTGTATGTATACGTGTGTGTGCATGTGTATGTGTGTGTATGTATATAATATATATATATATATATATGCCACGTTTTCTTTATCCATTTATCTACTTATGGACACTTAAGGTTGTTTCCAGATCATGGTTATTGTAAGTAATGTTGCAATGAACATGGGGGTTCATATATCTTTTTGAGTTAGTGTTTTTGTTTTCTTTGGATAAATACCCAGAAGTTGAATTGATGGATTATATGGTAGTTTTAATTTTAATTTTTTGAGGAATCTCCATACCATTTTACATAGTGGCTGCACTGATTTACTTTCCCACCAGTAGTGCACAAGGGTTCTCTTTTCTCCACATTCTCACCAACACTTGTTATCTCTTATCTTTTTGATAATAGCCATTCTAACAGGTCTGAGGTGATATCTCACTGTGATTTTGATTTGCATTTTCCTCATAACTAGTTGTGTTGAGGGTCTTTTCATATATCTGTTGGCCATCTGTATGTCTTCTTTGGAAAAATTCCTATTCAGATCTGCCTATTTTTTACAAATTTTTTTTTTTTTTTTTTTGGCTGTTGAGTTGTATGAGTTCTTCATATATTTTAGATATTAACCCCTTATCAGATATATGACTTGCAAATGTTTTCTCCCATTCGGTGTGTTGTCTTGGATGAATCTTAACTTTAAGCTGATGGTATTCAAGCTTGACTTCTGTCCTTGAGTCCCTTAGATTTCATGTTTGAGCCCACACAGATTATCCAATTGTATTCCAAGTTTACACATATTCCATTACCTCCAGGAAGCTGGCCTCTCTTCTGTCTCTCATACTTATGTTCTAATTGAGGGATTCACTTACATTCACCTTTAAAATTTTTATCCTAGAAAAAGTTGACATTGTAAGTGTAGTGGTTTTGAAACACATCCTCAAATTGTTTGGCATTTCTCTCTTTGAAAGATGGCGGTCCTTCTGTTTGAATTTGGGTCAAACTTTGTGACTTGCTTGTAACCAGTAGAATAAAGAGGAAGTGATTCTGTGTCATTTCTGAGGCTAGTTCAGAAAAGACCACTCAGCTTCCACTTGGTTTTCTTGGCATGCTTTCTCTGGGGAAGGCTGGGTGTCTTGTAAGACATCAGACTTCTTTGGGATTGCCAGGCTGGAGAGGCCACATAGAGGTGCCCGCAGTCAGTGGCCAAGCTCAGCTCCCAGCTGACAGCCAGTATCAGCTGCCGGTCATGTGGATGAACCATCTTGTACGTTTGATCTAGTTGAGCCTTCAGATGATTGAAACTCCAGATGACATCTGACTATTACTTAAAACTGCATGAGACCCGAAGTGAGAACTGTTGAGCCAAGCTCTTCCAAGCCCAAAGATCTGGGAGTCACCCTTGAATCTACACTCTCTCTTATACTCCAAAACCAATCCATCAGCAAGTTCTACTGATTCTGTTATTAAAATATATACCAGGGCTTCCTTGGTGGCGCAGTGGTTGAGGGTCCGCCTGCCGATGCAGGGAACACGGGTTTGTGCCCCGGTCCAGGAGGATCCCACATGCCACGGAGCGGCTGGGCCCGTGAGCCATGGCCGCTGAGCTTGCGCGTCCGGAGCCTGTGCTCCGCAACAGGAGATGCCACAACAGTGAGAGGCCCGCGTAACGCCAAAAAAAAAAAAAATATATATATATATATATATACCAATTATAACCACTTCTTACTCCCTCTGTTACCTCTGCCCTCATCCCAACTACTATAATATTTTGTATTGACTCCTGTTATTCTTTTTCCAGTCTTACCTTTAATCCCAATGGAGATAGATCCTCCATCAGACAGTTAAAATGTTTTTAAAATTAAAAATCAGATTATTATCACTCCACTGCTCAAAACTCTTCAAAGACTTTCTATCAGATCAGAATAAAATCCAGCCTTCTGCACAGGCACCAAAACCAAAAACAGATAAATGGGACTACATCAAACTTAAAAAGTTTGTGCATCAAAAGGTAGAACAGAATGAAAAGGCAACCTATGTTATAGGAGAAAATATTTACAAATTACATACCTCATAAGGTGCTAGTATCCAAAATATATGAAGAAGTCCTATTACATATCAACAACAACAACAAAAACTAATAAAAAAATGGGCAAAGGACTTGAATTGATATTTACCCAAAGATGATGTAAAAGATCAGAGGTGCAATACCACAATTATTAGAGAAATGCAAATGAAAACCATAATGAGATACCACCTCATACTCATTCGGATAGCCACTATCAGAAAAACAAAAAATAACAGGTGTTGGTGAGGACCTGGAGAAATTGGAACACTTGTGCACTGTTGGTGGGAATGTAAAATGCTACAGCTCCTACGGAAAAAAAGTATGATAGTGCCTCAAAAAATTAAATATGAAATTACCATATGATCCAGCAATCCCATTTCAATCCAAAAGAATTGAAAGCAGGGTCTGAAAGATATATTTGCACAGCCAGGTTCATAGAAGCATTATTCAAAATAGCCAAAAAGTGGAAGAAACCTAAATGTCCATCCAACAGACAAGTGGATAAACAAAATGTGGTATACATACAGTGGAATATTATTCAGCCTTAAAAAGGGGAAAATCTGACATACTACAACATGGATGAGCCTTGAGAACATTATGCTAAGCGAAATAAGCCAGTCACAAAAAGACAACTACTTCATGATTCCACTTATATGAGGTATCTTTAGTAGTCAAATTAAGATAAACAGAAGGTAGAACGGTGGTTACCAGGGGCTGCAGGGAGGGGGGAAATAGGGAATTGTTTTTTAATGGGTACAGAGTTTCAGTTTTGCAGATGAAAAAGTTCTGGAGGTTGGTTGCAAAACGATGTGAATATACTTAATACTACTAAAATGTGTACTTAAAAATTGATAAAATGATAAAATTTTATGTTATGTTTTTTTTAAACTACAAATGAAAAAAGAAATCTAATCTCTTTCCTGTGGCTTCCAAGATATTACATGATATGATCCCTACTTAATTCTCAAAAATTATCTCCTGCAGACTGTTTTCCCAGCCTTCACCCCCAGAATCTCTCTATCCCAGGACACTTAGTGATGGGTAAAACCTAAGGGATTTGGTTGGAAATTAATTTTTGGCTTTTTCACAGGAGAAGTGTGGTTAGATATTTACTCTGAACTTCCTTTATTGTTTCCAGTTCTTTAAAAACCAACTCACTTGTAAGCTTTCCAACAGAGTTTACATCATCACCTCTCCACAGAAATAACTGTTTTCACGTTGCAAATGTCAAGTTACCAAAATCAATGAACGTATTTCATTCTTCATTTTACCTGAAATTTGAACTATTGAAACTTTGATAACGCTCTCTCCTTTTCAGTGAGAAGAACATATACTTGGAAGATAGAATCGGGTTTCAAATTTTGTTTCCACTGCCTACTTGTTATGTGACTTGGGCAGAACTTTTAATGGTGGTTTTTCTCAATATTCTTTCCTTGGTTCTCACTCTCCATCCCCTCATTCAATCATGCCTATAATTCCATCCTTAATGGCAAACATTTACTGGATGCTCATTGTGTTCTTGGCACTGTCTGGACTTTGCAGCTTTGTAGGGGTATTTGGGGATAGTACTTCAAGCAGGGAAGCAGGATTCCCATTGGGGGTGGTGCTCCCTTCATTTGGCTAATGGAGCACAAACATAGACATAATATTATTTGAGACTAATTAGAAAAATGAGCTTGCTTGTTGCTTTTCACTCAGTCCCTGTGTACATTGCAGATCTTTTTTTTTTTTTTTTCGGTACGCGGGCCTCTCACTGTTGTGGCCTCTCCCGTTGCGGAGCACAGGCTCCGGACACGCAGGCTCAGCGACCATGGTTCACAGGCCCAGCTGCTCCGTGACATGTGGGATCTTCCCGGGCCAGGGCATGAACCCGTGTCCCCTGCATCGGCAGGCGGACTCTCAACCACTGCGCCACCAGGGAAGCCCCATTGCAGATCATTTTAACTTTGACAGGTAATTTAGGTTTAGCTTAATTTATTTAACTAAAAGTCAAAGCAAAGCAGCTTTTATAAGTGGTTTTATAAAACCACTAAACTCAGAGTTGGGGACTTGAGGTATTTGGTATGGATTATTTCTGTGATAGAATCATCTGCAAAATGCAAACATTGGACTAGATATTGTCTAATATTCCTACTGGTCTGCTATCATGGAGAAGGAAGACTTGGGGTATGATTCTCACAGAGAGATATTCCTTTTAATGGTAGAAGCTTGCTCACAATTTTACTAAAATTATTAAATCTCCTGCCTAGTCATAAAATATATGAATATATGTTTTCTTTCCAGGACAGGAGACGATTTTCTTTATCGCTTTTCCTTTGTCAAGAAATTTCAGCACAGTTTTTCTGCTCTCATTAGTTTCCATTGGAAAATATCTCTTTGTATCTTTGTAAGAAGGACCTATGATCAGTATTTTGTTCCCTGATCTTGGTTTGACTTTGCTAATAGCCACTGGGTTGATGTTTTTTGTTTTCTTTTTTTTTGCGGTACGCGGGCCTCTCACTGTTGTAGCCTCTCCCGTTGCGGAGCACAGGCTCCGGACGCACAGGCTCAGCGGCCATGGCTCACAGGCCCAGCTGCTCCGTGGCACCTGGGATCCTCCCGGACCGGGGCACGAACCCGTATCCCCTGCACCGGCAGGCGGACTCCCAACCACTGCGCCACCAGGGAAGTCCCGAGTTGATGTTTTGTAATAATTATGATGCTATCTGTGATTGAGCTAAGCCTTTTTTCATCCTGATGGTGACTACATGGAACAATGACTATGTTGGAGAATGATACAGGATTTGATTAAATTTTTTCTTCTTTGGACTCTTTATTTCTTTCGCATGGTGAACATCTGCCATTTGGACATATAGTTTTCAGTGACAGAGGAAAATATGTCATTCTTACTATGGGGAGATAAGTCTTTTTGGGTCTATGAGAAGCATGGAAGAGACACAGTATGATATATGATCAATTTTTTATTTTCAATTTTCATGCAGTTCACTTTTTTTGGATTCTATGTGCCCAAGGTGATTAATGAATGAAGAATAATACAGAGTTCCAATAGAAGGATAATAGAGGCAGGTGTGATGACCCTTAATATTAATATAGCAGCTTTGGCTGACAGAACAGTGATTTTATACTATTGGTTCCTTTGATTTTTTTTTTTTTTTACAAATATTAATGTACCTATCTGGAGAGGTTCTGAAACTTAACCTCTCAAAAGAAAAATCCTTACTTAACCCCAACCTCCCCAAATACTTATGGTTTTCCAAATTTAGCACTCCATGATATTGCTTTCTCCCATTAACCAGTTCCTAACTATAAAGTTCAAAGCTTCCTATAGAATGAAAAGAAACTATCACCAATGTAAAGAAATAGTGTAACTAATTTTTTAAAAAATGACAAGAAAAGATAACCTCACTGAAAGTATAATGAACATTTTCTTGACTCAAAGTTGTCTTGGTCATTCTCCAATTCTTTGGGTTAATACTTTATTTAATAATTTCTCACTCATAATAATAGTGTCTATGTGACTGTCCAAACCCCAACCGTTTTGAAATATAATTTGAATGGCCATATGTTGCAGGGTGTCTGTTACTGCCTGTTATATTGGATCCCATAAATGCTCCTATATTCAAATCTGTCCCTGGCTCCCATATGGCTGGAATCATGACTGACACTTCCATCCTGAGAATGACCAAACCCTGACTGTCCATAGTCATAATCTGCACTGCCATAGCTGCCATGTCTCCAACCTTGATCTGAACCATGACTTTGGTTCCTTGAATAGAATGCAGACCATCCTTGGGTGGTCAAAGGCTGTCTACCTGAATCTCCTGAATGTCCTTCTGTGTTGCTAGCCTGACTGATATTTGATTCCTTGTGTCTGCCGCTACCAGAAATAGATGAGGTGTGTCCATGTCCAGTTCCAGAGTGTCTGGAGCTGTCTCTTTCCTGCTCGTGGTGGTGCCCCTGTCTCTGAGTAGTGCTGGACCCTGACTTGCTGTGGCCAGATTCACTCTTCTTGTGTGTGTCTGTCCTACCTTGATGTGACTCTGAGTGCCTAGAGCTGTCTCCTGACCGGCCATGGGAAGACCCATGTTGGTTTCTTGAGCTGGACCCAGACCTTCCATGAGTGGTCACAGAATGTCTACTTGAATCACCTGACTGCCCTTCACCGTCGCTGGACCAACCAACACTGGATTCCCTGTGTCTATTGCTTCCAGATCCAGTTGAGGTGTGTCCATGTCCAGTTCCAGAGTATCTGGAGCTGTCTCTTTCCTGCTCATGGTGGTGCCCCTGTCTTTGAGTAGTGCTGGACCCTGACTTGCTGTGGCCAGATTCACTCTTCCTGTATGCTGATCTCCCTTGATGTGACTCTGAGTGCCTAGAGCTGTCTCCTGACCAGCCATGGGAAGAACCATGTTGGTTTCTTGAGCTGAACCCAGACCCTCCATGAGTGGTCACAGAATGTCTACCTGAATCACCTGACTGCCCTTCACTGTCGCTGGACCAACCAACACTGGATTCCCTGTGTCTATTGCTTCCAGATCCAGTTGAGGTGTGTCCATGTCCAGTTCCAGAGTATCTGGATCTGTCTCTTTTCTGCTCATGGTGGTGCCCCTGTCTTTGAGTAGTGCTGGACCCTGACTTGCTGTGGCCAGATTCACTCTTCCTGTATGCTGATCTCCCTTGATGTGACTCTGAGTGCCTAGAGCTGTCTCCTGACCAGCCATGGGAAGACCCATGTTGGTTTCTTGACCTGGACCCAGACCTTCCATGAGTGGTCACAGAATGTCTACCTGAATCTTCTGACTGTCCTTCACTGTCACTGGACTGACCAACACTGGATTCCCTTTGCTTACTTTTTCTGGATCCAGTTGAGGCGTGTCCATGTCCAATTCCAGAGTGTCTTGAGTTGTCTTTTTCCTGCTCATGGTGGTGCCCCTGTCTTTGCTTAGTGCTAGATCCTGACTCTCCATGGACAGATTCACTCTTCCTGTGTGTGTCTGTCCTCCCTTGATGCGACTCTGAGTGCCTAGAGCTGTCTCCTGACCGGCCATGGGAAGACCCATGTTGGTTTCTTGAGCTGGACCCAGACCTTCCATGAGTGGTCACAGAATGTCTATCTGAATCTTCTGACTGTCCTTCGCTGTCACTGGACTGACCAACACTGGATTCCCTGTCTTTCCCACTTCTGGATCCATCTGAGGTGTGTCCATGTCCAGTTCCAGAGTGTCTGGAGCTGTCTCTTTCCTGCTCGTGGTGGTGCCCCTGTCTCTGAGTAGTGCTGGACCCTGACTTGCTGTGGCCAGATTCACTCTTCTTGTGTGTGTCTGTCCTACCTTGATGTGACTCTGAGTGCCTAGAGCTGTCTCTTGACTGGCCTTGGGAAGATCCATGTTGGTTCTTTGAGCTGGACCCAGACCTTCCATGAGTGGTCACAGAATATCTACCTGAATTTCCTGACTGTATTTCGCTGTCACTGGACTGACCAACACTGGATTCCCTGTGCCTACTGCTTCCGGATCCAGTTGAGGCGTGTCCATGTCCAGTCCCAGAGGGTCTGGAGCTGTCTTTTTCCTGCTCATGGTGGCGCCCCTGTCTTTGCGTAGTGCTGGATCCTGACTTTCCATGGACAGATTCACTCTTCCTGTGTGTGTCTGTCCTCCCTTGATGCGACTCTGAGTGCTTAGGGCTGTCTCCTGACTGGTCGTGGGAAGACCCATGTTGGTTCCTTGAGCTGGATGGCGACCTTCCATGAGTGATCACTGGTTGTCTACCTGAATCTTGTGAATGTTCTTTGCTGTCGCTGCCCTTACTGATACTGGAAACCTGCTGTGTACTGCAACCGGACTGAAAATCCATAGTCACAGTTTCTTCACAAACTTGATATGAGCCCTTAGGCTCTGATCCTATCCATTTTTCACATCCTCTATCTTTATTTTCGTAACCACGTTCTTCTTTTCTTTCATATTCCCTGATGGGGCTAACACTTGACATGTGACTTCTTTCTTTTAGTTCAGTAGAACTCGCTCTCCTTTTCTTTTCCCTACTTGATTCGTGACGTTTCTTCCCAGATCTATTTCTGTGTCTTCCTTCCCTTCCAGAACTAGACCCATGTCTGCTTCTTCCTTCTTCCTCTTTCTCTGTTCTATCTTCTTTCTTTCCATCACTTCTTGAATGACTGGACTTTCTTTCTCTTTCTTCTTTACCCTCTTCTTCTGTATCATCTTCATAATGGTATCTATTCTTTTTCTGCTTTTTCCCTAATGTCTTGAAATTCGGTCTCTGGGTATAATAATATGCTTGAGCCAACTTGAATACCATCAGGAAAAACTCTGTAAAGTCTATTTTATGGTTGTGATCTACATCGAGGATATGCATGAAAACATCAGCAGTATCTGGGTCATCTGGATTCTGTGTACAAGGAAGACAGAGAGGGAAAATCCATGAGACTGACTCAAATGGGTAATTAAATAATTAAAGTTAACTTAGGGAATGTGAATTCTTGGTACAGGAAAGTAGAACCTAATTTTTTCTTTAATAATATTTATCTTATCCTAACTCAGCAGGGAGCTGTTGGTACTGTCCTAAAAAAAATAAATCTTGGGCTTCCCTGGTGGCGCAGTGGTTGAGAGTTTGCCTGCCGATGCAGGGGACGCGGGTTCGTGTCCCGGTCCGGGAAGATCCCACATGCCGCGGAGCGGCTCGACCTGTGAGCCATGGCCGCTGAGCCTGCGCGTCCGGAGCCTGTGCTCCGCAATGGGAGAGGGCGCAACAGTGAGAGGACTGCGTACCGCAAAAAAAATAAATAAATAAAAAATGAAAAATAAATCTTAAACACTAGTATGGTGACACAAAAAATTTGATGGGGCAAGTTCTTTTTACTTCTTCAAATGTCAGTATTTTATAAATTCCTTAACTGAATTGTCTTTTAGTTGTACCCTCTTTACGTTCTTGAAATTAGGGGGAATATTACAATGAATTAACTAACTGTTTTTCACTTATTTGTCACTAAATATTTATATATATTTTTTCACAGTGTGTGTGTGTGTGTGTGTGTGTGTGTGTAGTATATATAGAGATATAAAGAATTTGAACAAATTATATATGTTTTGAAATAAGATTACATTTGTTCCTCTTCCAAAAGAAACAACTCATAAAGTTTTCACAGTAATATTTTGACAGATTGTTTGATGCAGAACAAAAATGATACACCCTTTAATGCTGGCAAATATCTTTTACCTTCAGGATTGGCTGAAACTCTTCTTCTAGAAGTTCCTTCAGCTCTTTTGCACTCAATGTGTCAGTCTCCTTATCTGTTTTTGAATATTCGTGAAATAGTTTGATGATGGCAGTGATGTTTTCCAGGAGAGTAGACATCTTTTGGAAGTATAGGTGAACCTAGAAAAAAATTAAAATGTACTTTTCTTATATTTATTTTATTTTGTAGGTCATATCAGTTATTGTGATGAATTTCCACATTTATAAACCTACATCTTTCCCTATGTAGTCCAGCTTTAAAAATGGAAGATGGCCACGAAAAACTTCTATCTATTATCTACATGGTGAATATTAACACAGAGTTTGACTGAACTACTTACTAAAAAATGCCAACATTTTGGCCTTGAACTCATTCACAGCAGGATTTAGACACTCTCACAGACCTTAGTGTGCTGTACATAAGACACCCTTTTCTGATCTGGCCATTGTCCATAACAGGATTTTAGAAAGGCTACTCTTCAGAAGCAGGAAAATTTACTCATACCAATTTGCTAAAAATCCGTTCTCCAAAAGTTAATTTGCTAAATGTATGTTGAGAGACTATTTTCTGCAAGCCAGTTTGTCAAATGGCTGAGACAGTCAATGAACAAACATCCTTTCAGTTTACTTTTTTTTTTTTTTGGTTTTGATTGGATAGAATGGCTTAATACCTTTTCAATATTATAAAAAACGTTTGATTGGATCAAATGGCTTTAATAAATTTTCAATATTATAAGAAATATTTTCATTGCAGAACTGTTTACAGTAGCCAGGACATGGAAGCAACCTAAATGTCCACCAACAGAGGCATAGATAAAGAAGATGTGGTGTATATACACAATGGAATATTACTCAGCAATAAAAAAGAACAAAATAATGGCATTTTCAGCAACATGGGTGGACCTAGAGATTGTCATACTGAGTCAAGTAAGTCAGACACAGAAAGACAAATATCATATGATATTGCTTATATGTGGAATATAAAAAAAAGGGTATAACTGAACTTATTTACAAAACAGAAGTAGAGGCATGGATGTAGAAAGCAAACTTGTGGCTACCAGGGGATAAGAGGGGGGAGGGGATAAATTGGGAGATCGGGACTGACATGTACACACTACTATATATAAAATAGATAACTAGTCAGAACCTGCTGTATAGCACACGGAACTCCACTCAATTCTCTGTAATGGCCTATATGGGGAAAAAAATCTAAAAAAAAAAAAAAGAGTGGCTATACTTATATGTATAACTGATTGACTTTGATGTACACCTCAAACTAACACAACATTGTAATAAATCAACTATACTCCAATAAAAAAAAATAAAAAACAAAACAAAAAAAATATTTTGTTGACTAGCTTTCATTTTGCCATTTAAGGAATAACATTTAAGGAATGTTCAGTTTATCTCATTGAACAAAGGAATTACTAAACATGTCAACAAATCTAAACAAGCATTTATTATATAAAAGCATTATAATGACTACTTTAGGACTTATAAAACCAGGCAGAAGATGTCCTTGATTTTATTTCACTGAGAATTTGGAAGCCATAGAAAATAACAGTATGAAAGGCATTACTGTAGTAGATCTATAGCATTTATGGACCTTAGATTGTTTGGTAAGAGGAAATAGGTACTGATTAATTTTTGACATGGTTAAATATGTATTTTGATAAGTTTATGGATAAGAACTAGAAGGATAGAATTTATAACTTCTAAACCATTAAGAGAAGAAAAAACGGGAATAAAAAAACCTTGATCAATTCAATAGAAGCCAGGGGAAAAGAAAATAAAAAGCATAGAAAAGGCAGGATAAACAGAAAATATAAAAGAGTAGAATTAAATATAATTTTATCATTAGTTACAGTAGATGTAAAATAGGTCAGACTTTCTGGTTAAAGGGCAGATTATAAAGGTTGAATTAAAAATATGGTTATAGGCTTTTTACAAAAACACACCTAAGATTTTAAGATTTTTTTCAGCTACTGTTATTTGTGGTGATATTTCAGACCTGGACTTAATTTTAATGGCACTGTCTCCAAAATCTCACTCTCAAGGATTTACTCTCTGACTTCCTCTTGTACCCATACTTCAATAATTCTTTAACCTCATTTTTTACTGCTTTATGTACTCACTTCTCTTTTTACCTTGGTTAGACATTATAGTTAATCTCCATCATTACTCCTTGCATACACCCTCTGTTTCTTGTCCCACTCTTTCTTGTACTCATTGGCAAAGCCCCAACAGCTTCTTCCTTTCCTTTATCTCAGAAGAGGGCCTTGCTTTTTATTTCACTGAAAACTTGGGAGCCATTAGAAGATAATTTCATTTTCCCAATATCTATTCACCCAACCTATTGCATTTGTATCCACATACCTTAACCTTCACTACTGTTTTGGTGGATAAACTATGTGTCTCTCCTCTGTTTCAGCAACGGACCTCACTCTCTTGCCTATTCAAACAATTTGCTTTTGCAGTTGTCCACTTTTTCTCCTACATCATCAATTTCTTTTTCTCTGCTGGATCACTCCCTTCAGCATATATTTATGCTGAAGTGTCTCTTATTAACATCCTCTCTTCCCATCCTACATCTTCCTTTAGAAACCACCTGATTTATCTTTTCACTTTTATAGCAAAATCCCTCAAAAGATATGCCTATAGTTCTTTACTTCCTATTTTCTTTCACTCAAATTATCTTTCTCTCTGAAAAAATCCACTAAATCTCTTATGAAGATAAAAAAAAAGTCCTTTATCTTACTACATCCAACTATCCATTTTCATTTCACATATGCTTGACATATCAGCAGCATTTGATGCAGGTGGCTACATCCTCTTTCAGAGACCCTGTGCTCTCTTGTTTCTCTTCTAACCTCACTGCCTATTTGCTCTTAGTCTCCTCTTTCAGCCCCTAATGTCGATGTGCCTGAAATTGACTCCTTAGTTTCTTTTCTCTATTTATGTTCCCTTGAACGGGGTGGAGGGAGTCTCATCTAGCCCTATAATTTTAAATCCTATGTATAGGTTGACAACTCCCAAGTTTATATGTCCAGCTATAAAGTCTCCTCTAAGCTTGACACGTGTATATCTAAATACCTATCAAATATTTCTATTTGGGCCTAAGAGAGGTCTTAAACCTACCATGTTCAAGATAGAAGTCTTCATTTCCAACTACTTTACCCCACACCCTCTCCTCCCCAGTTATCCCTATCTCGCTGATTGCTCAAGCCACAAACCTGGGAATTAGTCTTGGTTCTCCTTTTTCTCACATCCTGTATTTAATTCATCAATGTTTTATTCAGTGTACTTTAAAAATATCCCTGAAACTGGTCACTTTTCCTACCTCCATACTATCGCCTTATCTAGTAATTAATTTTGACCCATAAGAAAAACATGCTGGAGTTTGTATCATCTTGAAGACAAGTTTGTTCCCTTGAACAGTATTTCTCCCTCAACCAGGATGTTCCACCCCATCCAGCTCTCCTAATGAATTGTTTACTTTCTCACCAAAGAGTCTTCAAAGAGTTTTCTGTGCTTTCCCTCATTTTATGTTTACCATTCATTTTAACCCAGTTCTCTCAATTTTCTGTCTCCAAAACACTTGAAACTGATTTGTGTCAAATAACCTATGATCTCCAGGTTGCTAAATACAGTGTTTGGTTCCATCTCATCATCATCTTACTCAACCTCTTGGTGGTGTAAAGTAGAGTTAACCTTTCCCTAACCATTCATGGAATTTTGTTTGTTTGTTTCTTGGATCTCAAGACTACATTCTCCTGATATACCTCTTATCTATTGGCTGCTCTTTCTCAGTATTCTTTGCTAACCTCTCATCTGCTTACTCTCCACATGTTGGAAATCCCCATGGCCCATGTCCATGTATCTATGCACTTCGAAATCTCATTGGATCCCTTGACTTCAGATACTATCTATCTGATGACTTCCAGATTGATACCTCCAAGCATGACGTTACCTTGATTTCTACACTCTTTCATTCACACCTTAATTTATTTACCAAATATTGAACACCTACCACAGGATTAAGTACTATTTTATGCTTTGGGGATATACTAATAAGATAAATGAGGTGCCTATTCTTATGAAGACAGTAAACAAACGAATGAAGTGATTAGATATTGAGGAGTGATATACATTACCATTAAAATAACAATGGTGCTATATAGAGTTATTATGGGGAATGTACTTTAGATTAATCAGAGAAGATTTTGCAGTAAAGAGGATATTTGAGCTTAAAATGGAAAAATAAGAAGCAACTTACCTTGCTGACTAGTTGAAGAATTTTAAGTAAAAGGAACAGTGCAGTAATCCCAACATGGGAATCAACTTGGAATGTTAGTGATATAGAAAAAATACAACTCCAGAACAAATCAGGAGTGATACAACTTAAATTCAGATTTACAGAAAGGGGTCAGAAAATGATGATCTTCCAAATAGGGTAATATTTGTGCATTTTATTCTAAGTGTGATGGGAAGTCACTAAATGATTTTTTTTTTTGTAACAGAGTAATCTACTATAATTCAGTTTTTAAGGGATCACTTTGTGGAATGGCTTAGTAGGTTGTTTCAGAGTAAGATTACTTTAAAGTAAGATTACTTTAAGAATTGAAAGAGAAAAACCATATGATCATCTCAATAGATGCAGAGAAAGCTTTTGACAAAATTCAACACCCATTTATGAGAAAAACCCTGCAGAAAGTAGGCATAGAGGGAACTTTCCTCAACATAATAAAGGCCATATATGACAAACCCACAGCCAACATCGTCCTCAATGGTGAAAAACTGAAAGCATTTCCACTAAGATCAGGAAGAAGACAAGGTTGCCCACTCTCACCACTCTTATTCAACATAGTTTTGGAAGTTTTAGCCACAGCAATCAGAGAAGAGAAGGAAATAAAAGGAATCCAAATCAGAAAAGAAGAAGTAAAGCTGTCACTGTTTGCAGGTGACATGATACTATACATAGAGAATCCTAAAGATGCTACCAGAAAACTACTAGAGCTAATCAATGAATTTGGTAAAGTAGCAGGATACAAAATTAATGCACAGAAATCTCTGGCATTCCTATACACTAATGATGAAAAATCTGAAAGTGAAATCAAGAAAACACTCCCACTTACCATTGCAACAAAAAGAATAAAATAGGAATAAACCTACCTAAGGAGACAAAAGACCTGTATGCAGAAAATTATAAGACACTGATAAAAGAAATTAAAGATGATACAAATAGATGGAGAGATATACCATGTTCTTGGATTGGAAGAATCAACATTGTGAAAATGACTCTACTACCCAAAGCAATCTCCAGATTCAATGCAATCCCTATCAAACTACCACTGGCATTTCTCACAGAACTAGAACAAAAATTTTCACAATTTGTATGGAAACACAAAAGACCCCGAATAGCCAAAGCAATCTTGAGAACGAAAAACGGAGCTGGGGGAATCAGGCTCCCTGACTTCAGACTATACTACAAAGCTACAGTAATCAAGACAGTATGGTACTGGCACAAAAACAGAAAGATAGATCAATGGAACAGGATAGAAAGCCCAGAGGTAAACCCACGCACATATGGTCACCTTATCTTTGATAAAGGAGGCAGGAATGTGCAGTGGAGAAAGGACAGCCTCTTCAATAAGTGGTGCTGGGAAAACTGGACAGGTACCTGTAAAAGTATGAGATTAGATCACTCCCTAACACCATACACAAAAATAAGCTCAAAATGGATTAAAGACCAAAATGCAAGGCCAGAAACTATCAAACTCTTAGAGGAAAACATAGGCAGCACACTCTATTACATAAGTCACAGCAAGATCCTTTTTGACCCACCTCCTAGAGAAATGGAAATAAAAACAAAAATAAACAAATGGGACCTAATGAAACTTCAAAGCTTTTGCACAGCAAAGGAAACCATAAACAAGACCAAAAGACAACCCTCAGAATGGGAGAAAATATTTTCAAATGAAGCAACTGACAAAGGATTAATCTCCAAAATTTATAAGCAGCTCATACAGCTCAATAACAAAAAAACAAGCAACCCAATCCAAAAATGGGCAGAAGACCTAAATAAACATTTCTCCAAAGAAGATATACAGACTGCCAACAAACACATGAAAGACTGATCAACATCATTAATCATTAGAGAAATGCAAATCAAAACTGCAATGAGATATCATCTCACACCAGTCAGAATGGCCATCATCAAAAAATCTAGAAACAATAAATGCTGGAGAGGGTGTGGAGAAAAGGGAACACTCTTGCACTGCTGGTGGGAATGTGAATTGGTTCAGCCACTATGGAGAACAGTATGGAGGTTCCTTAAAAAACTACAAATAGAACTACCATATGACCCAGCAATCCCACTACTGGGCATATACCCTGAGAAAACCAAAATTCAAAAAGAGTCATGTACCAAAATGTTCATTGCAGCTCTATTTACAATAGCCCGGAGATGGAAACAACCTAAGTGCCCGTCATCGGATGAATGGATAAAGAAGATGTGGCACATATATACAATGGAATATTACTCAGCCATAAAAAGAAATGAAATTGAGCTATTTGTAATGAGGTGGATAGACCTAGAGTCTGTCATACAGAGTGAAGTAAGTCAGAAAGAAAAAGACAAATACCGTATGCTAACACATATATATGGAATTTAAGAAAAAAAATGTCATGAAGAACCTAGGGGTAAAGCAGGAATAAAGACGCAGACCTCCTAGAGAACGGACTTGAGGTTATGGGGAGGGGGAAGGGTGAGCTGTGACAGGGCGAGAGAGAGTCATGGGCATATACACACTAACAAACGTAGTAAGGTAGATAGCTAGTGGGAAGCAGCTGCATGGCACAGGGATATTGACTCGGTGCTTTGTGACAGCCTGGAGGGGTGGGATAGGGAGGGTGGGAGGGAGGGAGACGCAAGAGGGAAGACATATGGGAACATATGTTTATGTATGACTGATTCACTTTGTTATAAAGCAGAAACTAACACACCATTTTAAAGCAATTATACCCCAATAAAGATGTTAAAAAAAAAAAAAAGAGTCATGTACCAAAATGTTCATTGCAGCTCTATTTACAATAGCCAGGAGATGGAAGCAACGTAAGTGTCCATCATCGGATGAATGGATAAAGAAGATGTGGCACATTAATACAATGGAATATTACTCAGCCATAAAAAGAAACGAAATTGAGCTATTTGTAATGAGGTGGATAGACCTAGAGTCTGTCATAGAGAGTGAAGTAAGTCAGAAAGAAAAAGACAAATACTGTATGCTAACACATATATATGGAATTTAAGGGGAAAAAATGTCATGAAGAACCTTGGGGTAAGACAGGAATAAAGACACAGACCTACTAGAGAATGGACTTGAGGATATGGGGAGGGGGAAGGGTAAGCTGTGACAAAGCGAGAGAGAGGCATGGACATATATACACTACCAAACGTAAGGTAGATAGCTAGTGGGAAGCAGCTGCATAGCACAGGCAGATTAGCTCGTGCTTTGTGACTGCCTGGAGGGGTGGGATAGGGAGGGTGGGAGGGAGGGAGACGCAAGAGGGAAGAGATATGGGAACATATATATATGTATAACTGGTTCACTTTGTTATAAAGTAGAAACCAACACACCATTGTAAAGCAATTATGCTCCAATAAAGATGTAAAAAAACAAAAAAGAACAACTAGAAAGCTGGTGTGTGTGTTTGTGTGTGTGTGTGAAGGTGTCATAATGCTACCAAAATTGTGACAATTTATTGAAGCCTACATTCAGACTGGAAGGGAAGTACAGTAATTTGGGGGGTTAAGTAACTGCAGTTTTAAAAAAACTGATGAAAGATATCAAGCCACAGAATCAAAAACTATTATCAACTCCAAGCAGGGTATATAAAAGAAAACCATGCCTAGACACATAGTAAAAACCTTCTGAACACTTAAGACAATGAGGAAATCTTAAAAGCAGCCAGAGAAGAAACACATTATCTTCAAAGGAGCAACTGTAAGACCGACAGCTGACTTTTCAAAAGAAATAATGGAAGCCAGGAGACAAATGTTTTCCTCATCTTTCTGTAGGAAAGTAAGTTCTGTACTAGAATTCTATACCCAGTGAAAGTATAAAAGAAGAAGAAAGCTTAACTAAGGATTTTTTCAGGCAAACAAAAACAAAACCAATCACCAGCAGATCCGTAAAGGAAATAGAAAGGAATGATCCTAGTTGGAAGCACAGAGAGGCAGGAAAGAATGAAGAAATGTCAACAGAGTAAGTGTGTGGGGAAATCTAAATGGGTATTGATTGAAAACAACAACAATAATATATTTTTTAGGATTTATGGTCATGCATAACAATATCACGTAAGGCTGGAGGGGGTAAATTGAGTTCAAGTACTATAGGATACTTGAATTGTTTGAGTAGTGTTAAAGTCGTTTTTATAATATATTCTAATAAGTCAAGGATAGGTGTTGTAATCCCTAGGGTAAGCATGAAAAGAATAGTAAAAGAATGTATAATTAATAAGCCAATATGACAAAAATTAACTGACAAATATGTAATTCATTCAAAAAAGTCAAGAAGAGAAAAAGAAATATAGAACAGGTGGGATAATAGAAACCAAGTAGTAATATGGTAGATTTAAACCAAATAGATTTAAACAGTAATAATAGTATGAGTGGACTAAATACTGTAATTTAAAAACAAAGATTGTCAGACTAGATTGAAAGAAAACAAGTACATGATGCCTACAAGAGACACACTTAAATATGATATATGATGGAAAAAGGATACATTATTCAAATACTAAAGGAAAGCTGTTGTTGCTATATTAATACCTGTAGAGTAGACTTTAAGACAAAAAGTATAACTAGAAGAATACTTCATAACAATAAATGATTAGTTCATGAGGAAGATCTAAAAATCTAAATTGATATGTACTTAATAACATAGCCTCATAATACATACAAAAGAAATGACAGAATTATAAGGACAAATTGACAAATCTATAATTATAATGGGTAACACACTTCTCTCAGCAACTGATAGAACAAGTAAATAAAAATATTGTAAGGATGTAGGAGAGCTCCACAAAATTATTCATAAAACTTTAACTAATATGTATTGAACATTGCATCTAACAAATCTAGCATACACATCCTACTGAAATGAATATGAGACTTTAAAAAATTTACTATATGCTGGTCATAAAGCAAGTTTCAACAAATTTTAAAGGATTGAAATCATGCAGAATTTGTTTTGTACCACAGTGGAATGAAGCTAGATTTCAATGTAGAAAGAAACCTACAAAAATGTCCAATGTTTGGAAATTAAGCACTAACTTCTAAATAACAAATAGGTTATAGAATAAATTACAATGGAAATTAGAAAATATTTTGAACTAAATGAAAAAAATATGAAATAGCAAAACTTGTGGGATACATTCACTCCATGCCTAAAGAAAAATTTATAGCTTAAATACATATATTAAAAAAGAAGAAAGGCTGAAAAATCAATAACCTAACCATACACCTCAAGAAGTTTGAAAAACAACAACAAATTCTGCCCAAAGAAAGTATACTAAAGGAAATAATAAAGGTAAGAACTGATATTAATGAAATAGAAAACAAATTTAGGGAACCAAAAAGCCAAGATTTTTTTTTTTTTTTTTTTCCCACAGTACGCGGGCCTCTCATTGTTGTGGTCTCTCCCGTTGCGGAGCACAGGCTCCGGACGCGCAGGCTCAGCGGCCACGGCTCGCGGGCCCAGCCGCTCCGCGGCATGTGGGATCTTCCCGGACTGGGGCACGAACCCACGTCCCCTGCATCAGCAGGCGGACTCTCAACAACTGCGCCACCAGGGAAGCCCAAAAGCCAAGATTTTTGAAAAATTAATAAAACTGAGAAACCCTGAAAAATTAAGAAAAGAGGAGAAAGGCATAAGTAACCAATATCAGGAAAATAAAAGGGGACATTGCTTTAGATTTTACAGATATTAGAAAGGTAAGTGCATATTATAAAAAACATTAACCAAAATTTTTGAAAATTTAAATGAAATAGACACATTTCTAGAAAAATGCTTATGCAAATGAAAACAACAAGAAATAGAAAACCTAAATATTCCTATATCTATTAAAGAAATTAAATCTTTTTAAAAAAAGAAATTAAATCTTAAATGAATACATATTCCATGTTGGGGGGAGGGGTGACTACAAATCAGATGGCTTTACTAGTGAATTTTATTTAATGTGTAAGAAATAAATAACCCTAACATCACACAGATTGTTTGAGGGAAATGGAAAAGGGGGAACACTCATTTTATGAATCCAGCATAACCTCAGTACCCATAACCTGACAAGAATATTACAAGAAACAATTTTCAAGACAATTTCCTTCATAAATATAGATGCAAAAATCTGAAAGAAGATAGTAAACTGAATCCAGTGTTGTACAAAAAGAATATACATCATACTTAAGAAAATTTTAATCCAAAAATTCAAGTTTGGTTTAACATTTGAGAACTGATTAACTACTCTGATAGAATACTGAGGAAAAATTCTATGAACCTCTCAACAGATGCAAAAACACATTTGATAAAATCCAATATTAATTTTTCTTTATAAATAAAAGATATCAATTATATCTATGAAGATGCTATAGCAAACATCATACGTAATGGTTAAATGCTGAAAACTTTTCTCTCCGAGTTTGGGGATGAGATCAGTACACCTGCTAATATCCTATTCAACATTGTATTGAAGGTCCTAGCCAGAGCAACAGTTAAGACAAAGGATGAAAAACAGAATAATTGGAAAGGAAGTAACAAAACTGTCATTACTGAGAATGATGTGTCTTCTGTATATAGAAAAATTTTCTACAGTGTCTAAAATTTATATTAAAATATGGGGGTCCAGGATTAGCCAGGACAACATTGAAGAAAACCAAGTTTGTGGACATACCGGATGTCAAAGTACATTATAAAAGAAGACAGCGTGACATCAGTGTAATGCCAAGCAAATAGATAAATGAAAGGTAAGAGTCCAAAATCAGACCTATATCATTATGCACATTTAATTTATGAAAAAGATTGTGGTGAGAGTTGTCAGGGAAAGGATGGTCTTTTGAATACATGGTGCTGTGTTAATTGAATTCCCATATGGAAAAATGAATTTGTTCCCAGGTGGATTTTACATATAAAAAGATAAAGGAGACAACATAGGAGAATATCTTCAAGAACTTGGGGTAGAGTAATACTTCTTAAATAGAACTCAAAAAATATTAATGATAAAAAGATGGATTAATTGGACTGCATTAAAAATAGGAATGTCTGTTTATTCAAAGACTCTTAAAGGAGAGAAGGAAAGCCATTGAGTGGGAGGATATATGCAACACATTTAACCAATAAAGGACTCTATCCTGAATATAAAAATAACTCCTATAAATCAGTACAAAAAATACAGACAACCCAATAGAAAAATGGGTAGAGAGCAGAGGAGCTTTACAAAACAGGATATCGAAATGGCTAATAAACACAAAAAGTTAACCTTGTTAATCATCAGGGTAATACAAATTAAAATTACAGTGTGAGACAGTAGTACCCCCACCAAAATGACAAAATAGACAAAAGGGAAAAAGAATCCTAATTCCAAATATTGGTGAGAATATGGAGAAACCGGATCTTTCATACACTGCTAGAAGGAACATAAACTGGCAGAAGTACTTTCAAAAATTGTTTGGTAATACCTAAAACCAGTAATTTACTCCTAGGAATGTTCCCAGTAGAAATATATACACATTTGTAACCAAAAATCATGTACAAAAATGTTCATAGCTCCATTATTTATAATACCTCCCCAAATGGAAACAACCCAAATATCTATCAATAAAAACAATAAATAAATTGTGATATTTTCATATAATAGAGGTGGGAGTGAAGGATAGCCTCGACTAGGATGGTAGTGGTGGAGAGGGAGAAAGATGGATTGGCACGTCTTATAGTCAGAGTTGGTTGGTCAGGGTGATGAATCAGTGTGGTGTAAAGGAAAGATTGGAATCCTGCATAACTTCTAGATTTTGGTTTGAGCAAAGAATTATTTCTCTAGGTCGGCACAAATCATCGAGCTGATCTCCGTGTGCTATGCAACAGCTTCCCACTAGCCATCCATTTTACATTTGGTAGTGTATATATGTCAATGCCACTCTCTCACTTCGTCCCAGCTTACCCTTACCCTCCATGTCCTCAAGTCCATTCTTTACGTCTGTGTCTTTATTCCTGCCCTGCCACTAGGTTCATCAGTACCGCTTTTTTAGATTCTGTATATATGCGTCAGCAGATGGTATTTGTTTTTCTCTTTCTGACTTACTGCATTCTTTTGTTTTTTTTTTTTCGGTACGCGGGCCTCTCACTGTTGTGGCCTCTCCCATTGCGGAGCACAGGCTCCGGATGCGCAGGCTCAGCGGCAATGGCTCACGGGCCCAGGCGCTCTGCGGCATGTGGGATCTTCCCGGACTGGGGCACGAACCCATGTCGCCTGCATCGGCAGGCAGACTCTCAACCACTGCACCACCAGGGAAGCCCCCTAACTTACTGCATTCTTTATGACAGATTCTAGGTCCATCCACCTCACTACAAATAACTTAGTTTTGTTCCTTTTTATGGCTGAGTAATATTCCATTAGGGAGGCACAAGAGGGAGGGGATATGGGGATATATGGATACATATAGCTGATTCACTTTGTTGTACAGTAGAAACTAACACAACATTGTAAAGCAATTATACTCCAGTAAAGACGTGGGGGAAAAAATTCTCACTATTTCTATTACGCTGTCATCTCTCATCTAAACTGCAGTCCATCTCCCTGCTCCCACCATTGCCTATTATCCTATTTTCCACATAGCAGCTCAGAATGATCTTTTTACTCCTCCTGCTTAATACTTTCCAGTGGCTTCTCATATACTTAAAATGATGTACAAACTCTACTGTGCCCCTGTTTACATGGTCTACCCCTGTCTAGCTCTGTGACATCACCATATACCACTGTTCCTCCTGTTAAACATGCTCTAGGCACACTAGCTTCCTTTTGTCCTTTAAAGCAAGTTTACTCCTGCTTTAGAATCCTCTCATTTGCCTTGACTGGTTTCGTCTGTCATTAAGATCCCTGCTCAAAAGATAATTCCCCGAGGGGCATTTTCTAGCCCTCCAATCTAAAGTACTCTCCTCCTAACTTTACTATATCACTCTCTTTTTTTCTTCATTGTTCTTATCATTATTTGAAATTTTTATTCATTTATTGTTACTGAAAGTCTCCCCTTACTAAATGTAAGCTCCCAGGAGTAGGGAGTTTACGTTGTCCACTGCCACATAATCAGCCAAGAGCAGCACTGGGCAAATAGAAGGTAGTTAATATATATTTGTTCAGTGAATGGATAAATAGATAATCCAGCGGTATTAAGAGAGTAGCCTTGCGGAAAGCAAAGTTGTGCCCTCATTTTCCTTCTATGTCAAAATAAACTTTTAGTAAAGTTGCCACTAAAAATAAAGAACCCCAAACATCCAGAACTTGTGGCCTCAGACCACACATACATCCAGATCTCCACCTTGCTTAAGAGCAAGTAGACAAGGTTAGATGTATTTCCTCTTACTTACTTACTTCCTTCACCAGAAGAGCAAGTAGAATGTAGCCTGAAGGAGCTTGCTGTGTGCTGAAGTCTGGGATAATGGCCTTTTTATAGCAGGTCCATCCAGGGAGGAGCCATCTTCTGTAGGTTGGTCTGATTCATTCCTAACCAAACCCAGATCCACCCATATCTCCACCTCTATTATTTCTCTAGCAATGTGTTTGCTTCCCAACTTCTTCATGTCCTCATCTGTACTTGTCTTGCCAAGTTCCAAATTTCGCTTTACATTATTCTCATATACTGGAGATTTTATGGAAGGTACACTTTGGCTAGCGTGGGTTCTTAGTGTGCAGGGTCCACACCTTCTAGGTTTTGTTGTGGTTGTTGTTACCCCTGCTTTGAATGGTGGGTGGTTGATAACTATCTATTGATAAGTGTACTTCCTTATCCTTGTCTCTAGAGGAGTAGAATATACATTTCTGAAAAACTTAAATTCAATTTATATTTAAGCAAACACCACAAACACCTACCTGCATGTCCCTTTATATCTATGAATTCCATCTCTGAATCCTGAGAGAACTTGCCATGATGAATGTTGGTCTTCTACAGAGTATGCAATTCAGAGAAGGTAGGCAAATTTAATTTTGACTTTCCAAAAGTGAACAAGAAAGTAGGCTCTTGAGTTAGAAGCAGTGATCACTCTGAGCTGGCATGAACTTATTGGGCAAGAATCATTAATCTTATTTTCAAGTTTATTACATTGGGGTATCAGAGACATGCTCTATTTACTCTTCCTGTGGGTTAAACTGTGGGTTTTCTCATTAACCTTGTAAATATACAGGAGACACCTATCTTCGGCCTCTCTCTTAATTTCCAGACTGTATGTCGAACAGATTACGTTTCCATTTGGATGTCCCCTAATTAGTTCAGTCCATACTGTTCAAAACTGAACTCATTATCGTGCGTTATACCAAAATATACCATCCTCCAGAGGTCCACATATTGGTCAATGACATCTCCATCCACTGAGTGTCTAAAACCCCGCAAAGTCACTTTCCATTTCTCCCTGTCTTTAGCCCTCATGCGAATGTCATGACATGTCACTTTTACCTAGACTAGTATTCTTAATATGCAGGCCTGTTCTCTATATCTAGTGCAGCAATTTTAGTTCTAGACCTCACCATCTTTGGTTTGGACATTAATAAAAAGTGTCATAACTAGCCCCTTCATTATTAGCCTGCCTGATTCATCTTTTACTCTTATCATATCATTCCTTCTGGTGACTCCTGCTTGCCTGGAAAATTCCAAATTTCTTTACTTGACATATAAGCCCCCTCACAGTAGGAATGAATTTGTATCTTTTTAGCTGCTTCTCTTATCACCTGTATTTTATGGGAAAGTCACTCTAGCCTGATCCACATTCCTCGCATGTTATTTTAATGGTCCACCACTGTTCAGATTCTCTACATGCTGTCCTTACTACCTGGGGGAGTCCCTCAACCTTAGCTTCTCTTTATGCTTTAAGATCCTCCAGAATCACCACGTCCTTCATAAAGCCTTACCTTACATCTCCAGATGGATCGCTGTTTCCACACATACTCTGCATTCATCTCTCTTATAGCACTGGTGATATTTTATTTTAATTATTTACTTATGTGTCTGTAGTGGCCAGTGCCCCATTTTGTGTTTCTTCTCACCCTGGTATTGACTGGGTCTTGAATCATCTTTTGTGTTCTTGGGCCCTGTAATAGTTCCTGAGACATGATCAAATAAACGCAAGGGTGGGATGGTTGTGGGGGTGGGGGTGGGTGGAGAGGTGATCTTGTTTTAGAGTCAGTGAGGTATTCATATGCCTGAATTTTAAAAACTTTGTTTAATGCCCTCGTTTTTAACCTTAAGAGACCACCAGTTCTTTCTTTTCTTTTGTGGAACATTAGTTAACATCCACAGAACACAGGTCTTCATTTTCTCCTCTTTTCTTCCTGGGTTTAATTGTCTTTTTGTGCCAGGAGTTATTGTTATTGTCTCTGTCTTACCAGGCTATAATAATGGTAGTAATCTATATTGCATGCCCATCATGTGCCAAGAATGTGCTAAGATTTTGCACGTATTTCTTCTAACCCTCAGAACAACCCTGTGAGGGCATTATTATTACCCGTAATTTTGAGATGAGGAAACTGATAATGATGGGGTGCACAAGGTTACCTAGCGAGTAAGTTACAGACCAAAGATTCAGTCCCAGGTCATTCTCACTCCAACTCCCACATTACTCCCAGTACACCACATTGCTTTGGGTGTGAGCTTTTCTTCTTTTTTTCTTAGCTTTATTTATATTTTTGGTAATTTAAACTGGTTTCTCTCAAAGTGCCCTATGTCCTGGGTGACCTTAACTGTGGAAATCCTTTGCAGTGCCAGCAGTGTGAGTGAGCTGAGAAAAGTGGAGTCTAGAGAGTGGCAAGGATGGGGTAATCTGGGATCTGATGTTTCACGCCCAGAAGACACAAATCTTACAGATTCCTATCAATGTAGAGGGCAGTCCTAGTAGTCTGCTCCAGGATTGTTTTCTTGACCTTGTTATGATCATTATATTCCAACCAATAACTTGCATGAAAATGTGGGCAGAGGGACTTCCCTAGTGGCCCAGTGGTTAAGACCCCATGGTTCCAATGCAGGAACCGTTCAGGTTCCTTCCCTTGTTGGGGAACTAAGATCCTGCACGGTGCAGCCAGAAAAAAAGAAAAACAAAAGAAAATATGGGCAGATGGCAAATATTTTTAGGATAGACTGAAGATCCAAGGAGATTTTAGCATGTCACACAAATAGCTCAAATTTAATAAAAGTGAATCTTACTGAAGTAAAAGTAAGATTCTGACTTTGGTTCTAAATTAAACTTCCCAAGGACAGGGTAGAAGCCATGAGTAAAAGAAGGGGTATTGTGGTAGTGGCAGTGTGATGTAGTAGCCCAAAAGGTAATGCTATTTCAGACTGCATTAAAAGCGCACATTAATTAGAACAAAATAAGTGATGGTGTTCTTCACTCAGCACTTGTCAGATTGTTTCTGTAGCTTTTTAATTCAGTTCTGACACCCACTTCTCAATAGGGATGTTGTCAAATTGTTATATGTTCTGAGTCAAGTAAATAGGGTGATTGGCTAGATAGGTGGTAAAGGGAACCGAGTGAGAAGCAGATGGTGGGAGAATATCTGTTCTCAATGATACAAGAAGCTCTTATTATGCTTGGGTTGTATAAAAACTCACATAAACAGGTAGAAACTGTAGGGAAGCGTATTTTGGCTTAGTATAAGTAAGAACATTTTAATAGTCAGAATTGTCCAAACATGAAAAGAATTATCTTTGGAGATGTTTCTCTGTGACTGCGTAGAGAATGTGGAATTGGATGAGCTGCTGGCACTCAGTTAGCCTAGGCTCCTCACACTGTGGGTGACGACCAGGAGGTCAAATGTTGCATGGCTGATTAATCAGCAATTCAAGACCTGGCCTCCAACTCAGATTTTTCACTCCAAATGCACTTTGTGTTGCACCAGGTTACATCTATTACTGGGAGATGAGCATGAGACAGGGATATTTTGGAGGGTCATTAAGTAGAGGAGCACTGGGGGGATGTCTGATAAATCCCTCTTTCCACCTGAGAGCTGTGATTCTATGATTCAAGTAAATTTCTTTGCCTGACTTGATTAAACTCAGCTCATACGGCTATTTGATCAGTGCAGTTTACTAACTGCAGGGGTAACAGGACTATCAATTCCACTTTATAGTGGAATTTCCACTGTACCCTATATATACATGGGGTATGTGTTCATATTCCACTTCCTGCAAACAGACCTGATCCCTCTTGCATATTAGCTTTTACCTTTAAATACCAAAGGATTTCCCCCCAAACCCTTAAAATTACTGACCATGGAATAGTAAACTCTGGGATGTGGGGCATCTTCTCTATCCTCAGAGAGAACTTATCCTTTGCCTTGCCGTTACCAGACAATGAAATGGTTTCAGAGGCATTTTAGGTGTCCACAGTTACATCTTGTAGCTACAAGGATTTGTTATGGGATGAAGAAAATGCCCCAAATGTCAGAGTTATTGACAAATCAGAAATTATAGGATTTCAATTGCAATTATTCATTAGTGGTTGTCCCTCCCTTTTCCTATCCAATGGGCTAGAAAGGCATTATGCTGCCATATGGCCTCTGGGCTCCTTATGTGGGTCAGGTTGTCACAATTCAAGGGAACAGCCCTTTGAGATGTGTGACTGAGGCTGTAGGAGTGAAGGGGAGTTGGAATTTGTGGTTAAATGATTTCCTACAGGAGTTGTAGTCATTTCCTGGGAGGTGCTGTTTTGGAGGTGGAGTCTTTCCAGGTTGAATATTCTCTTAAATTCCTTGGTGTAGTTGTAGCTGATGTTCCTGCTTAGCTATCCAGTGGTGGAGCAGTATCTCCACCTTTACTCATAGCTTGTATTTACCAAGACAATAGTAAAAGAAAGTAATGTTGAGCCCAAGGAAAAATTTCAAGTTCCCAATAGTGACCTCAGGTTCTTCTTACTTTAATCGTGCGTGTGTGTGTGTGTGTGTGTGTGTGTGTGTAACACATCATTCCAGCTAATGCAGATGCAAGAGTCACACACACACACACACACACACAAACACACAAAAATGAGAATATGTGTGAGAGAGACGGTCACAGAGAAAACAATGATTAAAGACATGTCTTTTGAATAGTGGGGAAATGTTTCCCAGGAGCACTTACATCAATAAGATGTTACTTTTCAAAAAATCATGGTGATTTATTACACCCCTCAAGTACAATGCAGAGATGGCCAGAAGCTTTCTAGGGTGAGATGGGAGTAGCATCTATGCAGTACTGTGTTATATGAAAGTTTTCTCTAACAATTAGGGACAAAGTAAGAAGAGAAAAAAATAATAGAAGAGATGATACAAATGAAACTGATCATCTCGTTGTAGTTAAAGAAAAAGCCTTCATGACTTAATTTTTGAATGGTTATGAACAGAGAGATTATGAGATCTTCAGAGTGGTCACATCGGCAAAGACTAGTATCAGCACTAAAGGATTGACTAGTCCCCTTTCCATGTTCCATAGAAATTGAGTTTTGATAACAGGGTGGTGCAGCATTAGGAAACTGGAAAAAAAGAATCCAGGAGCAAGCTAGGACAGAGACATTATGACCAGACTTCGCCAATATCACCTGTTCAGATGGGGTCTAGCATACGCCAGTAATTACAGGAGAATGTGGAAGATCGGGAGAGGCTAGAACTTGGAATAAGCTCCTACTCCCCTTCTTACATGCTCCCTTTACATATAGGGATATTATAGACAGAAGATAGATTAGAGTGTATTCTGGAGGGACAATTTCTGCAGGTGTCAGAGGGAAGTTCAGATGAAGAACAGGTCACAGTATTCAGGGATCATTCAGTCATTCAACAAACATCTGTTACCAGCTGACTACCTACCAGTCATCATACCTGTCATGGGGTCATCAGTGAAGAAGTCATGCTCCCTGTCCTCAAAGGGTTCATAATCTAATGAAGAAAACAGATATATATACAATGTGATATATGTTATGGTGAAGGTATTTATAAACCATAATGGAAAGACAAATGAGGAAGCAATTCATTTTCTTCCACTTTTTAACTTTTCCCCAAACCTTATTGAGGAATAATTGACAAATATAATTGTATATATTCAGGGTACAGTGTGTTGATCTGATATAAATATATACTGTGGAGTGAATACCAAGATCAAGATAATTAACACATGTATCACCTCACATAGTTAACTCTTTTCTTTTTGTGGTGAGAACACCTAAGATCTACTCTCAGCAGGTTTCAATTGTACAATACCGTATTAACTATAGTCACCATGCTGCACATTAGATCCTCAGGACTTATTCTTCTCACATCTGAGAGTCTCTATGCTTTGACCTACGTCTCCCCATTTTCCCTATTTCCCCTACTTTCCAGCTCCTGGCAGCCACCATTCTGTTCTCTGTTTCCATGAAGTCAACTTTTTTTAGATTCCACATATAAGTGATACTTTACAGTATTTGTCTTTCTTATTTCACTTAGTGTAATGTCCTTTGCTTCATCTGTGTTATTACTAATGGCAGGATTTCCTTTTTTTATGGCTGAAAAATATTCCATTATATATATTATGTATAAATATATATATTTTATATCAAATTTTCTTTATCCATTCATATGTTGAAGAACATTTAAGTTGTTTTTATATCTTGATATTGTGAATAATGCTGCAATGAATATGAGAATATCTCTTCGAGATACTGATACTTTAGTTAAATACCCAAGAGTGGGATTGCTGGATTATATGGTAGTTCTATTTTTAGTTTTTTGAGGAACCTCCATAATGTTTTCCACGGTGGCTCTATCAATTTATATTCCTACCAACAGTGTATAAGTGTTGCCTTTTCTCCACATCCTCAAAACTTATCTCCTGTCTTTTTCATTATAGCCATCCTAACAGGTGTGAGGTGATATCATGGTTTTGCTTTGCATTTCTTTGTTTATTAGTGATGCTGAGCACCTTTTCGTGTGCCTATTGGCTATTTGTATGTCTTTTGGGGAAAAATATCTATTCAGATCCTTTGCCCACTTTTAAATTGGATTATTTGCTTTTTTGCTGTTGAGTTGTGTGAGTTCTTTATATATTTTTACATTAACCCATTATCAGATATATGATTTGTAAATATTTTCCCCCAACTTGTAGGTTGCCTTTTCAATGTATTATTTGAAGTTCTAGTTTGATGTAGTCCCTCTTGTTTATTTTAGCTCATTCTCCTTTAGAGAGTTGCAAAGGAGATGATATTTGAGCTGAGTTTTAAAGATTGCATTTATTGGATTTTGTGGGACAGAACATGGGAAGATTGACCCGAAAGGCCATATGGAAAGGTTTCAAAAGCCATGCTAAGTCATGTGATGTTATCTTATTTACATTGGAGAACAACTGAAGAATTTTAAGTAGAAAAGTGACAGAATCAGATTTTTATTTAGTAAGAATAACTGTAGGAGTATGGATGGTGAATTGAATTTGATATAGGCAAGGGTGCAGCCAGTTTGAAAAAAGAAGGGAGATAATGAGGTACCAAACTAAGGTGTTGGCAGTGGGATTGAAGAGAAGAGACATTTCAGAATTAGAGCTTGACAATGCATTGGACACAGAGGTTGAGGGAGGGAAAAAAAACAAGAGGCAATAGGTTAGAGTTTTGGCAACAGCTGGTGTAGGCAGACAGGTTAGGGAGGGGCTGGCAATAGCTGGTGTAGGCAGACAGGTTAGGGAGGGGAAGCCTCAGTAAAGTAGGGTCTGACAGGTGGACAGAACTCAATGATTGAAAAGCCAGGAATAGGAGATTTAGATGGAGAGGTGATGGGGAGTTGGTATCAACAATATCAGTTCATGGGTAGCAGGATTTTAATTTTGGAAGTAGGGAAGGCAGAAAAACAAAGAAGAGCTCCTAACATGGGACACTCAAGGACCAGGAGCCAAGCAGAGACCTAGTTATCACTACTGAGAGGGATCAAAGCCAGAGTAGTAGAACAGGTGACCTGATGTTGATTCCTGAACTTTGGGGAACTTCCATTCTTAAATTCCTCCTGCTGAAGATTAGTACTTGTTCTGGGTGATGAGGGATCTCACTGAACTTCCAGTACCTGAAGACCCCTCTAACTGCTCTGCACCCACTTTTTTATCAACTTGGACATTGGTTCCCCCTTGCAAATCTTCTGGTTACTCATAATTCACCACCTACACTCTGTAGATTAGGCACATGTTCGGCTAATAATCTCCGTGACTATTGGTGTAGCCCAGCTCCAGATACTGACTACATCACACCCCTATCACCCAGGTGTAGTTGGGGAAGGGCCTGGAATAATGTATGCGGCTTAGCTATAGGGCCAGAAGTCTAATAGTTTGGGGACTGATGGGTTCAGAAGGTGAACATCAGAACCACTCTGGCATATTATTTATAATTTCTGCTTACAGCAAAAGTTAAAAGCAGTCATTCAGACTCTAAATTACCATATGTCCAGAATCACTGAGACCGAAGGCTCCACAGTCCTTAAATGTGACTTCATGAGATGAATAATGCTCTTTTAACCTCATAGATTTCCTCATCAATGGTGATCTTGCTGAAGTAGAGATGGACTCTTGGCCCACCAACATTTCTACTTGTTTTACCAGTGTTGCCTAAAGTATGACCAGATTTTCTCAATTTCTAAGAGCATTCATTTCAAGGGATTTATCTCATTTTAGGATATCTTAACAACTTGAGGCAAAGTCCTCCAGGGCTGTATCAGACATCTTTTCTTGGCATCCTACAGTGTGGATTATCAAACCAGTGTGTTAGCCTGGAACCTAGATCTTCTGTCTTTGGCTTTTTTCAGGATGACTTTTCTGCTGTGCTGTGGCAGTCCTTGAGAAATTGAAGTATTTTTTGTTCTCAATTTGTGTTTAACCATTTAAACCCATATTTCCCAGATTCTGCCTCTTGAACTCGTTCTATCATTTTTCTAACCAGGCCATCAGTTACACTTGCAAAGTATACTCTGGTAGTATTTCATATATATCTGTGCTTAAAGCAGTTCATAGAAGACTATTTGCAGTTCTTTTTATAGTATGAATTTAGTAATACTCAACTAATCACTTCGTTTTCTCCATGAAATTCCTAATTATAAGAACTTTTTAGATGAGGTACATGAAAGGATTGCATTGAAATAACACTGTGGTCACAATATTGGTGCCTAATTGGTGCCCAGATCCCAAAGTCCATGGTATAGTGTTGAGAGCCCAGTCTCACAAGTCCTACAGATTGCCTTTGACTATTGGCTCTTCGAAGTACCAGCTCTGTGATTTTGAGCAGATTTCTTAACCTTCTTTTTTCTTTAATTAAAAATTTTTTAAAATTTATTTTTTACATATTTATTTTTGGCTGTGTTGGGTCTTCGTTGCTGCGCGTGCCCCCCCGCCCCCAAGCTGCGGCGAGCAGGGCCACTCTTTGCTGCCGTGTGCTGGCCTCTTACTATGACGGCCTCTCCCACTGTGGAGCACGGGCTCCATGTGCAGGGGCTTTAGTAGTTGTGGCGCACGGACTTAGTTGCTCCGCGGCATGTGGGATCCCCCTGGACCAGGCCTCAAACCCATGTCCCCTGCATTGGCAGGCGGATTCCCAACCACTGCACCACCAGGGAAGCCCTTCTTAACCTTCTTGACTCTGTTTCCTCATCTTTAAAGTAGGGATAATAATACATAATATGCATGGTTGTCAAGGATATTAAGTTAATTATATGTCAGTGGTCTGGCACTTTGCCTGACGTTATAGCAGGTGTTTAATAAATGACAATTACTAATATTATGTTATTATGAAATCTTAACAGAATTGATAACTCAATGTGACACATTCTTATTTTGATTTTTTACACGTGTTTTCATCAAGAGAGAAGAGCATGAAATATACCTCTTTTCATTTTTCTTCAATATTTGATCCCCTTTCCATGAGAATGTGGAGGTTATTGAAAGGTGCAGGGTGGTCTGTTGGATTCCTTTACTAACTCTGGGAGATCAGGGAGAAGGTTTTCATCTGTTTTAGGAAAAGAGTAGCTTTAAGGGAACAGTGAATGATAAATGAAAATACTAAAAAAAAAAACTCGGTGAAAATTACTCTAGGTACATTTATTATTTGTCTCCTTTCTGTACATTCCACCTTCTGCAACAGCCCCTGATTTTCATGTCAGAATTCACCCATTTCCCCTTCTTATTCCATGTGGTTGGGTGGGGTGGAAGGTCTAGCTTTGACTCTGAGGTGAAGAATGTCTCTTGGATATAATTGGTAACAGTAGGTGGGCATGTAACCTGGGCTGATTCAGGCAGAGTGAATCTCAGGACCCTTGTGGGAACCACCAGTAAAGAGACATCATTCCATGCTCCCCCACCCGCTACACCTTGAGCTTTGAACCTGGAAGCATGTAGTCTGAACTACTGCAGCCATCTTGCAACTATATGTCAGCAGTCTGCCTGAAACTAGAGTCAGCAGAGAGGAAAGCAGAGCTAGAAATTAAGAGACTCCCTCAACCCTGATGATACCATTTGAGCCTTGGATTGAGTACTGTCTGCAAGACCCATGCAGAACTTTTAGATTACATGAACCAATAAATTCCCCTTTTCATTTAATAAAGTTTGAGTTGAATTTTTCTGTTACTTCAGATGGAAGTAGAACTAACTGCTATAATTGCTATTTGCTTTTTACTGTGTTCTGCACATATAATAAATATAAAAAACATAGCAACTAGGGCATGTTAAGGAAAGAGTGATAATAGAGAAAGGGGAGGAGGAGGAAAAACAAGCCCTCCCTGCCAACTCTTTCATGGCTTCCTTTTCCCTCCAAACCAAAGACTGAACCAATATTCGTCACATTATACTTTTTTTTTTTAGGATATATTCTTTTGTGAGCAAGAGTAGGGGCCTGCCTGAGGATGTTGGAAGCCTGCTTCTGGAACCCCTGCAGAAAGAGGAGTGTGTGTCTGTGGCTCCTGCCCTGTCCAACATTGGAAGCTACCTGGCAGTCTAAGCATGGTTCCTATTTAGAAGATGATTTAATTTTCCCTTGTCTAACTTTCCTTTTATCTTCTGAAGTCAGAGATCCAGAATCCATTTGTTCTTAGGTCTTTTATTCTTTCCTGTGCCTTCACTCTGCCCAAGGTGTTTTCCCCTTCTCATAGACAGTTTTGTGATCTTATAATATTACTTTTCATAGACTTTGACCCCAGACTTCTTGCTGACTTGAGACCATCAATGCCCAGGACACCAAGGACTTTTCTTTTTCTTTTTTCTTAAATTCTAGTTGTAGAGATTTGAGTTAATCATGTTCCTCCCTTCATGGCATATTATCCTTTTTTTTTTTAACAAGAAAAATGCTAAGCAGTGTGTTCATGGCCAAGTACAAAGTCAAAGCCTCAATTTCAATTTACCACCATGTATCAATTCTAGGATATGGTAAGGCTGTTATATTTGGCTAGAAAACCAGAATTCCAGTTCAATAACAAATTGTGTTGAATTTTATTGTAAGGATTAAAGATGTCTACTAACTCTAAAGGTCTAGTAACTGTCCTGTGAAACTAAGATAACTCTTTTAACTTAAACATTTATATTATACATTGGATCAATTTATTTATCCGTGCATTCATTCATTTAATTTATATTTGTTAAACATGGCATATTATCCTTATTGGTCTATGCAGATTTTTTTGGAATGGTTCATTGATTGATTAACTTATATCCCCATTCTTCAGCCACATTCCTCTGTCCCTCACCCACTAGACAATTGTTCTAATGAGTTTACTGTATATCTTTTAATTTTGTATATGTTCTATAAAATATGCATTGTTATTTCTGTGTGCATGTTGTTTTCTTTTATGTACGTGCTATTATGTGGTAGATCTCATTCTGTTTCTTACCTTTTTCACTTAGCATCCCTCCTGCTCTATGTATATCTACCCCATTGCTTGTAACTGTGCCACCGATGTGTACCATCTGTATAGTTATGTGCTTCCCCAGTAATGGACACTCAGATGGCTTGCAATTCCCCAGTATGAAAAACAATGAATAGCCTTTTATGTTCATTAGGGATGTTTGAGAAGTGTTTTCTGAGGCTCTAAACACAAAAGTAGAGTTGCCTGGTGGTAGGGTATGTGTATGCTTGATTTGACAAAATACTGAGAGCACTCTTTGGAACAGCTGTACTACTTTACTTTTCTACCCAAAGTGTTTCCTAAACCCACATACACCCCAACCGACACCTAGATTATCTAGTCTATTTCACTGTTATTTCCATTTGTGTTTCCCTAATTAATAAGTTTGAGTATCTCTGTGTATGTTTCTAAAGTACTTTGATTATCTGTTCCATAAATTGCCTGTTCAAATGTATTTCCCATTTTTCTGTTAATTTTTTTAGAAAGAGTTCCTTGTATATTCTTATATTAATCCATTGTTGGATGTAGACCCTGCAAGTAATTTCTCCCAATCTGTTACTTGTCTGTTAACTTTGTCATGGTGCCTTTCACTGAATAGAAATCTTTATTTATGTTTTCATAAAAATAATCACTATTTAAAAAAATGTGTGTATATAAAGTTCTGTCGACAATGTGCTTTCCTACCCAGAGATTACGAAATTATTTTCCTCTATTTACTTTATAGTTTTATGTTTCTCATTTAGATCTTTATTGCATTTGCAGTCTACCTTTGATGTAGTTTTAGGTAAAGATCCAATTTTATTTTAATCTATAGCATGAGCTAGGTTTGCAACTCCATTTATTAAGTAATCTGTCCTTCTCCCACTGATATGTGGTACCTGTTTTATTGTATATTAAATTCCCATATAAGCAAGGTTATATTTCTAAGCTCTCCATTATGTTTCACTGATTTATTGGTTGCAATAATATCACACTTTTTTATTATTCTGACTGTGGTATTTCTCAATACCTCATAGGACATATTCTTCCTTTTTGCTCTTTTTTTGAAATGTTGACATACTTATTCATGGATCTTTATTCTTCCATAAAAATTTTAGATAAAGTTATCACCTTTCTCAAAAAACTTCAAAAATATTTGAGGTATTTATGATTGTATTAAAATTATAGATTAATATGGGATAAATGGATATATTTATAATATTGTCATCACAACCAAGAGATGGGATGTCTCTTAATTTATTCAGATGAACTTCTATGTTCTTTATTAGATTAAAAAATTTTCTCCCTGAAGGTATTATGTATTATCATTAATTTCTAGTTACATAGTATTTTTGTTGCTAGTCTGAATGATATCTTGTTTTTTAATACACTTTTTGATTGGTTACTTTTGGTGAGAAAGAAATGCTTTTAATTTTTGTAAGTTGACCTTACTCATAAACTTATTGAATTATTTTATTAATTGTAATAATTTGCTGATTGTATTTTTTTTCTAGCTAGAGGATCATATCATCTGCAAATAATGATGGTTTTCTCTCTCTCATTCTTTCCCCCAATCAATATACTTCTCCCTTCTTTTTCTTTATAGCATTGGGCAGGATACCTCATGTTTTGTTAAATACTAACAGCAATATTGTCCCTGATTTTATTTCTGAAACGAATGCCTCTAAACTTCCTTCATTATTATGAGATATACTGTAGGTTTTTGATGTATAATCTTTGCCAAGTTGATAAACTTCCCATCTACTTCTAGTATGAGTTTTTAACTCTGATATGCATTGAGATTTTTCAAATACATTTTCTACTTTATTGAGATAAACAGATTATTTTTCTCTTTTAGCATATTAATGTGGCAAGTTACAAAGGTAGATTATCTGATTTTGAATCACTTTTGCATTCTTGGTATAAACCTTGGTTGATCATGATATTATTTTAAAATGTGCTGTCAGATATGGTTACCTAATATTTTATTTATAATTTTTTGGATATACTTTTATAAATTATATGGGATTATAATTTTCTTTTATTGTAATACTCATATCTAGTTTTAGAATAAAGATTATACTATTTTATAAAATTAGCTGGGTAGCTTTTACTCTTTTTCTTTTCTGAAAGAATTTGTATAATATGAACTAAGTCTTTAAAATTCTGGTAAAACTCACTAAATATCTTGTTGTGAATTTATTTTAAGGTAGGAAGAAAAGACTTTCAATTATTATTTAAATTTTTTCAATACTTATTGGCCGACTGAATTTATTCTTGCATCAGTTTTGGCAATTTATATTTTTCATAGGAATATATCCTTTTAATCTCAATTTTCAAATGTGTTACCTTATGTTCAGTGGTCACGTCTTCTTTTATATATTTGCTATATTTGTATCTCATCTTTTTTAGTGTTATATCAGTGTTGGCAGAGCTCTGTCCATCTTATTAATCATTTCAAAGAAATAGCTTTTTTAAATTAATCCCCAATCCCTTTGTTCTTTAATTCATTGATTTTTGACTTTATTCTTTTGTTCCTTCTTGCTCTTTTCCCATGCCTTTATCTGAATGTTTAGCACATTTATTTTTACCTTTTTACCTTTTTTTTTCCTGATACGTATATTTAATGCCATGAATTTCCCTCTAAGAACTGTTTGATCTCTGTTCCACAAATTTTGATATGCAGTATTATCATCATAATTTAGTTCATAATTGTTTCTCCATTCTCTTCATAATTTTTTTTAACCCAAAAACTAGATGGATTTGCCTGATTGAGCTATCAGTTTCTGAGAGAGCATGTTAAAATTTGAAAATCATATTTATTTATTCATCTATTTTTCCCTGGAATTGTTTTAGTTGTCTGTTACATTTTAAGCCTGATTATTAGGTACCTATATATTTTGACAGTTATGTCTCCTTTGTTTTTTTATATTTTCCAAAATATCTTTTTCATATACTAAGAATTCTACTCCAATTTTATTTGGTCCATATTTGCTTGATTTATTTTTTATCATTTTATTTTCAACCATTCTGTGCCTTTGTCTTAAGCATGTTTTTTGTAGACACCATGTGTTGAATGTTTTTTGTGTTATCAAATCTGAAATCCTCTGTCATTTCATTGGTTAGTTTAGACCATTTACATTTTTGAAATTATGGTAATAGTAAGACATTTCTGCCATCCCATTTCATACTCTTCCTTTGTAGTTTTTTCCCATGATAAAATGAGTGGTTTTATATTATAACCTTTTATATTAATGGATATAAACGCTGGAGAAATAAATAACTGATATTTAGCCATATATTATTTACTAGAGATATACATAAAATAAAATTATAAATAAAGGATAAAAAGAGAGGGATGGAAATGATATGCCACATAAACATTAAAATTAGTATCAGATAAAATAGAATTAAAAGTGGAACATACTGGTAATTAGAGGTATAACATATTGGTGAAAGGAGAAATTCACAAAAATATCTGCGAAGAACTTTTAACACCTAATACTTTGTTTTGAGGTATATAAATTAAGAACTAATTAAAATAAAGAAAAAAATGGAGAAGTCTACAATTATAGTAGGTGGCCTTCATACTTTTGTTAGAAGTCAAAATCATCAAGTGAAAAAGATATAGAAGACTTGAATAATACAGCTAACAAGCTTTTATAGGTTAGGAGATATATATTAAACTCTGCTTTCAACAGAGAATACACGTTCTTTTCAATAGCACATGCAAAATTAATAAAAGTTGATCATATACCAAATTACACAGGGAGTGTCAACAAACTGCAAAAATTGGATATAAAAAATACCACATTAATTTACTACAATAAAAAAGTAGAAATCAACATTGAAGAATAGGTAAAACAAAATAAAAACCAAATATTCCATATATCTGGAAATGTTAAAATCGCACATATAGAAAACAACATATAGAATTCTAGGTACTTCATGAGACACACAGAAAATAAAAATGGAGATGAAAAAATATTTAGAATAGAATGACCACTAAAGCAGTATATTTAAAATCCATGAAATGCAGGTAAAGAACTCAAAGGAAAATTTACTGCCTTAAAGATATTAACTGCAAAGAAAAGTGTAAGAACGTAAACTGAACTTTCAAGTAGAAAAGGAATGGTGAAACAAGCCCAAAAGAAATAGAATGAGGAAAATAATAAAGATAAAAGCAGAAATTGATAGAGAAAAGTTATATTTCTCCCCCAAACCATGGGCATTCTTTTAAAAGAATAATAACATAAATAAAGAGAAGAATAACCATAAAAATGACTTTAAAGAACAGTAAAAAAGCTAAGGGGGGGGGGTCTTTCCTGGTGGCACAGTGGTTAAGAATCCGCCTGCCAATGCAGGGAACATGGGTTCGAGCCCTTGTCCGGGAAGATCCCACATGCTGCGGAGCAACTAAGCCCGTGCACCACAGCTACTGAGCCTGCACTCTAGAGCCCATGAGCCACAACTACTGAGCCTGCGTGCCGCAACTACTGAAGCCCACGTGCCTAGAGCCCATGCTCCGCAAGAAACCACTGCAATGAGAAGCCTGCACATTGCAACGAAGAGTATCCCCCACTTGCCACTGGAGAAAGCCCTTGCCAAGCAGCGAAGACCCAACACAGCCAAAAAGAAAAAAAAAAGAAAAAAAAAAAGCTAGCAGGAATAGCTACAGGTAAAATAATGATTTTAAAATAAGGTGGTATGAGCAATTAAATACTAATAAAGTTGAAAATGACATGGATACTTTTCTAAGAAAATATAAACCACCAAAGTTAGCCCAAGAAACCTATTTCTGATTCTTTCTATTTTGACTATGAGAGACTGACTATTCCAAGCTCTCCGAAGGCAGGAGGCCCAGTACTTTTTTGAGCTAGATTTGCTAAACCTTCAAGAAATATTGTATATGAACTATTCCAGGGCACAGAGAAGAGTGAAAATTTCTCAACCAACTTTTTCAGGTTAGTTTAACCTTGACATGAAAATTATATAATAAAAGCCCTAGGAAAGAAAACTGTAGATCAATTTTACTTATGAACACAGAATTGCAAATATCCTAATAAAATATTAGTGTATCAAATCTAGGAGAGTATCAAAAATATTTAATAAGGACCAAATGAAGTTTACCAAAAGATTGAAAGATCAGTTCAGTCTTTGAAAATCAATCATACAATTCATAAAATAAATTGAAAAGAAAGGAGAATATCCATATAATCATCTCAATAGATTGAAAAAAAGCATTTGATAAAATTCAAAACTTATTTATGGTAAAAATTTCAGCAAACTAGGAATAGAAGAGAACTTCTTTAATCTGATAGATGTTATTTAATAGAAACCTATGGCAAACATTATACTGAAACATACCATTGATGAGACAAGGATGCCTGCTATCAATACTAATACTTCATAGTCTTAACCAATAAGAAATGAGGTAGCAATTCCACTTCTGGATAGATACCTGAAAGAATTGAAAGCAGGTTCTCAAAGAGCTATTTGCATACTTAAGTTCATAGCAGCACTTTTCACTATAGCCAAAATGTAGAAACAACCCAAATGTCCATTGACAGATGAATGGATAAATAAAACACAGTCTCTACATACAATGGAATATTATTCAGCCTTAGAAAGGAATGAAATTCTGACAGAATGCCAAAACATGGATGAATCTTAAAACAATATGCTGAGTGAAATAAGCCAGACACAAAAGGACACATATTGTATGATTTCACTTATATGGGGTACCTAGAGCAGTCACATCCATAGAGACAGAAATAGTCTGTCTCTGGAATAGTATGTTA
Organism: Leucopleurus acutus; assembly: GCF_964270905.1. Taxonomy (NCBI): domain Eukaryota; kingdom Metazoa; phylum Chordata; class Mammalia; order Artiodactyla; family Delphinidae; genus Leucopleurus; species Leucopleurus acutus. The sequence continues at coordinate 83,713,368 of NC_139143.1, read as the reverse complement.
GAGGTAGCATTTCAAATACATGGGGAGAGGACGTTATTGAAAATGGCATGATGCAATTTTCTACTGGTATGTTAAAACCAAATAGATGCCTCTATAGAATGGTGGTTGTCAGGGGCTGAGGGGAGGGGGAATGGGAAGTTATTATTTAATGAGTATAGAGTTTCAGTTCTGGCAAATGGAAGTGTTCTGGAGATGGATGGTGGTGATAGTTACACAACAATGTGAATGTACTAATTCCACTGGACTGTACAATTAAACTCCGTTAAAATGGTAAATTTTATTTTATGTATATTTCACTACAATAAAAGTAAGAAATGAGGCATAAATATGGAAAAGGTAGATAATTCACTTATCAGTTTCAGACAAAATGTACCCAAGAAAATTAATTGACAAATATTCAAAGAAAACAATAAAGTACAGCACATTAACTAAATATACAATTAGCATAAACAAATTAGTAGCTTCCTAAAAATTGCCAATTCAAAAATATAATAGAAAAATCCCGTGTACATTAACAACAAAAATATAAAGTGTCCCCAAGTAAACCTAATGAAAAAGTGCAATATCTTTATAGGAAAAAAAACTTACAGAGAGATATAAAAGAAAACCTGAATAAATTGAGAAATGGTTAAATGGTCATTTGTCTCCAAATTAATAAAAAAATTAAATGCAATTCCTTTTAAAATCCTTGAAGGATTTTCAGTAGAATCTGACGAAATGATTCTATAATTCATATACAGTATAAATGTAAAGGAAAAGTCAATATATCTTTGGAATAGAAGAACAAAGTGTGGAGAAATTGGCCCCTAGTGATCTAGACATTTTAAAGTTTTAATTGTTAAAGAATGGTGTGGAAGGGCAAATAAACAATGGGGTAGAGGAGAAAGCCAGAAACAGACCTACCTATAGGGATTTTGGAATAGTGTGTTAGAGGTAGCATTTCAAATACATGGGGAGAGGACATTATTGAAAATGGCAGGATGCAATTTTCTCCTGGTATGTTAAAACCAAATAGATACCTCTATAGAAAATCAGATCATGCCCCATACAAAAATAAATTCCAGATGGATAAAGGACCTAAACCACAACCACAACCAAAACAAAACTAAGCAAATAAAACTCTTAAATTATTTGAAGATGTAAAGGAATGAAAAATATCTTTTGTTTCTAGGAGAGAAGGTTTTCTTGAATATGTCCCCCAAAGCTGAATTCATAAAGAAAAGCGTAGGGCTTCCCTGGTTGTGCAGTGGTTGAGAGTCTGCCTGCCGAGGCAGGGGACACGGGTTCGTGCTCACTGGCTAGGCCTGTGAGCCATGTCCGCTGAGCCTGCACGTCCGGAGCCTGTGCTCCGCAACGGGAGAGGCCACAACAGTGAGAGGCCCGCGTACCGCAAAAAAAAAGAAAAAAAAAGAAAAGGGTAGATACATTTGGTTACATAAAAGTTCCAAATTTGTATTTGACAAAAGACACTCTAAGTAAAAAGAAAGCTTTGAATTGGAAGAAAATACCAGCAACATATTTAACAAGTAATGTGTTGGTATTCAAATTACATTGAGATAACCTAGATAAGATAACCTAATAGTAAAAGGATCAAGGATTAAAATAAGTATTTCATAGAAAAGAAAACTCTTTACACGTCTTTTTACCTTGCGTATCCCTTAGCTAATATTGTAATCATAGTTATTTTTACTACTTTTGTATTTTAACCTTTATACTAGCTTTATAGATGGTTAATCAACCACCTTTACTATATATTTACCTTTCCAGTGAGATTTATCCTTTTTTATGTTTTGTTATTAGTAATTAGCCCTGTTCTTTTCAACTTAAAGAAATCTCTTTAACATTTTTTTTTGTAAGGCAGTTTAGTGGTAATGAACTCTTTTAATGTTTACTTGTCTGGAAAAATCTTTGTCTCTTATGTAGTTGTGAATGATAAGTTTGTAGAGTAGAGTATTCTTTGTTGGAAGTTTTATCTTTCAGCACTTGGAAAATATAATGCCACTCCCTTCTGGCTTGCAAAGTTTCGGCTGAAAAAAAACCTGCTAATAGTCTTATGGGAGTTCCCTTGTACATAACAAGTTGTTTTTCTCTTGATGCTGTTATGATTCTCTCCTCATCTTTAACTTTTGATATTTTAACTATAATGTGTTTTGGTGTGGGTCTTTTTGGATTCCTTTTAATGTGACTCTCTGGGATTCCTGGATCTGGATGTCTGTTTTCTTCCCCAGGTTAGGAAAATTTTCAGCCATTATTTCTTCAAATAAGATTTCTTCCCCTTTAAAGATGTAAAATGTGACATCAGAAACATAAAATATAGGGGCAGGGAGATTAAAACTGTTGAGCTTTAAAATGGGATGAAACTTAAGTTGTCATAAAATTAAAAAGGGCTGTGAAAGATACACATTGTTGTATGTAAGCCTCATGGTAACCACAAAGCAAAAACCTATAGTAAATATATAAAAGATAAAGAGAAAGAAATATAAGCATATCACTAAAGAAAATAATCAAACCACGAAGGAAGAGAGCAAGAGAAGAAAGGAACAGAGAAGATGTACAAAAACATCCAGAAAACAATTAACAAAATGGAAGTAAGTACATACTTAACAATAATTACTCTAAATGTAAATGCACCAATTTTTCCAATTAAAAGACATAGAGTGGCTTAATGGATAGAAACAGGACCCAGCTGTATGCTGCCTACAAGAGACTCACTTTCATTTTTTAAGTTTTATTTATTTATTTATTTACTTATTTATTTATTATTAGTTTTGCCACACAGCATGTGAGATCTTAGTTTCCTTACTGGGGATCGAACCCGTGCCCCCTGCAATGGAAGCTCAGAGTCTTAACCCCACTGGATCACCAGGGAAGCCCCAAGAGACTCACTTTAGATGTAAGGAAACACAGACTAAAAGTGTAGGGAAGGAAAAAGGTATTACATACAAATGGAAATGAAAAGAAAGCTGGAGTAGCTATACTTATGTCAGACAAAATAGACTAAAGCAAAGACTGTAATAAGAGACAACAACACACACACCCCCCCAAAAAACAAGCTCACAGATTCAGAGAGCAGATTTGTGTTTCCCAGAGGTGGAGGCAGTGGGGAGGAGAGTGAGAGAAATGGGTGAAGGGGGTCAAACATTAAAAAAGTTTTAAAAAAATCTATCTATGTTCAAGCTCAATGAATAGTAACTGTTCAGGACTTCCCTATGTTTTTGATGACTTCCCTTATTTATACCCAAGAATTGATGGAAATGACAAAAAAAGCAAAGAAAAATAAAAGAAAACCCAACAAGGCAATACAATTTAGAGAAAACACTTAACCTGCTGGTATTCAGGAAGATACAAATTAAAATGATGATAGATGCTATTATTTACCCCTAAGATTATCAAAACCTCTAAAGCTGATAATATTAACTTTTGGCCCAGTATTGGGGAAAGGGAACTTTCATATACTTCTGATAGGAGGCTAATTTGATACAGTTACTTTGGAGGATAATTTGGCAATATCTATTAAATTCAAAATTACACACATCCTATCTGCCAATAATTCCATTCTAGGTTTCCACCCTAGAGAAACACTTACCTGTGTGAACAGGGAGACAAGTGCAAGATACTAATTGCAGCATTGTTTGCAATACTGAAAAACTGAAAACAACCTAAATGCCCACCAATAGATGGATGGCTAAATAAAATTCAGTGTATCTGTATCATAGAATTCTATAGCAATTAAAAAGAATAAACTAGATTTCTGTAAATCAACATCTCCAAATATTATTCAGTGAAAAATTTATAATGCATAAATATAAATGCAATATGACTTTTTTAATATAAAAATGCATAGTAAATGTAAAGTATTTTCTCTGTATACTGGTTTATGTGTGTAAAAAATAGCTTTAAGTTGTCTGGAAGGAATAAGCTCAACTTCCCAGTGATTATCTCTGGGGAAGGAGGAGAGGGATTGAATTTGGGATGAAGATCAGAAAGGACTGTAGTTTCATCTATAAATATTCTACTTTTAAAAGGAAAAATATATTCATGTATCATTTTATAATTAAAATTAATTTTAAAAACACTTTCTATTACTGTGGTATGTCTTTGTTGAAAGAATGCACTGTGTGAACTAATAATGATGTGCAGTCATTTTTATTCCTATGATTAATAGAGGCCAGGATAATTTTGATGTGAGTTTTGTTTATTTATAGTAGTAAATTAACTCACTATACTAGTAAGCTTGCATGTTTATGTAACATGCCAATAATAAAAATAAGAAAAAACATTAAGACTACTTAAAAAGCTGGGCTCTCATGTTGAGTTCTCCTTAAACCTCAGTCTATACCGACATGAATCCATTTTCCTTTGGTTCTGTTTCCAAAAGACAAAAGAATATGGTAGAAAAAGAACTGGGCTGGGATATAGTCTGCAGCTTTTTTTCTGATTAAACAGTCAATATATATTAATTGTGTGCAATTGGGATTCACTTCCCACAAATAATAAATAAAAGGATTATCATGAGGTTCCTAATCTGTCAATATCTATGAGCAGACTTCAGTTGGTCTGCAAAGTCCTTGAAATTACAGGAAAAAATTTGTGTGTAGGTAGGTATGTGCATTTTTTTAATGGGAGGGCATTTGGGAGAAAGATGCTTAAATGGTTATGGAACAACAAAAACAAGAACAAAAGGTTTATAGTCATTGACCTAGATAATCTTCAGTGTCCTTTTCAGCTGTGAAATTCTGTTAAAGGTAAATACTGAGACTTTTTTATACTGTCCTTTCTTTTTCTCTTTTCTCTCATCAAACAAACACCAAGACAAAAACAGTTAACAAGTTTTATCAACCATAAAATGATAAAAATGCCTAATTTTCAAAATTAATATGATTATTAAATGGAATAATCCATGTAAAGCCCGAAGCTAGCTACAGTGCTGGGGAGACGTTCATGAACAGGCTTGCACATGTCCAATCCAAAATGAGATCACAGCTGCCCAGATCTGGCTGATTATTGAGAGGAGGATGTTGACCCAGGCTGGATATTTGGCTTAAGAGAAATCAGAAATCCAGGGACTTTTTCTTTTTTGGTGTCATCTCCCAGTTTCTAACCATTGTTAACTAATTCATATTTTAAATAGTGTGAACTAGTGGTGTGCTGGCTAAATGAAACATATCAGTAGACTATGTATAGCCTGTTGGTCGCTTTTGAACTTCTAGGTTTCTGTATATGACCAATGGCCTGAACCAAACAATACCATGTAAAGAAAATATCAACAAAGTTTACTCTCTCATCAAAGTCTCATTTTTTTCCTTCCTAAAAAGTTGGTCTCTGACTCAAGCCAGAAATCTAGCAAGTCATGTTAGACACCTTCATCTCAGTCACTGTATACTATCTAACCACAAATCTCAGAAATATGTTCTGCATCCAGCCCCTTTTATGTACCCCATGTTGCCTCTGTCATCTTTTACCCAGATTATTATAGTAGCTGCTGGATTGGTCTTCACACCTCAAGTCTTGCCCCTCTGCCATAAAAAAAACAAAAAAAACAGGGCTTCCCTGGTGGCGCAGTGGTTGAGAGTCCGCCTGCCGATGCAGGGGACACGGGTTCGTGCCCCGGTCCGGGAAGATCCCACATGCCGCGGAGCGGCTGGGCCCGTGAGCCATGGCCGCTGAACCTGTGTGTCCGGAACCTGTGCTCCGCAATGGGAGAGGCCACAGCAGTTAGAGGCCCGCATACCGCAAAAAAAAAAAAAAAACCTTTCTGAAATGAACATATGATCATGTGATTTTACAAAAGCCCTTTGATGGTTCTTCATTGCTTATAGCTAAAGACTAAAGTTCTTAGCAAGTTTTATCAGATTCATTGTTATCCAACCTCTGCCTGTTGTTCTGACATCATTTCCTGCCATGCTGCCACATACAACCTGTGTCTTACCTGTGCTGAATTATTTTCGAGTTCCTTTAGCTCACCATCGTCTTTCTTACTTTAAGACTTTATGCACACTTAAAGATATATATATTCCTGGGGTAGTCTCCCCAAGTAAACCTGGATAACTCCTGGCCACTTCTGGAGACTCATTGCAAAGTTCCCCTCTTAAGATTTCTTTGAATACTGTTTCTTCACTTTTAATCAGAGTTAAAATCCGTTGATCACTTCACCACAAACACGGTCCCTTAATCATGTCTATTATAGCACTTGCCACAGTATTCATCTATTGCTTTCTCATATGTTGGTCTCCCTAATTAATATGTAAACTCCTAAAGGACAGGGACGATGTCTTTCTGATATTTGTAACTTCAGTGCCAAGTATAGCATCTGTCAACTAAGTAGTTACTAACTTGCCTCCAATGAATGAAATGAGTGAACAAATGATCCTTATGTTGCATTGACAACACCTACATTATCTGGATCATCTGGATTCTGTAGTGAAACTAATCAGAGAGGGACTGCTCATCAGCCTAGCCCACATTCTGAGATTGCTTGTTGGAGAGCTGTAGAAATGTGAGTATTTTGTCACACATAGGTGGAGCTCAACCATTTCTTCTTACACGCTTGGCTAGCTGAGTCTGACAAAACTTGTCAGGAAAGGTATTAGGAAGAGTGAGGCAAGGAATTGGAAGAAAAAAAAACCCAATAGGAATTAGATAGTAATGTTGCTGGAAAATAAAGGGTGTTGGATATTCCCCAACTCCCCCAAATATTCAAATCTAGGGCTTATGTGGTATGCTTTGGGAGCAACATAATCCTTGTCCAGCCCCTGAAATTGCACCAATTGGAAATAATTTCTCTAATGCATTTTTTAATGATACTTGGAATAAATTAGTGTAAATGAGATGTGATTTTGTTTGTGTTTTGGTTGATTGGGTTTTAAGACACCCAGCCAACCAAGCAATTCAACAAACAACATCAGAGCTGACAAAATTCATCTTGAGAATTTGAGGAAGAAGAAGGGTTGAATTTTTGTCTTATTAAAGCCCTCTTGACAAGGGAAAGATACTGCTGGGTGAGGTACGGTGAAGACTTTAACATTTAAAAAATTCAAAAATCTATCTATCATCTATCTATATCTATCTCTATATCTACCTATCTATCTATCTGTCTATCTATCTATCTATCATCTATCTATCTATCTCTATCTAAAAGAAGAGATGTGAGCTGATTTTTAGAGGAAAGAAAGGGAAACCAACATTTGATGTGTGCTCTCTGGGTGTTAGGGTTCTGTGTTGGGTAGTGTGAGGGAGTGGAAGACACCTGGGCTTTTGCGTGAGTGGGGTCTGACTTTGCTGCTTAGCTGCATACCAGCTATGTGGATTTGAGTAAGTTCTTTTAAACTTCTCTAAGCCTAATTTTGCCTGTAAAGTATGGATCATTTTTGCTTTGCAAGGTAGGTGTAGGGAAAGTATCTGAAGCACAGTAAGTAGGCATTCAATATTTTAATTTTCTTTCTTTAATCCGCAGTGGGATAAATAGCACAAATATTGCATGATTTGTATTAACTGAAGTAATAGAAGTAGACTGGAACTCAATTTTTTGACTCCAAGCACTAGAGGAATCTTGAAGTAATGACTCTAAGTTGGGTCATTAGAGGAAGGGGAGAATTTGCCTACACTGGAATCTAAGTTATTTAGTTCTTAAATCGTGTCCCTGCAACCCCCTCAGCAAATCATCGATTTGTAGATTTCAGATTCTCTCTATATTTCCTCTTCTCTAATAGCCTCACTATGGGAAACTGCTTCTCCTACACTTCATGACTATGTTCTAATGAAGGGCTGATAACCAGTCAACCCTTAAAACTTTAATCCTAGGGAAAGTTGGTAAAGCCAGAAACACATCAAAGTATTTGGAAACAGAGAGTGATTCTCCATTTCATCCTTTTCCTAATTACTTTATTGTAGGCAGTAGGAGGTCACAAGATCTTCATCAGTGTTCATCATGGAGAAATGAAAAAAACAGGCAGTATAAGAGACAATTTAATATATTTAAATAATCTTTAAAAATGGACACAATGCCTTGCAAATTCTGTACTTCCTCGTGTTAGATGTCTTCATAATACAAAAAGAATACTTATAAACTTCTCCTACTGGTACCTCTGTGTACTTCATAAGTAGAATTCTCTCACTTTCACTTAACATACTCCCCAAAGATGGTAAGATGTCACTTAAAATAGGTTTAAAAGTCTGGGTTAGTGGCCTTTTAATCGTGCCAAGTGGTTTATTATTAGACAGGAAGCTGCCCTCTGTTTATTGGCTGGGTTCATTTCCAGTCGAATCCAGCATTACCTCAATCTTCATCCTTTTCTCTTCTTCTTCCTCTTGCTCATTGCCCCCACAGCTTATATACTCACCTTTGATTGCAAGTGGTATTATGTTATTTTTTAACTTTTATTTTATATTGGAGTGTAGTTGATTTACAATGTTGTGTTAGTTTCAGGTGTACAGCAAAGTGATTCAGTTATACATATACATATATCTATTCTTTTTCAAATTCTTTTCCCATTTAGGTTATTGCAGAATATTGAGTGGAGTTCCCTGTGCTATACAGTAGGTCTTTGTTGGTTATCTATTTTAAATATAGTAGTGTGTATATGTCAATCCCAAACTCCCAATCTGTCCCTCCCCCCCACTCTTCCCCCTCTGGTAACCATAAGTTTGTTTTCTAAGTCTGTGACTGTTTCTGTTTTGTAAACAAGTTAATTTGTATCATTTTTTTTTAGATTCTGCATATCAATGATATCATACAGTTTTTGTCTTTCTCTGTCTGACTTACTTCACTTAGTATGATAATCTCTAGGTCCATCCATGTTGCTGCAAATGGCATTATTTCATTCTTTTAAATGGCTGAGTAATATTCCATTTTATATATATATATATATATATACCACATCTTCTTTATTCATCTGTCAATGGACAATTAGGACACTTGGCCATTGTAAACAGCACTGCAATGATCATTGGGGTACATGTATCCTTTCGAACCATAGTTTTCTCTGGACATATGCCCAGGAGTGGGATTGCTGGATCGTATGGTGGCTCTATTACATTCCCACCATCAGTGTAGGATGGTTGCATTTTCTCCACACCTTCTCCAGCATTTATTGTTTGTAGATTTTTTGCTCATGCCCATTCTAACTGGTGTGAGGTGATATCTCATTGTAGTTTTGATTTGCATTTCTCTAATATTTAATGATGTTGAGCATCTCTTCATGTGCCTCTTGGCCATCTGTATGTCTTCTTTGGAGAAATGTCTATATAGGTCTTCTGCCCATTTTTTGATTGGATTGTTTGTTTTTTTGATATTGAGCTGCATGAGCTGTTTGTAAATTTTGGAGATTAATCCTTTGTTGGTTGCATCATTTGCAAATATTTTCTCCCATTCTGTGGGTTGTCTTTTAATTTTATTTATGGTTTCCTTTGCTGTGCAAAAGCTTTTGAGTTTAATTATGTTCCATTTGTTTATTTTTGTTTTTATTTCCTCTCCTCTAGGAGAGGGATCAAAAAATATTGCTGCAATTTATGTCAAAGAGTGTTCTTGCTATGTTTTCTTCTATGAATTTTATAGTATCTGGTCTTACATTTAGGTCTTTAATCCATGTTCTTGGATTGGAAGAATCAATATTGTCAACATGACTATACCACCCAAGGCAATCTACAGATTTAATATGGTCCCTATCAAATTACCAATGACATTTTTCACAGAACTAGAACAAAACATTTTTTAATTTGTATGGAGACACAAAAGACCCTGAATAGTCAAAGCAATCTTCAGAAAGAAAAATGGAGCTGGAGGAATCAGGCTCCTTGACTTCAGACTATACTACAAAGCTACAGTCCTCAAAACAGTATGGCATTGGCACAAAAACAGAAATATAGATCAATGGAACAGGATAGAAAGCCAAGAAATAAACCAATGCACCTATGGTCCATTACTCTATGACAAAGGAGGCAAGACTATATAATAGAGATAAATGGTGCTGGGAATACTGGACAGCTACATGTAAAAGAATGAAATTAGAACATTCTTTAACACCATACACAAAAATAAACTACATGTAGTATTATTTCAGAAGGGCTTTTCTGGGTATCATAAACTCTCATAACACAGAGGACTATGACTTACATTCCAGCAGAACAACCAGTGTATGTAGTGTGTCCAGTACAAACTGACCTTCAATTCCCCACATCCAAAGGTCATCTTTATCTAGAAAGTTTGGGGAAAGAAGAATTTTATGTTTGTTCCTCCTAATTTGGCCATTCAGAGTTTCTCCTCAGTGCCACATTCTCCTCCCTGACAGTATAGACATGCTTTGAAGAATGCTTTGACCTAACTTAGTGTTCCTTGGTACAGAGATGTTTTATCCATAGGATGCTGGCACACACGTGGTGGTAGAGGGAAAATCTCTAGTCATACATACCCTATGACTAATTTCCCAGCAGAATTGCATCTAAGAAATTCAACTGTTCACAGGGATTCCATATGGGTGCAGTACATTTTCTAACTGTTTTCCTTGTAGACCATACCTGCTGTCTTGCTTTTATCTTTCCTTTTATCTTAGAAGGGGAATATGTAATTCTTTTTGAACTATTTTAGAATACTTTTGGTGTAATTTATAAGGGACAGTTGCCTTCAATTTGACTAAAACAAAATTATTGATGGTTTTAGCAGTCTGGAATATAATTTTTTCATTATATTTAAACTCAAATGAGTGTGGTCAAGGGATTATGGGAATCACTGATAAATATTTGATCCTATGTATTTATACACACACAAATACAATAAAGACAAATTAACATTGATTCAGGGAACTGGTGAAGTTTTTGATACTCCTAAATTTTATAATTGGAGATTAAAGAATGTGGAAGTTATAAATGAATGGAATGAGTGCAGAGCCCTGGCAGAATGAAAAGAGCTTTGGTTTAAGAATCAGAAACCTATACCCTAGTCATAGCAGCACTTCTAATTATCTGCATGATATGGGCAAGTTAATCTCTTTGAGTCTCATTTACTTTACCTACAATAGAAATTGACTGGATGAGATTAAGCATAATATTTAAATTTCTAACTATTCTTTGGTAATTAGCATTTATTCAATGAAAGTATGATGATGGATAGATTTATATGAATTGGTTACAACTTAGGGTTAACTACCATATACTCAGTTATTTTTTGTGTGTGTCATTAATAGTAGAACAATAATTTTATTTTCTTTCACTAATAAACTAATATGACTAGTGTTCTATTTATCACATAGCATGATTTAAAGTTTGTATAGTTCTTAAAATGAAATATTGAAAACTAGATGGAATATGTTCTAAGTCTAATCAGAAGAATGAGACTATTTTTTGGTCTTTCATACAACTTCTGTCCCCAGTAGTGGCTGCGATCTTGAACACCCATTGATGAACTGTACTTTAGTTTGACTTTCAAATGAGAAGGTTGAAGAAAAGTAGCTTGAGTTTTTTGGGGGAGGAGAAGATGGTGGAGCATCAAATTCTGATTTAAAGAATTATCACTCTTTTTGGTTAGATTAAATATGCTTTGCTTTTTTTTCTTTTAATCTGTAAATTAAGGGGATGATCTTTAAAGTCTGTACTAGTTCTCACATTGTGGACTTTTGATTTTACAGCAGTAAACTTTCTACTGAAATTAGTATCTTTTGTACATATTTTTCTACTCCTTGTTATGTCTCTTTCCGTTTATAATAAATTCACATATTTTTTTCCTCCTAGGGAGGAGTATATTTTTAATTGTTTTTATTTGACTGGAAACTTCAGGACCCCATCAGCCTCCACTCCCATTAGCTTCCATTGCTAAGGGATATTTCCGTTAATATATTTGACAGAGAAAGTCTGTGACTCACCTCTTATTTTCAGAGCTTGTGTGGTCTCAGGAAATAGCCACTTAGGGTTATGTTTAATAATGATTGCTTTGATGATCATGATTAACCAAAGTATCTGAGATCAACTCCTCAGCATAAAACATTTCTTCCTATAAATGCTTTGGACAGTGATTAGATTGAGGAAAAGATCAGACGTGATTGAGTTTTGCCTTCTTTGGACTCCCTATTAATAGTATTCAGGTATTTTCCTGCCATCTAGGTGTCCAGAAGTAGAAGAAAGAAATGTGCATCTGACCCCATGGGAGGAGACTATGTTTGTTTTTGTGAAGATAAAAGAGAAGACAAAATATACCTTGATGGAAAGTTTACTTCAATATTTACACAATACAATTTTCTGGATCCTATATCCAGGCAGTCATGACAATAAGTTCAAAAGTAGTAGTACAGAGTTCCAGTGGTGTCACAAAAGATGCAAATATTCTGAATCTTCAAGTACTACAACATTCTTTGTTCAGGACATGGAATGTATTATAATGTTATTAGGGAAATTTTGGCTCCTAAACCATGTCTCTTAGCTTCCTGGTTAGGTTTGTTAACACTCAATTAAAACAATCTGGAATATCCAAAATTTAAGTCTCAGAAATTTTTTAAATGCTCACTTTATTCCAGAGCACCCAATCACTTTGTCATATCATTCTAAATGTAGTCCCAAATTCAATTTACTTCTTCCATCCACTATTTTCTAACCAAAGAGCTCAATGATTATGGAGCCTTACAAAAAAGCTTTGCACCAAACAAAAGAAATAGAATACAGTGCTACAGTTAAAATAAAAGATCAGACATATACCTCCACTACCAAAAGAAAGGACCATGTTAAATATCTTAATCCCATGTTGTGTGTCTCATTTCTCCTTTGGGTTAGTTCTTATCTTGAGTTTGTTTTCCTTTGGTTTCAAATTATTATTCAAAGTAATAGCACCTTTGTTCTTGGACATATTCACAGAGTGGGGTGTTGCTATCTAAGTAAAAGGAACCAGAGTCTGTTCTCTCTCTTCCATGGTAACCTCTGGCCTCAGAGTCTCTTGTCTGCTTATCATCCACATCCTGACTCTATCTTCTCATGGTCCCTGACTGACTCGATCCAGACTCTTGCTTTTGCCTTTCCCCACTCCATGTGTTTATACTGCTTGATAAATACCTATATCTATACTCTTCAGTTACCATAGGGTCTTGGCTATCAAGTGAGTGACTGCCACTTGACTGCTCATAGCTGTCACTTGATTGACCATGACTATATACTTGTCTATCATTGGTGCTGAATCCAGATTGACCCTGGATATCTCCTGATTGTCCATCACTTGATCCCTGTGTTGCTAAATTTGTGCTGGATCATAGCAACTCATGAGATGTATCTCCCAAGAGCTGCTGGCTGGATCCATGTATACCTATTGTATTGAACTCTGATTGTCTATGCCTCAATCCTAATTGTTCATGAATCTTTTCCCCACAATCTTCTGAATGCCCTGTACTATCACTATGGGATCCTTGCCTCCTAGTTGAACTAGAATCTGAATGGCTGTGAGCTGCTAAGGATTTTCCATGGCCAGATACAGAGTGGTCACTTGGCTGACTGCTATGAGTGGATCCCTGCCTTCCAGATTGAACATGGATGTCTCTTGACTGTTTCTGAGTTGGTACTGAATGCCCATGGCTAGATCCCTGCCTTCTAGTTATACTGAATCCAGAATGATTATGGGAATCAGCTGACTGCCTTGTCTTTGACTGTCCATGACTTGAATCTTGTCTTCTTGCTCTGTTGCTTTTGATCCCGTATGGTCAAAACTAGAAACTGATTGTCCATGTCTAGACACTTGCTTGGTTGCAGCTCTATCTGTTGACCTCAAAGGACTAGAATTACGACTCCTTGTTCTGCTGGCCCAAGAAGGTCCATACCCAGACTGCCCATAGTCATATGCTGCACTTCCATAACTGCCATGTTTCCACCCTTGACCTGATCCATGTCTTTGTCTTCCACTAATCTGTGACTGAGAATGACATACCAGATTGAGCATGGCTGCTACTTGACTGTTTTTAGGCTATCCCTTGACTGCCTATGTGTATCATGTGACTGTGTATGGCTGGACCCATGTCTCTCGTTGTGCCAGATCCTAAATGTCCATGGGTAGATGTGGTCTGCCTACGAGCTGACTGTGAGTGTGTAGATTTGTCTCCTGTGTGTCCATGGAAAGATACCTCTTTCCCTGAACTTCTGGATCCTGATTGTTCATGAGTCGACATCTGCCCCTGATCTGATACTGAGCGCTTAGATGTATCTCCTGAATGTTCATGTGTTCTGCTTGTATTAGTGACTGAATGTTTGGGGGCAGACCCAGAATGTTCATGGGTGTATTCTGAGAGTCTCTGTGAGACTTCTGAATGCCTTTCACTGTCACTGGACTCACTGTGACTAGATCCCTGTCTTCCAGCTGTACTGGATCCTGACCGTGTGGATTGTCTATGACTAGAGTGGCTGTGTCTAGTGGTATCTCCTGACTGTTCATGAGCAGTTCTCTGTCTCCCTCTAACTGTGGATCCTGACTGTCCATGTTGAGGTCCAGCCTGCCCATGAGCGGATCCTGAGTGTCTCTGAGACTTCTGAATGCCTTTCACTGTCGCTGGACACTGTGACTAGATCCCTGTCTTCCAACTGTATTGGACGCGGACTGTGTGGACTGTGTGGTGTCTCCTGACTGTCCGTGAGCAGTTCCCAGTCTCCCTTTACCTGTGGATCCTGACTCTCCATGTTGAGATCCAGTTTGGCCATGAACAGTTCTCTGTCTCTCTCTAACTGTGGATCCTGACTGGCCATGTTGAGATCCAACCTGCCCATGAGTGGATCCTGAGTGTCTGTGTGAGACTCCTGAATGCCTTTCACTGTCACTGAACTCACTCTGACTAATCCTTTTCTTCCACTTCTGCTGGATTCTTCTTATGCATAATATTCACGACTAGTCTCGTTATGTGTCATGGTATCCCTTGACTCACCATGAGTAGATTCTTATCTTCTTGTGCTAGATCCTAATTGTTCATGGGTCATTGCTGTATCTCCATGACCTATACTAGAGTGTCTACTTCTGTCTCCTGATTGTCCATGGGTTGTATTTTTATTTCTACTTGTATTAGATCTCGATTCTCTGTGGTCGTTTCCAGAATGTCCATGGGTAAATGCTGAATATCTTTCCCAGTTATCTGACTTGCCTTCACTGTCATTTGACTGGCTATGTGTTGTTTCCTGCCTTCTGGACAGTCTCCTTTCCTGACCTGATCCTGGCCTTTTCTGGCTATGTCCATGAATGCTGTCATTATCGTCAGTGTGACTTCCTGGTATACTGTGACCCCTGTTTCTTTCATTATCACTCTGAGTAGTTCTTTCCTGACTGCTTCCTCTTGTTTGACTGTGGGGTGAATTTGATGTTGTTTTTCTACATATTGGACACTTTTTGCTTGAACTAGGCCCATTGCTTCCTTGTCTACTTACCCTAGATTTATTTTTGTCATAGCCAGAGGATTGACCTGGGCTAGACCCATGTTGTCCAAAGCCAGAAGACCGACTTGAACTTGACCCATGTTGGCTAAAGCCAGATGATTGACTTGAGCTAGACCCTTGTTGGCCATAGCCAGATTGCCCTGATCTAGACACATGGTGTCCAAAGCTAGAGGACTGACCTGAGCCTGACCCGTATTGTCCAAAGCCAAAGGATTTACCTGAGCCAGATCCATGTTGTCCAAAGCCAGAGGACTGACCTGGTCCAAACCCATGTTGTCCAAAGCCAGGAGACTGACCTGAGCTGGATCTATGTTGACCACATTTAGAAAATTCGTTTGAACCAGGCCCTTTTTGGTGAGAATTTGAAGAGTATCCACGGGAACCAGATCCATGTTGAGGATAAATAGAAGACTGACGTACTCCAGACTCATATTGTCCACAACAAGAGGACTGACTTGAACTTGTTCCCTGTTGTCCTCCACAGTTCTGTGGCTGACCACATGCTCTAGATCCATATCCTTTCTGACTAGAAGACTGGCTACAGGAGCTAGGCTCATGTTGACCATATCCAGAGGACTGACTTCCTGAGATATATCTGTGACCTTCTTTTCCACTACTTCCTGATTGATTGGGTATAGCTAGATTAGTTTCCTTGCCCTCCAAATCTACCTGCCTGACAAGAACTAGAAGCATTTTGTAGCCTTCCACACCCACCTGAACTGCTGGAACCACATGTGTGGCTTTCCCTTCAACCATTTCCTGAACTTTTAGAGCTAGACCCAAGTTTTGTCCTGCACTCCTTGACTAAGTAAAGTTTGATTCATGTTCACTATCATCTAATCCACGTGACAGACCACCATGACCTTTCCTTCCCCCACTGTTTGATCCAGATTCAGGTTCATATTCCTCCCCAGATTCCCTAGAGGGGCTAACATGTGACTTGTTTCTTTTTTCCTCCAGCTCTCCAGAGCTGGAACCATGTCTTTCTTTGCCACTACTCTATGAGTGACCAGAGCTGGACCCAAGGAGCCTTTTTTCAGATCCCTTTTGGCTCTCTGAGCTAGATAAACCACATTGCCTTCCCAGCCTCCTAGAGCTGGACCCACATCTATATTTCACAGTTCCCGTCGATCTCTCAGAACCATAACCATGCTCCTCTCCCTCACTGCAACTTGAATATCTGTAAACTGATTTTTGTCCGGATGTATCCTCTTCTTCCTCTTCTGCTTCATTTTCTTCCTCTTGGTGTCGGCGACCATGTCTGTGCTTCTTTGACTCTGAAGCTTTGCAGTATTCTGTGCTGAGAACCTTGTTGCAAGCCATAGCCAGCTTGAATACCATCAGAAGAAACTCAGTAAAGTCCACTCTTTGGTCATGATTTCGATCTAGCATATGCATGATGACACCACTGTGTCTGGATCATCTGGGTTCTGTATACAAGCAACACATCAAAGGAGACCTGGTCAGCCTAGTCCATATTCTCAGCTAAAATATTTGGGTAGAGCTATAGAATTGTGAATGTTTGATGTTAGGTATTTTAATCCAACCAAGAAATACTTTAGGCTAAGGCAGCCTAACAGCACCTAGCAGGTGTGAAGAGGTGATAGAAAGGAATAAAAGCTATTGGGATCCTCAGCAGGATACAGTTCAAGGACCTAAGCTAGAAGACTAGGTACTCAGGTATGGCATACAGGAAGGAGCTGAATAAACCAAGTTCAGTACCTGGTGTGTTTTAGTTTTACATATATTATAAGTCTTGCATACTAATATATTCTATGTTACGATCTATAATATTTTTTTTTTTTTTTGCAGTACGCGGGCCTCTCACTGTTGTGGCCTCTCCCGTTGTGGAGCACAGGCTCCGAACGTGCAGGCTCAGCGGCCATGGCTCACGGGCCCAGCCGCTCCGCAGCATGTGGGATCTTCCTGGACCGGGGCATGAACCCGTGTCCCCTGCATCGGCAGGCGGACTCTCAACCACTGCGCCACCAGGGAAGCCCATGATCTATAATTTTGAAGCTAATAGTTGATGGAAGTAGATGAAAAAAATGTTTGTATTTTGTTTTCAGATTTTAGTCACCTTGGCTACTTGATTGACTCCCCTTATAGATGTTTTCCCTCTCTTATACTTTTTCTTCCTCGTTTACTAGGGTAATTTATAAATTGATATCTTAGCACAAATTTATTTTCTGCTATTTTAGAAGGAAAAACCTGGGGGCATGAAAAAGTCTGAAGGTCTGCATTGTGGGAGTGTACAGGAAAGTGAGGAAGAAAACATTCACCTTTCTAAAAGTAAACACTGCCTCAACAGACTTTTGGATGTCCTCAAAAAGTACTGCTCATAGAGTTAGCTCAAAGGCCATGGGGACTGTGCACTTTTTAGCTACTCTTTGGTGACAGAGAATGTACAGGACCCTAGCAGCTTTCAGTCCTGGCACATGGTCCTCACCTTCAGAACTCGACGAAACTCTTTCTCCAGAAGTTCCTTTAGTTCATCCTTGCTCAGTGTGCCACACTCCCCATCCTTCTTGGTGTATTTGTAGAAAACATCAGTGACAGTGACAACACTTCTCAAGAGGTTGGTCATCTTTTTGCAGCTTTAAGTGAACCTGAAGGAAAAGAAAGGATCCTATCATTCATTTTATTTTCTTTTAAATTCTAAACAGTTCTGATTTTAATAATAATCATCATGATTTTTCAAATATCTTGTCTCTTTTAAACCTAAAATACATCAACAAGTAAGGATAGGTCACGGATGATACAACACACTTTAACACAGTGAAAACTAATTTTGTTAACTTTGAGTTATGTTGCTAAGATCAAGTCATGGTATGTTACTGACTGAACTGGGACTAGATCTCAGATCTCCATGTCCTGGATGAATATATTCTTAACACAGTATCTCTACACTTTGTGTACTTTGGTTTTCTGGGTGTTAGCCTGGAGCTTCCAAGTCTTCTAGAACTGCCGAGATTTATTTCCCCAGTCTTTCTGGCTAGTTTCAATGGTTTTCTTGAGTCAAAAATAACAGACCTTCTAACATGAATACCTACCTCCCCTCTGGGTACCAGAAGCTAAACTGGACTGTAAAGGCATTTAACAAATTAAAAATGGGCAAAGTGGGCCAACACTATCCTGGTGCTCCAGAAGCATGAGATAGCCCTCATCAACGCTCAGGAGGTATCCCAACCTACACCTTGACCAAACACTGTTCTCTTTCAATAATCAGGGGGAAAGAATCAGCAATGTAGGCAGTAGTTTGACTAGTGGATGATTAGATCTTGGAGCTCTGGAAATTGACACTGACCAAGGATGGGACTCTACAACAGTGCTGGTCTTTTCCCTATTTGAGCTAGACAACCCAGAAAACATGGCATGAAAAATAATTAGGAAGAGAGTATTGGAATGGCCTAGAAGAAGGCAGATTTCTACTTACATTATTCTTCTCCACAACAAAGACAGATTTATTCTAAAAATACCCTGGAATAAACTAAACTGACCAAACAAATAAGCAAATGAAAGGAAGAAAAAAGAAAGAAACAAAAATGAAGGAAGGCAGGGTTTCCCTGGTGGTGCAGTGGTTGAGAGTCCACCTGCCCATGCAGGGGACATGGGTTCGTGCCCCGGTCCGGGAAGATCCCACATGCTGTGGAGCAGCTGGGCCCGTGAGCCATGGCCGCTGAGCCTGCGCGTCCGGAGCCTGTGCTCCGCAATGGGAGAGGCCGCAACAGTGAGAGGCCCGTGTACTTCAAAAAAAAAAAAAAAGAAGAAAGGCAGAAAGGCCAAATATATATTAACTCTGCCTTAGCTCATACCCCTGGATTTCTACCATGGGCAACAACCAACCAAATATCCATTGATATAGCTGGATGAATTTTCTCTCATCTGGTTCACCAAAGGAACAAGTAGGTTAAAGCCTGATGCAGCTTGCAGGGTGACAACGGATTGAGCTAGTGGCCCTTATATAGCTAACATGTCGGTGCTGCCCTCTGTGGGATGGGCTGATTCATTTCAACAAACCTAACTCCACCTCTGTGCATGTTTACTTTCCTACCTCTTCACATTCTCATCTCTGAGATGATTGCATAAAGGCTGGTACTGGCCCACCTACCAGTATGAGGACACGTTGCACGACACTTTTCTCAGGGTCATACACTTGTGAAAAGCAGAGATTATGTTTTAGAGGGCAAATGTAGTTCCATCCCTTTAGTACCCACCAAAAGTAGCAAAGTGTAAGATACTTGGCAGGTGTACGATAGACGCTTATTTAATTGAAAATGAACCTGGGCCATTACGATAGCCTAGTTCACGTCTTTTTGCAATAATAATAGCTATTATTTATTGAGAATTTACTATGTACTAGGTATTGTGTTGAATTCTTTTCACATATCATCTCATTTAATCTCCACAACAATTTCTATGAGGTTTGTACTGTATTCCATTTTACAGATGAAGAAACATGGTCAGAGATCATAAGAGTCCTCTCCAAGGTAACACAGCTCGAAAGTGGAGGAACCAGTGTTTGAACCTATATCTACCTTATCATAATGCCTTTTCTTTTTTTTTTCTTTTTTTTTCTTTTTTGCGATACGCGGGCCTCTCACTGTTGTGGCCTCTCCCGTTGCGGAGCACAGGCTCCGGACGTGCAGGCTCAGCGGCCATGGCTCACGGGCCCAGCCGCTCCGCGGCATGTGGGATTTTCTGGGACCGGGGCACGAACCCGTGTCCCCTGCATCGGCAGGCGGACTCTCAACCACTGCGCCACCAGGGAAGCCCAATGCCTTTTCTTTTAACCATTATACTAGCGTACCTCTGCGTATCTATTACATACACCTATGGCACAAAAAATTATGCACTGTTTTAGGAAATATGTGAAAGAGTAATAAAAGGAGTGCTATCAGCCAGGAAGAGAAGAAACATACTCTCTGGCCCTGTGAAGGCTTTTTTCTAGGCTATAAAATTATGTCGATGGGCTATACATAAAAGTAATTTTTTCAGAAGTGTTCAGGGTGAATTTAGAGTAGGTTTCTTCTAGCATCCTGCTGTCCATTGGTAGTCTGGCGGCTTTGGGCCCAGACCCTTGGGAAAATGTCATTTATATACATAGAGTATATCAAATATAATGCCTGAGGGAATCGCCTGACATGGCAGTTTTACATGCTTATATATTTATTCTTCATAATAATCCTGTGAGGTCAGTATTATTATCATTCTCATTTTACAGATAAGGAAAAGAAAGCATAGAAAAATTGAATAATTTGTCCAAAATCACATCTAGTAAGTGGCAGCACTAGGATAGAAACCAATACTGTCCAATGCTAAAGCCTGTCACTTAACCACGTATATACCACATATTTTGGGTCGATCAATTCCTATCTGGGTGCTCCTTCAGGGAAGCCATTAATCTTATTTACCTCACTGTCTAGACAATGCCTAGAACTTAGTTAACACTTAGAGAGAGTGTCTGCTCAAAAAATGTTAATGGATATACCACTGATGTATCCATTGCTCTCATAGCCAGGGAATCCCAGACCAAAACAATGACACAGAATGTTATGTTGTCTCTTGGATATTATGGTCATTTTCAATTGTATGCATTTTTTGGAATTGTGCTTGTTTTTGTTGAGATGACTCTTGTGTCAGGAAGACTTTCAGACCCACAGACTCCACACTGAGGTAGACTTTTTTTTTTTTTTAAACATCTTTATTGGGGTATAATTGCTTTACAATGGTGTGCTAATTTCTGCCCCATAACAAAGTGAATCAGTCATACATAAACATATGTTCCCATATGTCTTCCCTCCTGCGTCTCCCTCCCTCCCACCCTCCCCATCCCACCTCTCCAGGCTGTCACAAAGCACCGAGCCAATATCCCTGTGCCATGCGGCTGCTTCCCACTAGCTATCTACCTTACTACGTTTGTTAGTGTGTATATGCCCATGACTCTCTCTCGCCCTGTCACAGCTCACCCTTCCCCCTCCCCATAACCTCAAGTCCGTTCTCCAGGAGGTCTGCGTCTTTATTCCTGCCTTACCCCTAGGTTCTTCATGACATTTTTTTTCTTAAATTCCATATATATGTGTTAGCATACGGTATTTGTCTTTTTCTTTCTGACTTACTTCACTCTGTATGACAGACTCTAGGTCTATCCACCTCATTACAAATAGCTCAATTTCGTTTCTTTTTATGGCTGAGTAATATTCCATTGTATATATGTGCCACATCTTCTTTATCCATTCATCCGATGATGGGCATTTAGGTTGTTTCCATCTCCGGGCTATTGTAAATAGAGCTGCAATGAACATTTTGGTACATGACTCTTTTTGAATTTTGGTTTTCTCAGGGTATATGCCCAGTAGTGGGATTGCTGGGTCATATGGTAGTTCTATTTGTAGTTTTTTAAGGAACCTCCATACTGTTCTCCATAGTGGCTGAACCAATTCACATTCCCACCAGCAGTGCAAGAGTGTTCCCTTTTCTCCACACCCTCTCCAGCATTTATTGTTTCTAGATTTTTTGTGATGGCCATTCTGACTGGTGTGAGATGATATCTCATTGTAGTTTTGATTTGCATTTCTCTAATGATTAATGATGTTGAGCAGTCTTTCATGTGTTTGTTGGCAGTCTGTATATCTTCTTTGGAGAAATGTCTATTTAGGTCTTCTGCCCATTTTTGGATTGGGTTGTTTGTTTTCTTGTTATTGAGCTGCATGAGCTGCTTGTAAATTTTGGAGATTAATCCTTTGTCGGTTGCTTCATTTGCAAATATTTTCTCCCATTCTGAGGGTTGTCTTTTGGTCCTGTTTATGGTTTCCTTTGCTGTGCAAAAGCTTTGAAGTTTCATTAGGTCCCATTTGTTTATTTTTGTTTTTATTTCCATTACTCTAGGAGGTGGGTCAGAAAGGATCTTGCTGTGATTTATGTCATAGAGTGTTCTGCCTATGTTTTCCTCTAAGAGTTTGATAGTTTCTGACCTTACATTTAGGTCTTTAATCCATTTTGAGCTTATTTTTGTGTATGGTGTTAGGGAGTGATCTAATCTCATACTTTTACATGTACCTGTCCAGTTTTTCCAGCACCACTTATTGAAGAGGCTGTCCTTTCTCCACTGTACATTACTGCCACCTTTATCAAAGATAAGGTGTCCATATGTGCGTGGGTTTATCTCTGGGCTTTCTATCCTGTTCCATTGATCTATCTTTCTGTTTTTGTGCCAGTATGAGGTAGACTTTTAAAGCCATCCTTTCACTGCAACTTGATTCTAGTTTAGAACTTTGAATCTAGTTCCATAGTTTGCCTGCTCTCAGAACTCTGCCACTCACGCTTTTATTTTTTGTGCTCTGATCTCTCTTCCTCTTTTGACTTGCAGATCATACTAAATAAAAGTATAGACTTAGGAGTCAAAAATATTTGAGTTCAGATTTCAGCTGTCTTTTACTGGTTGTGTTCCTTGGGCAATTATCTAATCCTCTGAGCCTCAGTTTTCCAATTTTTATAATAACACCTACCTCACTGGTGGAGATTACTTAAGATAACATGTGAAATTGTTTAGTACCTATCTGGCATATAATAAAGCTTAGTAAATGATATAATTATTGCAAGATACTTTAAAAATATTTTATAGCATCTATCACAGTGTTTTATACATAGGAGGCACTCAATCATGTTTGATAAAAATAAATTAGGAGCTAACAGTTGGCTTTTAAAGGCAGAAATACTACTTATCTGTCAGAAGCATTGCCCCAGAAGATGTCATGATTTTTTTTAGTAAAGATTTTATTGAGACATAATTAACATACCATAAAATTCAGCCTTTTAAAGTATATAATTCAGTGGTATTTAGTATATTCACAGAGTTGTGCAACTGAGTCATGGTTAGTTAGTGTTCTTAAGTAAGTTTCCTCACTCCTCAATGCTTCTGTTTCCCCTCTGTAATAACTACAAGGTGTTATTAGTGTCAGGGAATAAGTGGGCACATGTCAGATCATTTCAGCTGCAATTCTGGAGAACAGTTATGGTCCTACCAGAGGCCTAAGCACTATTTGGAAAGAAACCAAAGTGATGGTTTCTAAGGATCAGTTTGATGACACCTGCAGAGAATTTTGCCTGCCTGGGTTCTGAAAGGTTGTTTAGTCCAATGAAGCAGAGGCCTGGAGTCAGGGGCTAGGGCACAATCTCAGCTATATCATTTCTCCAGGTCTGGACCTTCTTCTTGCCCTGTTCCACTCATCTCATCATCCTCTGCTCATTCAACATCCACACTGCTCTGGGTTCTCAGGAACTACCAGACTGTTCGGTTTTAGGTCCATTTGGTGAAGCTTGTGCACTATTGGCAAATGGGCTGTCTTGAGGGCGAAGCAATACCTTAGAATATTAAAAACAAATTTAATTGTATCTGTGAAAGTCCCACCTTTTGGTTTTTCCTCTGAATATCAGCTGAATTTTGTTTCCACATCTCATTCTATTCAAGGGAGTCCTTCTCCAAGTTAAAGTAGTCCACTTTAACTTCCTGTTACGTTCAAAGGGAATTCCTTAAAGGATTTGCCTTAGGGCCTAAATGGGCCTGTGCCTATCTTTAAGAACCAAACATTTTCTCTGTGCTGGGACTCTTAGGAACCTGTATTTTGGGTTCGCAGTGAACTCAACTTAGAACTGATACCTGAGAGTTGCTACTGATACCTATCAAATTCCTCTTTTCCATAAAAACAATCTGGGGAGCTGTTCTTGGCTTATGATGCAGTAGGAAGAATACTGACTTTGCAGTAAGACTGATTGTTTTTGTTTGTTTGTTTGTTTTGCAGTACGCACGGACCTCTCACTGTTGTGGCCTCTCCCGTTGCGGAGCACAGGCTCCAGACGCTCAGGCTCCGGACGCCCAGGCTCAGCGGCCATGGCTCACGGGCCCAGCCGCTCCGCGGCATGTGGGATCTTCCCGGACCGGGGCACGAACCCGCGTCCCCTGCATCAGCAGGCGGACTCTCAACCACTGCGCCACCAGGGAAGCCCAAGACAGATTGTTTTTATATTACAGCTCCAACATGTGCTACCTATAACACCTTGGGCAAGTTTCTAAATCTGAGTCTCTTTCTATACCTGTGAAATGAGGATAATGCCAGACCTGTGAGAATTAGATGAGATAATATTAGGATAATGTTGACCACATGATAAAAATTTAATATATTTTTTCTTTCCGTCTTATTTTCAAGTTTTATCTGGTTGGTAGAGGGTTATCAATAAATTTGGGGGTGATGATTCTTGGAGATGGTTCTTAACTCTGTTACCTCCTGGTATTCTCTCTTCCTAGGTGAAATCAGAGGCCAAATGGGTTGACTGTTGGAAACTAACCTTCAAAGGAACTTAAATTTTCTGTTATGAAAAGTTCATGGGGAAAATGGAACCTTAGCCACACCAGCTGAGAATGCCCCCACCCCCAGATCCACTTGTTTTCTCACATCACAGTTGATATCAAGATTCATGAACTGGTGCAACAGAGTCTTACAAAGAGATGCCTATGGACACACGCAGGCTTTCAGTCTGTAATATGAGGCTTCAGTGACTCATTCTGTGCAGATCTAAGTGAGGTGTACAATCTGGGGCCTCCAGATGCTTGCTGAAATCTACTCAGGGCCACTTCTGAAGGCTGAGTCTCAGAAACTCAAATGGTTTTTACAGTCACAATATCTATCACCTGTAATGACAATATGAAGAAGAGGCTGCTCCCTGATGGATTTGGAAACTTACTGGCTAGATAAACCTGACCGAAGAGGAAGGGACTTGGATTAGTCTTGCAAATCTAGGATTCACTAGATGATCTATAATTTGTATTTTGACAATTTGCAAGGTACGATTATTAAGTAAAGCAGGGGATTTTTTCCCGTAAAACAGCCTAGAACCTGTACAATAAAAGTAATTTCCCTGAAAGGCTGTATACATATGTGCTCAAAATGTTAACAGGAGCTCTTCCTTCAAAGCATTCAGAGCCTTACATCCTTTTACATATCATTTGGTAGATGAAAATATTAGCAGTTTAAGCATGAATTGGATCTTTGGAATCATTTATAAGCATTTGGAACCAAGTTTGGTAACAAAGAGAATAACTCATAAGGTTTTTAAAAAAGGGGGAGTCCATTGTTACATATGAATTTAAAGTAACCAAACTAATTTCTTCAGTCCAGTGGCTCTCAGCAATTCATGTGACTTTGGCAAGCATTTTTTCAGGACTTGCTATGCTCCCATGACCCTTTTCTTTGTGTGAATCTGCTTCCAATGGTGAGGCAGTCCAAGATTGTGTGAAATAGTGTGATGAAGCTAGATCAGGATTGAAGCTTGGCCTGGGGTTTTGGCATCAGGAAAACTGTTAACGATTTATGTATGCATCACACACACACACACACACACACACACACACACACACACACACACACATTCCCACACACAGTTAATATACATTACTGAAGAGCTATAATATGCATAGCCCAGTGCTAAGGGTGGTGTCTTCAGTCAGGTTATATTGGTTTGGGATTATTTTTGAGCCTGGAATTTTCTACCACTTCCTTTCAACAATCTTGACACACTCCTATTTGAAAGGGTATTGAGGATTTGCCATTGGGCTTTCTCAGATTACATTGTACGTGCGTGCATGTGCACACATTTACACAAATATATAGATGTATATGTACATTTTTCCATCCCCAAATCATTAAATTTTGACAAGGGACAGACTTGCTCTACAGTACCAAATAAGACTGATTTTTCATGCCTTATGGATGAGGAGAAAATTAACAAAAAATATCTTGGGCTGCCTGGGATGACATCTTTGTTTTTTTTTTTTAATTTTTAAAATTTTTTAATTTTCTTTAATTTTTTAAAATTTATTTTGTATTTTTTTTACATCTTTATTGGAGTATAATTGGTTTACAAGGTGTGTTAGTTTCTGCTTTATAACAAAGTGAATCAGTTATACATATACATATGTGCCCATATCTCTTCCCTCTTGCATCTCCCTCCCTCCCACCCTCCCTAACCCACCCCTCTAGGTGGTCACAAAGCACCGAGCTGATCTCCCTGTGCTATGCAGCTGCTTCCCACTAGCTATCTATTTTACATTTGGTAGTGTATATATGTCTATGCCACTCTCTCACTTCGTCCCAACTTACCCTTCCCCCTCCCTGGGTCCTCAAGTCCATTCTCTGCATCTTTATTCCTGTCCTGCCCCAGGTTCTTCAGAAGCTTTTTTTTGTTTTAGATTCCATATATGTGTTAGCATACAGTATTTATTTTTCTCTTTCTGACTTACTTCACTCTGTATGACAGTCTCTAGGTCCATCCACCTCACTACACATAACTCAATTTCATTTCTTTTTATGGCTGAGTAATATTCCATTGTATATATGTGCCACATCTTTATCTATTCATCTGTCGATGGACACTTAGGTTCCTTCCATGTCCTGGCAATTGTAAATAGAGCTGCAACGAACATTTTGGTGCATGACTGTTTCTGAATTATGGTTTTCTCAGGGTATGTGCCCAGTAGTGGGATTGCTGAGTCATATGGTAGTTCTATTTGTAGTTTTTTAAGGAACATCCATACTGTTCTGCATAGTGGCTGTATCAATTTACATTCCCACCAACAGTGCAGGAGGGTTCCCTTTTCTCCACACCCTCTCCAGCATTTATTATTTGTAGACTTTTTGAACCCATCTGGTTTTGATTAGGAAAAGGGAGCCAATATGAGTATTATAGGAATAAGAGATTTAACATAGGAATTCAAGGTGATGTGAATGTGGGAGGAGCTGACAGAGTGAAGGCCTCCAGAGGACTGGAGAAAAAGTCACCTTGAGGAAGTTCTAAAGACTATCACGTCTGGCCACATTTTCCTCCTTGGAATAAGGGCTTCCTCTTTGCTCCCACCTTCCAAACTTCACACAAGTCTCTTTCATTGACAAACTGTAATTTCGAAATATATTGGAAGGGGTTCTGGAAATGTAGTTCTCAGACTTGGAAAGGCATGGTGGTGGTGATGGTGTGAAGTTTGTAGCAGACAGTGTGGCAAACCTGGGATACAATCACCAAGGATGCAAGCCTCCAGTGATGAAGAGAAATCCACCAACTGCTTTCACCTACATCCTCTGCTTTTGACCTTCCTCCTTATACTACACTTGCTGCTCAGAATTCTTATTTTGGACCAGTTTTACTATCTACACCCTCCCACTGTCTACATACAGAAGAAATCACTCAACTCCAGATTTATCCCTACGTATTTTTTCCACGCCTGGTAGCTTTACCACTTTCACTGAGCTAAAGTCAAACACTAACCTCATTGTCTACTTTTAGAGAAAATAATGATCATTTCTTAATTTCTGTTACACCTGTAAAAATTTACCTCCTTCTGCACTCACTTTCTCTTACAGTGGGAAAAGGGTCCCAACTCTGGTCCACAGCTAATCCTTGATCTTAATCCTTGATCTTAATCCTTGATGTCCTGGATCCCATCATCTCCCATATTCTCATGGAACTTCCTTCCTCCATCTGTCAATCTGGCTCTTTCTCTTCAATATTTCTGTACATTTCCCTTTTCTCCTTAGCATAATAACATGGTCAGGTTTCTGCCATCTTAAAATAACTTCTTCCTTGATCTCACTACATTTCTTCATTTTTCTGCAGAGTGAAGCTTCTTGAAAGAATAATCTCCCCTTGACCCTTCTTCCTCTCCTCTTAATTTTACTACATCCATTTTGGTATGACTTTGTCTCCCTTTCTGCCACCCTCCACTGTAATATAAAATCAAAGTCACCTTAACTGCTAAATTCAATGACCATTTTCAGTTCTGACATTTTCTTGGTCTCTCATTTGACAGCACCATCCTTGATACTGTCTCCTCTCTTGGCTTCTGTAATAGACCATTACCCTCTAATTCTCTTATTATTCTTTCACACTTCATTGTGATAGTGTCTTCTTTCCCACATGCACACTTTAAAGATTGTATTCCCGTGTTTCATCTGAAGTCATCTTTTCTTTATCTGTACACGTTTGATGACTTATTCATATCCATGTCTTTGTCTTTAACCCAATTTGATTATCTTCCTTTGTGATTCAATGATTTTTTGTAGTGATATACATCGATTCTTTTCTCTTTATCTTTTTTTGTAACTGCTATAGATTTTTTTCTTTCTGTGTGTACCACGAAGCTTGCATAACACTTCTTATTGTTATAACAGTCCATTTTGAGCTGATAACAACTTAAATTCAATCACATACAAAAAAAATACACTTTTATCCCCTCCTTCCCACACACCATGTTATTCATTTATTTTTTTGATTTGAATTTTATTTTATTTATTTTTTATACAGCAGTTTCTTATTAGTTATCTGTTTTATACATATTAGTGTATATATGTCAATCCCAATCTCCCAATTCATCCCACCACCACCACCACTCCTACCCCCCTCTTTCCCCCCTTGGTGTCCACATATTTGTTCTCTACATCTGTGTCTCTATTTCTGCTTTGCAAACTAGTTGATCTGTACCATTTTTCTAGATTCCAAATATATGTGTTAATATACGATATTTGTTTTTCCCTTTCTGACTTACTTCACTCTGTATGACAATCTCTATGTCCATCCACATCTCTACAAATGACCCAATTTCGTTCATTTTTATGACTGAGAAATATTCCACTGTATGTATATACCGCATCTTCTATATCCATTTGTCTGTTGATGGGCATTTAGGTTGCTTCCATGACCTGGCTATTGTAGATAGTGCTGCAATGAACATTGGGGTGCATGTGCCTTTTTGACTTATGATTTTCTCTGGGTATATGCCCAGTAGTGGGATTGCTGGGTCGTATGGTAATTCTATTTTTCATTTTTTAAGGAACCTCCATAGTGTTCTCCATAATGACTGTATCAGTTTATATTCCCACCAATGCAAGAGGGTTCCCTTTTCTCCACACCCTCTCCAGCATTTGTTGTTTGTAGATTTTCTGATGATGCCCATTCTAACTGGTGTGAGGTGATACCTCATTGTAGTTTTAATTTACATTTCTCTAATAATTAGTGATGCTGAGCAGCTTTTCATGTGCCTCTTGGCCATCTGTACGTCTTCTTTGGAGAAATGTCTATTTAGGTCTTCTGCCCATTTTTTGTTTGGGTTGTTTGTTTCTCTAATATTGAGCTGCATGAGCTGTTTATATATTTTGGAGGTTAATCCTTTGTCCATTGATTCATTTGCAAATATTTTCTCCCATTCTGAGGGTTGTCTTTTTGTCTTGTTTATAGTTTCCTTTGCTGTGCAAAAGCTTTTAAGTTTCATTAGGTCCCATTTGTTTATTTTTGTTTTTATTTCCATTACTGTAGGAGGTGGGTCAAAAAGATTTTGATGTGATTTATATCAAATAATATTCTTCCTATGTTTTCCTCTAAGAGTTTGATAGTGTCTGGTCTTACATTTAGGTCTTTAATCCATTTTGAGTTTATTTTTGTGTATGGTGATAGGGAGTGTTCTAATTTCATTCTTTTGCATGTAGTTGTCCAATTTTCCCAGCACCACTTATTGAAGAGGCTGTCTTTTCTCCAGTGTATATCCTTGCCTCCTTTGTCATAGATTAGTTGACCATAGGTGTGTGGGTTTATCTCTGGGCTTTCTATCCTGTTCCATTAATCTATATTTCTGTTTTTCTGCCAGTACCATATTGTCTTCATTATTGTAGCTTTGTAGCATAGTCTGAAATCAAGGAGTCTGATTCCTCCAGCTCTGTTTCTTTCCCTCCAGATTACTTTGGCTATTCGGGGTCTTTTGTGTCTCCATACAGATTTTAAGATTTTTTGTTCTAGGTCTGTAAAACATGCCATTGGTAATTTGATAGGGATTGCATTGAATCTGTAGATTGCTTTGGGTAGTATAGTCATTTTCACAATATTGATTCTGCCAATTGAAGAACATGGTATATCTTTCCATCTGCTTGTGTCATCTTTGATTTCTTTCATCAGTGTCTTATAGTTTTCTGAGCACAGGTCTTTTACCTCCTTATTTAGGTTTATTCCTACGTATTTTATTCTTTTTGGTGCAATGGTGAATGGAATTGTTTCCTTAATTTCTCTTTCTGATCTTTTGTTGTTGGTGTATAGGACTGCAAGAGATTTCTGTGCATTAATTTTGTATCCTGCAACTTTACCAAATTCATTGATTAGCTCTAGTAGTTTTCTGGTGACATCTTTAGGATTATCTAAGTATAGTATCATGTCATATGCAAACAGTGACAGTTCTACTTCTTCTTTTCCAGTTTGGATTCCTTTTATTTCTTTTTCTTCTCTGATTGCTGTTGCCAGGACTTCCAAAGCTATGTTGAATAATAGTGGTGAGAGTGGACATCCTTGTCTTGTTCCTGATCTTAGAGGAAATGCTTTCAGTTTTTCACCATTGAGAATGATGTTTGCTGTGGGTTTGTCATATATGGCCTTTGTTATGTTGAGGTGGGTTCCCTCTCTGCCCACTTTCTGATAACTTTTTATCATAAACGGGTGTTGAATTTTGTCAAAGGCTTTTTCTGCATCGATTGAGATGATCATATGGTTTTTATTCTTCAATTTGTTAACATGGTGTATCACATTGATTGATTTGCATATATTGAAGAGTCCTTGCATCCCTGGGATAAATCCCACTTGATCATGGTGTATGATCCTTTTAATGTGTTGTTGGATTCTGTTTGCTACTATTTCGTTGAGGATTTTTGCATCTATATTCATCAGTGGTATTGGTCTGTAATTTCCTTTTTTTGTAGTATCTTTGTCTGGTTTTGGTATCAGGGTGATGGTGGCTTCATAGAATGAGTTTGTGAGTGTTCCTTCCTCTGCAATTTTTTGAAAGAGTTTGAGAAGGATGGGTGTTAGCTCTTCTCTAAATGTTTGATAGAATTCACCTGTGAAGCCACCTGGTCCTGGACTTTGTTGGGAAATTTTTTTTTTTTAAACTCAACTTTTATTTTTATTTTATTTATTTTTTTAACATCTTTATTGGAGTATAATTGCTTTACAATGGTGTGTTAGTTTCTGCTTTATAACAACGTGAATCAGTTATACATACATATACATATGTTCCCATATCTCTTCCCTCTTGCATCTCTCTCCCTCCCACCCTCCATATCCCACCCATCTATGTGGTCACAAAGCCAAAAATATGGAACGCTTCACAAATTTGCATGTCATCCTTACGCAGGGGCCATGCTAATCTTCTCTGTATCGTTACAATTTTAGTATATATGTGCTGCCGAAGGGAGCACTGTTGGGAGATTTTTAATCTCAGTTTCAATTTCTTTACTTGTGATTGGTCTGTTCATATTTTCTATTTCTTCCTTGTTCATCTTGGAAGGTTATACCTTTCTAAGAATTTGTCCATTTCTTCCAGGTTGTCCATTTTATTGGCATAGAGTTGCTTGTAGTAGTCTCTTAGGATGCTTTGTATTTCTGCGTTGTCCATTGTAACTTCTCCTTTTTCATTTCTAATTTTATTGATTTGAGCCCTTTCCCTCTTTTTCTTGATGATTCTGGCTAAAGTTTTATCAATTTTGTTTAACTTCACAAAGAGCCAGTTTTTACTTTTATTGATTTTTGCTCTTGTTTCTTTGTTTCTATTTCATTTATTTTTGCTCTTATCTTTATGATTTCTTTCCTTCTACTAACTTTGGGTTTTATTTGTTCTTCTTTCTCTAGTTCCTTTAGGTGTAAGGCTAGATTGGTCATTTGAGATTTTTCTTGTTTCTTGAGGTAGGATTGTATTGCTATAAACTTCCCTCTTAGAACTGCTTTTGCTGTATCCCATAGGTTTTGGATCATTGTGTTTTTGTTGTCATTTGTCTCTAGGTATTTTTTGATTTCCTCTTTGATTTCTTCACTGATCTCTTGGTTATTTAGTAATGTATTGTTTAGCCTCCATGTGTTTGTGTTTTTTACCTTGTTTTCCATGTAACTGATTTCTAATCTCATAGCGTGGTCAGAAAAGATGCTTGATATGATTTCAGTTTTCTTAAATTTACTGAAGCTTGATTTTTGACCCAAGATGTGATCTATCCTAGAGAATGTTCCATGTGCACTTGAAGAAAGTGTAATCTGCTGTTTTCGGATGGAATGTCCTATAAATATCAATTAAATCTATCTGGTCTATTGTGTCATTTAAAACTTTTGTTTCCCTATTAATTTTCTGTCAGGATGATCTGTCCATTGGTGTAAGTGAGGTGTTAAAGTCCCCCACTATTATTGTGTTACTGTTGATTTCCTCTTTTAGAGCTGGTAGCAGTTGCCTTATGTATTGAGGTGCTCCTATGTTGGGTGCATAAATATTTACCATTGTTATATCTTCTTCTTGGATTGTTCCCTTGATCATTATGTAGTGTCCTTCCTTGTCTCTTGTAACATTCTTTATTTTAAAGTCTATTTTATCTGATTTGAGTATTGCTACTCCAGCTTTCTTTTGACTTACATTTGCATGGAATATGTTTCTCCATGCCCTCACTTTCAGTCTGTATGTGTCCTGTCTCTTGTAGACAGCATATATATGGGTCTTGTTTTCGTATCCATTCAGCCAGCCTGTGACTTTGGGTTGGAGCATTTAATCCATTCACATTTAAGGTGATTATCAATATGTATGTTCCTATTATCATTTTCTTAATTGTTTTGGGTTGTTTTTTGTAGGTCCTTTTCTTCTCTTGTGTTTCCCACTTAAAGAAATTCCTTTATCATTTGCTGTAGAGCTGGTTTGGTGGTGCTAAATTCTCTTAGCTTTTGCTTGTCTGTGAAGTTTTCAATTTCTCCATCGAATCTGAATGAGATCCTGGCTGAGTAGAGTAATCTTCATTGTAGGTTCTTCCCTTTCATCACTTTAAATATATCATGCCACTCCCTTCTGGCTTGTAGAGTTTCTGCTGAGAAATCAACTGTTAACCTTATGGGAGTTCCCTTGTGTGTTATTTGTCATTTTTTCCCTTGTTGCCTTTAATAATTTTTTTTTTGTCTTTAATTTTTGTCAATTTGATTACTATGTGTCTTGCTGTGTTTCTCCTTGGGTTTAGCCTGCTTGGGGCTCTCTGTGCTTCCTGGACTTGGGTGGCTACTTCCTTTCCCATGTTAGGGAAGTTTTCGACTATGATCTCTTCAAATATTTTCTTGGGTGTTTCTCTCTCTCTTCTCCTTCTGGGATCCCTATAATGCAAACTTTGGTGCATTTAATGTTGTTGCAGAGGTCTCTTAGGCTGTCTTCATTTCTTTTCATTCTTTATTCTGTTCCACAGCAGTGAATTCCAGTGAGTTTCTGGATCATCTTCACTATCATTATTCTGAATTCTTTTTCTGGAAGGTTGCTTGTCTCTTCATTTAGTTGTTTGTCTGAGGTTTTATGTTCTTCCTTCATCTGGTACGTAGTCCTCTGCCTTTTCATTTTGTTTATCTTTCTATGAATGTGGTTTTCGTTCCACAGGCTGTAGGATTGTAGTTCTTCTTGCTTCTGCTGTCTGCCCTCTGGTGGATGAGGCTATCTAAGAGGCCTGTGCAAGCTTCCTGATGGGAGGGACTGGTGGTGGGTTTAGCTAGGTGTTGCTCTGGTGAGCAGAGCTCAGTAAAACTTTAATCTGCTTGTCTGCTGATGGCTGGGGCTGAGTTCCCTCACTGTTGGTTGTTTGGCCTGAGGTGACCCAACACTAGAGGCTACAGGCTCTTTGGTGGGGCTAATGGCGGACTCTGGGAGGGCTCACACCAAGGAGTACTTCCCAGAACTTCTGCTGCCAGTGTCCTTGTCCCCACGGTGAGCCACATCCACCCCCTGCCTCTGCAGGAGACCCTCCAACACTAGCAAGTAGGTCTGGTTCAGTCTCCTATGCGGTCACTGCTTCTTCTCCCTGGGTCTTGATGCGCACACTATTTTGTGTATGCCCTCCAAGAGTGGAGTCTCTGTTTCCCCCAGTCCTGTTGAAGTCCTGCAATCAAATCTCGCTAGCCTTCAAAGTCTGATTCTCTGGGAATTCCTCCTTCCATTGACAGACCCCCCAGGTTGGGAAGCCTGACATAGGGCTCAGAACCTTCACTCCAGTGGGTGGACTTCTGTGGTATAATCATTCTCCAGTTTGTGAGTCACCCACCCAGCAGTTATGGGATTTGATTTTATTGTGATTGCGCCCCTCCTACTGTCTCATTGCGGCTTCTCCTTTATCTTTGGATGCAGGATATCTTTTTTGGTGAGTTTTAGTGTCTTCCTGTCAATTATTGTTCAGCAGTTAATTGTGATTCCGGTGCTCTCGCAAGAGGGAGTGAGCACACATCCTTCTATTCCACCATCTTGAACCAGTCTCCCACACACCATGTTGTTGATGTCAGAATTTTCTTTTTTTATATATTGTGTTTACATTAACCAATTCTTGTGTTTATAGTTTTTCTTAATACTTTGTTTTTTAACTTTTATACTGGAGTTAAAAGTAACTTACACACCACTCAAAGTATTATGTTATTCTGCTTTTGTCTATATACTTACCCCTGCCAGTGAGATTTATACTTTCATATGCTTTCATGTTGTTGTTTAGCATTTTTTTGTTTCAACTTGAAGAGTTCTCTTTAGCACTTCTAGTAAGGCAGGTATAGTGGTGATAACTCCCTCAGTTTTTGTTTGTTTGGGAAAGTCTTTATCTCACCTTCATTTTTTTTTTTTTTTTTTTTTTTCTGTACGCGGGCCTCTCACTGTTGTGGCCCCTCCCGTTGCGGAGCACAGGCTCCAGACGTGCAGGCTCAGCGGCCATGGCTCACGGGCCCAGCCGCTCCGCAGCATGTGGGATCTTCCCGGACCGGGGCACGAACCCGTGTCCCCTGCATTGGCAGGCGGACTCTCAAGCACTGTGCCACCAGGGGAGCCCTCACGTTCATTTTTAAAGGACTCTTTTGCTGGTAAAGCATTCCTCGTTGGCAGGAATTTTTCTTTCAGCACTTTGAATATATAATTTCGCTTGTTCCTGCAAAGTTTCTGCTGAGAAATCTGTTTATAGTCTTATGGGGGAACCCCTTGTATGTGACAAGTCACTTTTCTCTTGTTGCTTTCAATATTCTCTATTTTTTTAAAAAATAAATTTATTTTTGACTGTGTTGGGTCTTCGCTGCTGCACGTGGGCTTTCTCTAGTTGCAGTCAGCGGGGGCTACTCTTCGTTGTGGTGTGCAGGCTTCTCATTGCGGTGGCTTGTCTTTGTTGTGGGGCATGGGCTCTAGGCACACGGGCTCAGTAGTTGTGGCTCGTGGGCTCTAGAGCGCAGGCTCAGTAGTTGTGGTGCATGGGCTTAGTTGCTCCACTGCATGTGGGATCTTCCCGGACCAGGGCTCGAACTCATGTCCCCTGCATTGGCAGGTGAATTCTTAACCACTGTGCCACCAGGAAAGCCCCAATATTCTCTATTTTTGACTTTCAACAATTTAATTAAATGTGTCTACTTGTAGACCTCTTTAGATTCAATCTATTTGAAATTTTTTGGGTTTCACAAATTTGGGTGTCCATCTCCCTCCCTAGATTTGGGAAGTTTTCCACCATTATTTTTTTTTTAAATAATCTTTCTGCCCTTTTATCTTACTTTTCTCCTCTGGGACTTCCATAACATGTGTTGGGTTGTTTGATAGTGTCCCATAAAGTCTTATAGACTTTCTTTACTATTTTTCATTCATTTTTCTTTTTGTTCCTCTGACTGGGTAATTTCAAGTGTCTTGTTTTCAAACTTGCTGATTTTCTTCTTTAGCTTGAGCAAGGCTGCTATTTATCCTCTCTGTTGAATTTTTCAGTTCAGTCATTGTGTTCTTCAGCTCCAGACTTCCTGCTTGGTTCTCTTGTATTGTTTCTGTCTCTTTGTTGAACTTCTCATTTTGTTCATGTATTGTTTTTTCTGATTTTGTTTAATTAGCTATCTGTGTTCTTTTGTAGCTCACTGAATATCTTTCACCTGATTATTTTGAATTCTTTGTCAGGCAGTTTGTAGATCTCCATTTCTTTAGGGTCAGTTATTGGAACTTTAGTTTTTTCCTTTGGTATTATCATGTTTCCCTGATTCTTCATGATTCTTGTAGTCTTGCATTGGTACCTGCACATTTAAAGAAGTAGTCACTTCTTCCAGTCTTCAAAGACTGGCTTTGGCAGGAAAATCTCTTCACCAGTCAACCCTGCCAGAGATTCTGGGAAGGCCAGATGCCAGGGTCCATGGGTAGGCCTGCTGTCAAAGTCCACAGGTGAACAGACCTGATACCTGGGTCTGCAAGCAGGTGGTCCTGGTGCCAGGGTCTGTGGACAAGTGAGTCTGGTTTCAGAGTCCATGGGTTGGCCTGGTGCCTGAGTCCATGGTGGTGATCCTAAAGCCAGGATCTACAGGGACTGTCTTGACACCAGGGTCCACTGGGGTGGGCCTGGTACCAGGATCAGTAGTGAAGCTGGACTCTCACTTTGCTCTCTTTTCCCCACAGGAGAACTCCTGAGCCAAGGGATCTCTCTTGGTGCTGCATTGCATGGGCTGGGGGGAAGGGTGACACAGGTAAAGTGATACTATCCTTCCTACTTTCTTAAATGCATCTTTTCTAGTTTCTGTGCTCCACCTGATCGCTGTAATCTCTCACCTGGATTCTGGGACTCTCATGAAGATATTTTGGTCTGTGGATAGTTTTCAGACTGGTATTTCTGTGGGAGGATGTGGGCTGGAAACTTTTGTTTCAGCAACTTGCTAATGTCGTTCATCCCACCCAATGTGATTATGGCTGATAAATCTACCTCATAATAGTGTATGGTGTAGGCTCAGCTGCTGTAACAAAAAGACTAAAAATTTAATAGCTTTGAGAGCAATAAATTTATTTTTCTATCATGTAAACAACCTATGATTAGTGTTCTAAGTTAGCAGACAGCTCTGATGCACACAGGGACCAGGCGAATGGATGCTCTGCCATCCTCAACTTGTGACTTCCTAAGTCATTATAGTAATTACCATTCCAATGAATAGAAGAAGGAGAGGGCAGAAATCCAGGGCAAGAATTTCTTCTTAGGCAACTGAGAGGAAGTTGCATACTTTGCTCCTAGCACAGCCACATGCTAGATACTGTTATGTGGGAAAAGGAGAAAATGGATTCTGGTAAACAGCTAGCAATCTCTTCCACAAATATCAACATGTACTAAATGGACTTCACAATTTACCCCTATTTTACCTGTCTCTTCTTCCTGTAGTCCTTTTCTCTGTGTATCACAATCCACTCCATTGCATGTACCAGAAACACAAGAATCATCCTAAATTTCGCACTTTCTCACTTCCCAAAGTGAGAGCATTCCCAGCATAAAGAAATCCCCATCAAATTCTGTCAATTCTAGTGTCTACACACTTCCTGAAACCATGTCCTCCTTGTTCCCACTGCCATGGTTCTCTTACCTGGATTTCTGAAACAGCTTCCTAAGTGATCTCTACACGCCTCCAGTCTTGCCACCATGTAAATAATCCAATGTCCAACCTCCAGCATGAACTTTCTAGAATATGAATTGAATCATAATACTCTCAAATCCTCCAGTAGTTACTCAATACTGTTTGGATAAAATCCAGACTTCTTAGCCTGGATTAGGAAGCCCTTCGTGAGTAGGTACTTGATAAATATTCAGTGAATGGATGAATGATTCGGCCCTCGCCTACCTCTCTGGTCTTGTCAGCTACTACTCACCCATATCCACCTACGTACAAACATATGGAAATTCTCACAGTTCTCTACCCGCTGTGTTGTTTCCTGCCCCCATGCATCCACTGGAGCTGCTCCATCTCCCTTCAATGTCCTCTTGTATTCTCTTTCTC
The DNA here is from genome assembly GCF_964270905.1 of Leucopleurus acutus. Lineage (NCBI taxonomy): Eukaryota > Metazoa > Chordata > Mammalia > Artiodactyla > Delphinidae > Leucopleurus > Leucopleurus acutus. Next base: position 83,675,160 of record NC_139143.1, on the reverse strand, counting down.
CCATAAGGCTCAATTAGTTCAAGTGTTATTAGTTCACATCTTCCTTTTCTCCTGAAAACTGTGCTATATACAATATAGCATTTGTTATACTCTGCTTTAAATTGGTCTTTATGTGCATGATTCAACATGTTTATTAAGTGTTTATCATATGCCAGGCACAGCCCCTGAAGCTATTATGGAGCATTAGGAGACAGTGTAACACGGACACCTAATTAGATTGGGGGTCAGGGGCCAGGGAAAACTTCTCTAAGGAAGTTACATTTAAGCAGAAACCTAGAGTCTATCTTTGGTACTTGCTGTCATCACTTTCTTATCTCCCATTTACCTCTTTTTTCTTTTTTTATACATTTATTTATTTATTTTTGGCTGCGTTGGGTCTCCGTTGCTGTGTGCAGGCTTTCTCTAGTTGCAGTGAGTGGGGGCTAGTCTTCGTTGCGGCGTGCGGGCTTCTCATTGCAGTGGCTCCTCTTGCTGCAGAACACGGGCCGTAGGGTGCACGGGCTTCAGTAGTTGCAGCATACGGGCTCAGTAGTTGTGGCTCGCAGGCTCTAGAGCACAGGCTCCGTAGTTGTGGCGCACAGGCTTCGTTGCTCCACGGCATGGGGGATTTTCCCGGACCAGGGCTCGAACCCATGTCCCCTGTCTTGGCAGGCAGATTCTTAACCACTGCGCCACCAGGGAAGTCCCCCATTTACTTCTTAACCCACTGCTTTAATCCCTGCCCTGGGGATTCAAGTGTGTGTTGTTCCCTTTGCCTCAAATGACGTACTCTGCTGGTGGTAAAATCCTTCCCATTATTTTTAAGGTTCAGTTTCAGCCTCATTCCCTTCTGTGAAAACTTTCCTGACTCCCCCAGGCAAAATTAGTCATTTCTTCCCCATTTTGAATCTGCCTCTATCACAACACTAATCACCTAGTATGTGAGCTCCTTGAAATGAGAACCTATCCTATATTTTTGCATCCTACTACTGTCCTGTTCCCTTCGAACCTTTGGGATGTTTTGTGTAGTCTAAAAATCCCTGCTTCCTTCAAACATTCCTCTTATGATATGGTTCATAATCCTAATGATTTCCTGTTTAAATACATTTCATTTTACCAATTTCTTTCTTAAAATGTGTCACCCTTAGCTGAATTCTACTCCAGAGGTGTGATCTAGCTGCATAAGATAAAGGAAGACCACTACCTCCCTTATTCTAAAGCTAGACGTCTAAGCATCCTAAGATTATATTGATTAGGGGGACAATTATATAACAATATGAAATCATACTGATTTGACTGTGGGAGAGTGACTACTACTAAACCAATCTTATCCTGCACTTGTGCTGCTGGTATATTGGAGTCAAAGAAAGAGTTTTACATTTGCCCCCTTTAAACGTCTTGTTTTATTCAGCATCAATACAACCTGCTAAGATATATATATATTTTTGAAAACCATTTCTTACTTGAAAGTGTTTATTAACCTTCCCAGCTTTCTGTCATCTGTAAATTTGATTGGTCTGTTTTAGAAATCATCATTCAAGTGATTAATAAAAATGTTAACTAGAATAAGCTGTGGATAGGCTGCTGGCATCATACTATATGCTTTCTTAATAAAGATTCTATTTCATTAGTCATCACCTTTAGTTTTGGCCAAATATAATCGTCCGTATATTCAAGATTCCTCTAACTTGTCACAAAGATAGTGTAAGAGATCTTGCCAAATGCCATGTGGAAGTTCAATGACATATCTTTTCAGCATAATATTCAATAGAATAATTACGATGTACATTTAAATTGGGAATGAAAATACTTTTATTGAGCTAAAATAGAATGAACAATGAACATGACTTTTATGCCAAGCAGCTCCAAGGAAGTAGCACCAGAAACTCAGAAGTATGACTCTTGGGAGATAGGACTTTCAGTAGAAAAAGTTGAAAGTAGAGACATTGGGACAACAGGCAGCAGTAAGAATGGCTGGGGATGGGACCATCAGAAGATATTTCAAAATGGGAATAAAGAACATAATAGGAGCAAATTAAAAGAAGAGACTCAAACAGTTTTATTACATATCTTCTTTATTGGGGCATTGTAATAACCCTATGAAATAGATATTAAAGACTTGGAAGGTTTAGTGACTTGACTGAAGTCTCACAGCTAGAGGATCTGTGAATTTAACCCAGGTCTCTCTGACTCTAGAAGACTAGGAGTTTTTACTATACCAGGCTCCTTAGTTTAGGGAGGATGTTTTTAGGGGAATCTAGAAGGCTAATGCATAGTATTTTTGTGGCTTTGGAGAGAACAATTCAGAATAGGCTCAGAAGAGTGGATTCTGGACTCATAATGAAGAGACTTTTCTTCAGTGAATAAGAAAGCTAAGCCTAAAATAATGTTAGCCTAACCTTTTAAAGTGCACGTCAAGTTGGAAACAGCAAAGAGAGGCTGAGCCACATTCTAGGTCCAAGACTAAAAGAATGACCCTTCCAGCCACCCCATTACTTAGGGGAAAAGCCTAAGTAATAAATCAATGACTGGAGTTGAGGCTTGGGCTTGAGACAGATGGTTTTTCACAGCAATGTAAGGTTGGTGAGAAAGCAGATGGTGCTGGCACCAGTCCTGAGAGTATGTTCCGTAGATAGATCCTGCAGACTGCGCTGGCTGCAGAGATGATTACTAAGTAGATATTCTTATTGTCACTCATTTATGGATGAGGAAACTGAGGACCAAATACACTGAGCAACTTGCCCAAGCTTACATATCCAAAGTGTGGCAGAAGCGGGATGTGAACCCAAGTTGTCCAGCTTCAGAGCCCACTCTGGCCACTGATGCTCCGTTGCTTCTTTGGACGTCACCGCCTCTGTGAAGCCCTCTCAGACTCCCCATCTGAGTTCCCATAGAGTGAAGTTATACTTTCATAGGTATTCACATTGTACCTTTAATTACCTCACATTGCTGTTTATCTTCTTTTTTCATACAGATGTGAGCTCCTCATGAGCAGAATTGAGGCCTTGTATTCCCTCTACACCAGCACAGGTACCTGGAATTCAGTGACACTCAGCTAGATAAATACCTTATAAGATAAGATGATTGGTTTTAAGCAGCAGTCATCAACTCTGGCTCACTTTGGCAGAATAGCATTTCATAGGAAGGCTATCTAGTGGTTTATAGAATCAACTGGAAGGGTAAAGAACTATGTTAAGAAAATAGGCAGGAAACTAGAGAAGCGAGGCAGTAGAAGAAAAACCTGCTCAGGATTTGGCTATGTGCAAAAAAAATGAGTTATTACAGGTAAGGCACTTAGAACATTATTAGTCACACCGTAAGGGACTGGTAATGTTTGCTGTTATTATGCAAGTTGGGTCTTGAAGGGTATCACATTCACCAGCTGGAGGAAGAAGGACCAGCGTATGAAAAGGCCCCTGCTTTACAGGGCATGGTATGTTAGGGAATTTCTGGAAGCTTGCTATAGCCAGAAGGTAAGGATACCAAGGGGGGCAGAGCAGGGATAAAGCAAAAGTTGAGTCTGGCAAAGGAAGACAGAAAGCAGACCAGATAGGGCCTTGTGACTATCAGAATAAAGTCCTCGTTTGGAATTTGTTTTAAGGGCAAAGGGGAACAAATGGTGGCTTCTAAATAGGGCAGAGGAAGTGCTCAGTACATGCAGGGTCTGTTTGTGAGTTGCCTGAGGCCCATTTAATTGAAAATGAATGAGATTCCCTGCTGGGAATGGAAGGGCAGGTGGGACTGGAAGACTTTGTGACCCTGACTCCTAGGCATTGTTATTTATTTATTGTCTTTTTTTTTTAACATCTTTATTGGGGTATAATTGCTTTACAATGGTGTGTTAGTTTCTGCTTTATAACAAAGTGAATCAGTTATACATATACATGTGTTCCCATATCTCTTCCCTCTTGCATCTCCCTCTCTCCCACCCTCCCTATCCCACCCCTCCAGGCGGTCACAAAGCACCGGGCTGATCTCCCTGTGCTATGCGGCTGCTTCCCACTAGCTATCTACCTTACTCACATGAAAACCACTCAAGAACATACAGGCAAATCTCGACCACCGCTTTATAGAGGAGCATCTGAAGCCGTGACTGCTGAAGTGCCCCTAAGAGGCTGGAGGAGTTCATCAGCGAAGGCTCCCTGGGGCAAGCAAGGCCTGAGCTTGGTTTGAGGAAGGGGGTCGTGATTTGCCTGATCCCCTCATCTTATCACTGAAGGAAGAAAGGGCCAGAGAGGGGGAGGGTCTGGCCGATGGTCACACTGCAGAATTCCATGGCTGACTCCTGTGCGGCACTTTTCTCACTGCACTGTGCTGCTGCCACATGCAGCCTTGACGTGACTCTTGGCTGTTAAGTCAGGCAGGACAGTCCCAACATAGTTTCTGGGGCCAAAGGGAAGAATCCTTCATGAAACGGCCATAAATTCACCTACAAGATTCAAAGAGACCTCATAAGTCGTCTCCAACAATTTCTTGTGTGGGCGAGAGGCTGTTTATGAGGTCTGCTAGCCTGAAACCCCCTGGTAAAGGCAGAGCACAGGCCTGGAGAGGAGAAGTTCCTGCTGTGGAGCACGTGCATCTGCCTGTAGGACATTCCTCCTCCCTGGCCAAAGCAAGGAGGCCGTTCAAGGAAACTCCAATGGGTTTAAAGAAACACATTTATTTTTCCCTGAAAAAAGTAATACGTGTTCATGATAGAAAAATTGTAAAATGCAAGAAAATACAAAGAAGAAAGTAAAAATCTCTTATAATTTCACAATTCAGACTTCACAACTCACTGCTGACATCTGGCTTATAGCTTTTGTTTTAAATGGGCACGTTGGCTTTTGAAATTAATTAATTAATTAGGCTGAGTTGGGTCTTCGTTGCTGCGCGTGGGCTTTCTCTAGTTGAGGTGAGTGGGGGCTACTCTTCATTGCAGTGTGCGGGGTTCTCATTGCAGTGGCTTCTCTTGTTGCGGAGCACGGCAATTAGGCACGCGGGCTTCAGTAGTTGTGGCTCGCAGGCTCTAGAGCACAGGCTCAGTAGTTGTGGTGCACGGGCTTAGTTGCTCCGCGGCATGTGGGATCTTCCCGGACCAGGGCTCGAACCTGTGTCCCCTGAACTGGCAGGCGGATTCTTAACAAGTGCGCCACCAGGGAAACACTTATAGCTTTTTAGTGTTTCGTTTATATATGCGTGTGTCTGTGTGTACATGTATTGTATAAATGTATACGTATGTATATATAATTTTTCTATTATAATAAAATAAATACAATTTACCATTTTAACCATTTTTAAGTGTCCAGTTCTTTGGTATTTAGTACATTCTCACTGTTATGCAACCATCCCCACTATCCATCTCCAGAAATTTTTCATCTTCCCAAACTGAAACTCTAGACCCCTTAAACACTAACTCCCTATTCCCCCCTCCCCCCAGTCCCTGGCACCCACCATTTTTTTTTTCTGTCTCTAAGTCTGACTATGTTAGACCTGCGCGGTCTCCTAGGAGTTTCGACTCGCCCAGGAAACAACAAGAGTCGGAAGTCGATGCAAAACGCAAGAGGTTTATTGAAGGCCGGTGCACTGGGGTTCCTTGGTCCTCATGCAGGAGGTCGAAGAAGGAACCCTTTTGGGCGCGAATATGTCAGTTTTATAGGTTCCCACTTCCCCGTATGTAAATTATAGATTTGGTTGTGTTCTCCTGCTGATTGGTCCCGGCTTAGGCTCGGACCAGAGAGGGAACTTGTCCCCAGCTGCCTGATTGGTCTTTGACAGACACCTTTTTTACATTTTGTTATCTCCCTCCTTCTTCCCAGCTGCCTGATTGGTCTTTGACAGACACCTTTTTTACATTTTGTTATCTCCCTCCTTCTCCCCAGCTGCCTGATTGGTCTTTGACAGACACCTTTTTTACATTTTGTTATCTCCCTCCTTCTTTAAGAAACAGCAAATCTAGGCCTCTTCTATTCTGCAACACCATTTCTGAAAGTGAGGTGAGTGATTCCTTTAGTTGAGTTATGGAACTTTCTAATGCTCGAAGGTCGATGTCTACAGCCTGTCTTAAACTTGCATAATACTGGGGTTGTTGTATGAGGGCTGTGGTTCCTGTTCCTATCCCGGCAGATATTCCTAGTCCTAGAAGGACAGCCAATGTGAGGGTTACAGGTTCTCTCTTCCTTCTTGTTTTTCCCTCGTATTCATCTAAGAAGGACGAATCTGAATGATAGATAAGTCTAGGAACTAATTGCACTAGCACACAAAAATCAGCTGAATTGTTGAGAACCTCTAGAGAGACACAAGGGGTTAGCCCCGTGTTACATGCCCACCATCCATCTTGGGGAGGTACAAGATATCCCGAGCCTGAAGGGAGGCTGAAATCATGACAAAGGTGTCGATGGGACTGGGGAGGTGTTCCTATACAAGTACCATTTCCAGAAACCGAAGACAGAGTTAATTTACTGTTCCCTTTCTGTTTCCATCGACAATGGTCCGGGGAGCTGACATTAGTATAATTAGAACTATATCCTATAGCATCATAATAAGGGGGAGGGGCAGCATAACAGAGCCAACATGATTTTGTAGCCTCCGGGTTTGTAGCATTAAGGACCGTAAAGGCTGCCTGCACCAAAGAAAGCATCCTATCCTGAGGAGTCCCAGGCTTAACTGTGGGTTCTTTGGATCCAGACGTTTCATTACTCTCATTCTTTGTTGACGTAGTTGAAGGGGCCGGGGGAAGCAAAGGGGGGCCAAGTACAGGATTTGGGCCTATTGATATAGGAGCAGGAGTCTCAATCTTTAGCTTAAGGGTCATTAATATTCCCAAATCATATCCATTCTTGTAAAATCTAATGCCCCATGAGTGGCCATTTACCCATTTTTTATCTCTTTTTCCAGGATTACTAAAGGAAATTTTGAGGGGGTGGCACCATCCTGAACATTCGGGGGCGACGGGTCGGGGACCCCTATAAGAAGTATGAGTGTAGTTGGCTGTTACTGTAATAAAATCCCAAGTTGAGGTGGGTCTCCAATAAGTATCTCCTGTGGTTTCACATCCCCAGTTTTGGCAATATAAATTTTCAGTTCCCCCACATTTATAATTCAGGGATCGTGGGCGATGGAACCCGGGGCATACATAGAAGGAGAGGGTTCTGAGCCAACTTCTTCGGACCTGGTTTTTACAACCCTCTCCGGAGTAATCAGCTTTAGTTAGAAGTTGGGACGGAGCATTATGCTGATCATAATAACTCTCTAGATCCCAATAGGGAGCTCCTATGGCCAGTTTACAGACATCAGGAAAAAGGTCTGGCCACCAGGTCCAGGGAGGGGCAGTATGGCTAATGGACCAGATTATATCTCCAGTTTGAGAAATTACCTGCCAAGTTAGACGTTGGGGCAGGTGAGGGCTAAAATCACTTACAGTCAGTAAAGGCAGTAAAACCAAAATTATAAGTCTTAGGTTCGTAGAAGCTTGAGTTTAAGCGGGTTGTCGGTTCTTTGGGCCTGCCATCCTGATGATGCCGCCGCTGGTGCAGCTTTCACGTGTGAAGCATGAATCCAGGCAGCGATGCCGTCCACTTTTATGGCCGTTGGGGTGGTGAGGAGGACGGTGTATGGTCCTTTCCATCGAGGTTCCAACGTCTGGGTTCGATGCCGACGGACGTATACGGAGTCTCCGACTTGGAAAGGATGAGTTTCTCCCGGTGTTCCCGGTTGGTAGGCCTCGGCGAGTTGGGACCATATCTCCTTTTGGACCAGTTGGAGTCCCAATAGCCTAGCATACAAGTCAGTGTTATTTTGACAGTCTGGTTTTATTTCTTCTCCTAAGGTGAGAAGGGGAGGTGGGGCCCCGTATAGCACCTCAAAAGGAGTAAGATGGTACCGGGAAGGTGTATTCCTAACTCGGAACAGGGCTAAAGGAAGGAGCACCGTCCAATCTGTACCGCCAGTCTCCAAGGACAATTTGGTTAGGGTCTCTTTTAGAGTTCTATTCATTCTTTCTACCTGACCTGAACTCTGGGGTCTATATGCACAATGTAATTTCCAATCAGTCCCCAAATATCTGGCCACATCCTGACTTACCTGGGCGACGAAGGCTGGACCATTATCAGACCCTATTACCTTTGGTGCTCCAAATCGAGGAAAAATTTCTTCTAAAATCTTCTTGGCTACTACAGCAGCTGTTTCTTTCTTTGTTGGGAAAGCCTCTATCCATCCTGAAAAAGTGTCTACAAAAACTAAAAGGTATTTATTACCGTACCTTCCAGGACGCACTTCGGTAAAGTCCACCTCCCAGTAAGTTCCTGGGCGGTCCCCCCTGAGTCTCTTTCCAGTTTCAAGTTTCCCTTTGTGAGCATTTACCTGTTGACATGGGACGCATTCCTGCACAATTTGTTCAGCTAATTTTGTCATTCCAGGGGTTTCGTACCCGGCTTTTTGTAACAAGGCTACCATCTTTTTAGTCCCCAAATGTGTCCATCTGTGCATCTGTTGTAACATGGATTCTGCTTGCTGAGGGGACAAAGTTCCTTTTGTTGTGGCCGGGATGATTTCTTCGTCGCGGCCTGGTTTTTCAGGAACTTTATCTGACAGTCCTAGAATGACTTCTCCCGATGCTATTTCTCGGGCCACTTGGTCAGCCATATTATTTCCCCTAATTATTGGGGTATTTCCTTTTTGATGTTCAGGGCAGTGGATGATACTGACTTTAGTAGGAAGCATGAGTGCAGTCAACAAAGCCATGATTTCGTCTTTGTTTTTAATTTCTTTGCCACCTGAAGTTAATAGCCCTCTCTGTTGGTAAATGGCACCGTGGATATGAGCGGTAGCAAACGCATATCTACTGTCTGTGTAGATGTTTACTTTTTTATTCTCTGCCATCTCTAATGCCCTCGTCAGGGCAATTAATTCAGCTCGTTGGGCTGAGGTCCCTTGTGGTAGCGCCGCTGCCCATATGACTTGTTTTCCGTCTACCACGGCTGCCCCAGTTCGACGCTTACCTTCCTCCAGGAAACTGCTCCCATCCGTGAACCAGGTGAAATCAGCATCAGGGAGGGGCAGGTCCATCAGATCTGGCCTACTGCCGTGTGCTGCGGCCAGTACTTCCTGACAATCATGTATGATGGTGGAGCCTTCCAAGTCAGGATCAGGTAGCAAGGTGGCTGGATTGAGTCCTGTGGCTGGAGCAAACTTGATGCGATCTGAGTTTAGCAACAGGGTTTGGTAATGGGTCATCCTGGCATTAGTTAGCCACCTATCCGGTGGTTGACGGACTACATTTTCCAGGGCATGAGGAGCTGTTATCGTTAGATTTTGTCCTAAAGTTAGTTTGTCAGCATCTTTGACTAGAACGGCCACTGCAGTGATTATCTTTAAACAGGTGGGCCATCCTGATGCCACAGGGTCCAATTTTTTTGACAAATAAGCAACTGGGCGATTCCAGGGACCCAATTTCTGAGTCAATACTCCTTTTGCAATGCCCTTATTTTCGGCCACATATAAATGAAAAGGTTTGGTTACATCTGGCAGTCCTAGGGCTGGAGCTGAAAGTAAAGCTCGTTTGATTTGGTCAAAAGCCCGTTGTTCCTTATCGCCCCAAACGAAAGGAGTGCTGTTTTTGGTTAGGGGGTACAATGGGGCCGCCAGCTCAGCAAACCCTGGAATCCATAGTCTACAGAATCCGGCCATCCCCAAAAATTCTCTAACCTGCCTGGCGTTTTTGGGAGCCGGAATTTGGGCCACCGTATCCTTTCTGCTCTCCATGAGCCATCTTTGCCCCCCTTTTAATAGATACCCCAGGTAACTGACCTGTTGTTGGCATATTTGTGCTTTCTTGGCTGAGGCTCTATATCCCAGGGTTCCAAGTTCCGTTAACAGTTTTTCAGTACCCTTGATACAATCTTCTTGGGTCTCAGCAGCTAATAAAATATCATCAACGTATTGGAGTAATGTTACCTGGGGATTTGATTCTCTATATAATGCCAAATCCTGATGGAGGGCTTCATCAAAGATGGTCGGGGAGTTCTTAAATCCCTGAGGTAGCCGTGTCCATGTCAGCTGACCAGACATTCCCGATGTTGGATCTTTCCATTCGAAGGCAAAGTAGGGTTGGCTCAGGGGAGAGAGTCTTAAACAGAAAAAAGCATCTTTAAGGTCCAAAACAGTATACCACGTATGTTGAGGTGGAAGAGTGCTCAGGAGGTTGTAAAGGTTTGGAACTGTGGGGTGGAGGTCTGCCACCCGTTTGTTTACCTCTCGTAGATCCTGCACCGGCCGATAATCATTTGTTCCTGGTTTCTTTACCGGCAGGAGAGGGGTGTTCCATGCTGATTGACATCTTATTAAGATGCCCAAGTCTAGTAGCCTCTGTATATGGGGACGGATACCGTCTTTGGCTTCTCTACTCATGGGGTATTGACGGACCGTTATTGGGGTGGCAGTTGCCTTGAGTTCCACTAGCACCGGGGGCCGATTTTTGGCCATCCCCATTCCGGCAGTTTCTGCCCAGGCTTGAGGGAACCGAGTTACCCAATCTGCAACATTAACTCGTGAGGATGAAGGCTGCTCATATAATTTATATTCATCTTCTAATTTCATAGTCAATATTTGAAGTAACCTTCCTTTATTATCAGTTATGGTGGGACCTTCTGGCTGAAAGTGGATTTGAGCCCCTACTTTGGAGAGTAAATCTCTTCCCAGCAAAGGATAGGGGCATTCCGGAATAATCAAAAATGAAATTACTTGTCCAATCCCAAGATCTACTGTCCTTCGTGTGGTCCATGAATATTGTTTATTCCCAGTGGCTCCTTGTACCCATGACCTTTTAGCTGAGATAGGACCTTTTGAGTGGAGAAGGACAGAGTGCTGGGCTCCGGTATCTACCAAAAATTGAACAGGTTCCCCCTCCACTTTAAGAGTTACCCGGGGCTCGGGGAGAGGGTTCGAGCCCTGACTTTCCTAGTCTTCTTCTTCCAATGTTAAGATTTTGTTTCTGGTTGGCCTTCCTCCATTCTTTTTCTTAGGGCATTCTCTCGCCCAATGTCCTTTTTCTTTACAGTAGGCACATTGGTCCTTGTCTAATGGTCGCCTTCTGTCTGCCGTTCGCCCTTCCTGCCTATCTCTATCCCCTATATTTCTTCCTCCAACCACAGTGGTCAGTATCTTACTTAAATTCCTCTCCTGTCTCTTATCCCGTCTTATTTCACGGGCTTCCTGCTCTTTCTGCTTTCTTTCTTCCTTCTCTTCCTCTGTTTCTCTTTTGTTATATACTTTATCTGCCTCTTTTACTAACTCCTGAAGCGAAAATCCCTGCAAGCCATCTAGCCTCTGTAATTTCTTCCTAATATCAGGGGCCGCTTGATCAATGAAAGCCATTGCTACAGTAGCCCTATGTTCCTCCGAAGTTGGATCATAAGGGGTAAAGCGTCTAAAGGCTTCCATTAAACGTTCCAGGAACACAGTTGGCGATTCCTGGGGCCCCTGAGTTACTTCCCTTACCTTAGCCAAATTAGTGGGCCGTCTGGCCGCTCCATGGAGACCCGCCACCAGAGCCTGGCGATACATTTTCAGGCGCTCCCTACCTTCCGGGGCATTGAAATCCCAGTTTGGCCTGACGAGTGGGAAACCAACATCAATCTCGTTAGGCAGCTGGGTAGGTTGCCCATTGGCGCCTAATACATTTTTTCTGGCTTCTAAAAGAACCCGTTGCCTCTCCTCAGTCGTTAGGAGAGTCTGAAGCAGCTGCTGACAATCATCCCATGTGGGCTGGTGGGAGAAAACAAGAGATTCTATTAAAGCGGTAAGGGCCTGTGGATTTTCGGAAAAAGTTGGGTTATGCATTTTCCAATTATAAAGATCTGCAGAGGAAAAGGGCCAATATTGGAGAGGTCTATTCCCTTGGCCGTCGGGGGGGCCATACTCTCTAAGAGGTAGGGCAGTGGAGTCCGGGGAGATAACCCTCCGGCTCCTAGTGCCCGCTGAGGGACCCCTTTCTTCTTCCATCATGGATGGTTCCCTTGGTGCCGAGGGCAGTGGAGCTGGGGGTCCTCTAGGTGGTAGGGGATTTGGGGCCGGAGGATAAGGGGGTGGGGAATCCAAAAGAAGCAAATCGGACTGCGGGTCAGGATAAATCGCCTTCGGTGGATCCGGGGCGTCAGGTAGCTTTTCCGTGTTGGGGTTTTTCTTTAAGGCTAATATCTCCGACGCTGCTGATGTGCGCGCGGACGTACCTGTTGAGGAAACAAAGGGCCGGACCCACGGAGGTGGGGAGAGAATTAAATCTTCCCAGACCAAGACATATGGTACTTGGTCTGGATGTCCGTGGGGATCTATATTAAATATCTTAGACTTCAGCAGCTTAATCTTGTCTAATAAAAAGGATCCTTCGGGGGGCCATCCTATCTGAAATGTTGGCCATTCAGAGGCACACAAAGTCTGCCACTTTCCTTTCTTCACCTCTACCGAAAAATTATGGGCCCGAACTTCGGTCCAATGGCTTAGGGTAAGGGAAAGAGGAGTCGTCACAGTTTGTCCCATTGTCGTCCGTCAGAGAAGAAGAATAGACCACAATACAGAAACAGTTAAAACTCCATGAAACACATATACGCATGGGCCACCGCGAGCTCGCTTCAAAACCGAAACTTCTTCAGATGGCAGTTATTACCAAGGGAACTGCCGAAACCGAGTGAAGGGGAGACAGAGTTTGCCTCTCCTTCCAGATGAGCCACCAGGGCGTCCCCTAGGGCTCATGGACGCCGGCTATTAGCACGTCTGCCTAGCCAGAGGTCCGATACAGATTCCATAATAAGCCAATTCTTACGGCTTTCCTCCGATAATGGCCCACAAAGAACAAGGGACAAACAGACAATCAAGCTCGAGCTTACCTGGTACCTCCAACTCCCGATGTTCTTGTGGTCCGGGGACTACTCCAGGTACCTCATATAAGTGGAATCATATGCTATTTGTCCTTTTGTGACTGTCCTGTTTCACCCACCATCATGTCCTTAAGGTTCATTCGTGTTGTACCATGTGTCAGAATTTCCTTCCTTTGATTGAATAAAATTCCACTGTATGTGTACAGACCATGTTTTGTTTATCTATTCATCCACTGATGGATACTTGAACTAATTCCACCTTTTGGCTATCGTGAATAATGCTGCTATGAGCATGAGTTTACAAATATGTTCTGAGTCCCTGCTTTCACTCCTTTTGGGTATACACCCGGAAGTGGAATTGCTGGTTCACGTGGTAATACAGTGTTTTATATATTTTAAAAATTGATAATATACTCATAATTTTATATCAAATTGTGAGCATTTTCCAATGTCATTATAAACTCTTTAAAACCTGATTTTTAATGCCTGCCTAGTATTTACTCCATTACCTTGTAATCCGATTCTTAGATATTTTGATTATTTCTAATTTTTCACTATTACTATAATGAACATTCTATACATAAATATTTGAATATATCTGTTTATTTCCTTAATATGATAAATTCCTAGAGGTAAAATCATTATCAAAAGCTATGAACATTTTAAAAGCTTTTGATCCATATTCATAAATTTTTTTTCATAAAATTTCTCCAATTTTATAACCTTCAATAATGTTTTGCCCACTTTACTCTGATGTTTATTAAAAATAATTCATTCTTTCTGCAACCTGGCATCCCAGGTAACTGACCCACCAATAACACATTTCTGGTCTTGGCTTCGCAAGAAACTTACCTGGCTAAGGTTGTGGGTATACAGATTAGAAAGAAGATTTGGGAAGTATTATTAGAGGAAAAGAACAGAAACTGGCATTTTCTTGTATGAGAAAGCAAGAGGCAGATTGGTGAGGTAGTAGGGATAAGTGCTGATGGGAGAGGGGAGAGTTTGTTAAGCATCCCTACGTGCTTTACATATGGTGTTAATCTCCCAACAACTCCGTAAGGGGGGTATATATGATGATCCTCATTTTCCAGTGAGGAAACTGAAGCTCAGAAAGAACCTGGGTTCTAAAGTTATGCAGACGGTAGGCGGTAGAGCCAGGACTCAGCCAATGTCTATCTGACACTCTGACCCTGGGGACTGGCAGTGGCCTCTTTCCACTGCACCACGATGCTCTCAGGAGAAGACCAGAACCCTGAGAGACAGGAGAGACAAAGAAGATGGGCAAGGTTGCAAGGTCAAAATGAAAAGCATAGGCAAATTTTATTGTTAGTGCCTAGATCCAGGGAGAGGTAAGGGTTGTCCTTCCGTATAAGGGGATGAAAGGTGCCTCCATTTGGTGGACGGTCATATTCCCCTATGGAGGTGTGTGGGTTTGGCACTTGTGACATGCTACTGAACTAGATAATCTGATTTATTTCAACAGATCCCACAAAACACAGCAGAGCCACCTGCAGGCCCCACATCCTCCTAGGTGAGGTGCTTATGTAAGGGTGGAGAGCAGAGTAATCGGCAGTTTATTCTGCTGGCAAAACTCTAAGGGGGAGGCAGATGGCCAGAAGCAGCTAAGTGAGATCAGGTCATGGGTGGAAAAGTCATAAATCTGTGGTTTACCTCAGATTACTGCATTATTGCTTAAGTGGGGATAAATAATACCCTATGTTATGTTAAGGCGTGACTTAATCTTTCACTGTTTGTGGGAAAGGAGGTGCACAACACCCTTTCAAAATACAAACACTTCAACAATACATATGGCTACTGATCTTATCACAAAATAGATGGTAGTTAGAGCAGTGAGTTCCTGGCTGGTGTGTCATGGAAAATAGAAGTGGATTTTAGTCCTCTGTTTTATAAGGGTAACTATGTGCGTGCTGTGAGTGGTAGGCAGTGGAAAAGATCCCTGATGAAATAACAGAGAGTGTCTTTTGGTGGGGAGGGTGTCGCAGTCTTTGTGAGTAGAGGTACAAAACGTCTTTACAAAACATCTTTCTCTGCACCAGAGAATGAGGCCCAAAGAGCCATTTTCAGGATTGACGATGGCTGTAATGGAGCCACCTGGAATCATACCAAAGCTAAGGTTAGTTTAGGAGGGGCCCAAAGGCGACAGCATGGGCTTTTGCTCTCTGAGCTAAGGTTCTTTGGTTATTTCAATATATTTTCCATTATACCTACTAATTTCACGTTAGTTCCTTGACAGAGAGACAAGGTCTGGTTCATTTTATAATATGCCAAGCATAAAATTGGCACTCAGTAAATTTATAGTAATATACAAGTCAGCATGTAGCATAGCGTCCCACCTTTATTATTTGTGATTATTTATGTTTGGGATTAGGATTAAAACACAAGGTAGATTTCAGCCTGTGTAAGGGAATTTTTCCTCTGTGGATGGTGACTTTCCCTTGGAAGAAAAAAGCAGAACCCAAATGATGAGTAGGTCTCATAAAACAAAAGATTGATTTTTCTGGTCACTGTGGCCCAGCTTGTTCTAGTTTGTTAAATGTGCCTCTCGAAGTCAGATGCAAAAGTTGAGGCCCTAATGGTTGACTATGCCTTCCCCAACCACACACATCCTCTGGTCCGCTTCCTGAGTCTTGTGAAAAAATAAGCCAATTAGAGATCCACTCCCTACCCACTTCTTAGGTAACAGCCTAGTAATCCTGAGAGGGAGAGAGATGGACCAGTGAGAAACTGATTTTACCCTGGTAGACTGGATAGGGGCTTGAGAGAGATGGGGGGAGGGTTGGTGTTACATGGGTTCATTTGGAGTAATGCTGTGACATTCAGCCCTAATCCTTAGGTTTTCTTGGAGATGGAAATCTCCACAGTTGAGGCTTGGTCCGGAGCAACTGCTAAAAGCCATAATTATCCTCGTAGGAAGAAAGCCCAACCCGTGAGAATCTTCTATACTGGATCAAGGTCAAGCAGATTAGGACCATTTGCAGCTTCTCCTCCTACTTCAAACATCCTTTGCTTTATAAATAGCTGGCCTTAAAGAATGCTTTATTCCGTTCTTAACATTGTTGAGTGCTTACCATGCCGTGTGCCAAGCATACATGTAGTTTTTTATGTATGGATTTATCTATCCTCACAACTACTATGAGGAGATACCATTCTTTCTCCACTTTACGGGTGAGATAACTAACACAGGTACCTTGATCAAGCACACACCTCTCGTAAGGTGCACAGCTGAGGTCTGAACCCTGGCAACCTGGCTCGTTAGCACTCATCTCAATCACCAAACACTACTCACGTGGGATGCTCTAAATCGCTGGGAAAAGTCCATGGAAGCTATCCCGCAATCATATATCCTTGTATAATGTGTATGTGCATATATGTATAAATGTGATTTTCATAGAATTATAACTTTTATATGTTTTACATATAGATGTATAATTTACAAATAGAATTTCCATAGTCATCTGCACATGTAATAATAAATGTACATTTTCATATAGCTATTTACATGGTAATTTGCATAAAGAGGAGGGTGTGGAAGGGATTTATTGTTGGTGTCTTTTGTATTCACCTCTTTGCTGTGTCTTTTATGATTTCTCTATGATAAACATGTAATGGTTTGAAACGAAATTTTCTTAATTTGAAAAAGGATTTGGAGGCTTCCCTGGTGGTGCAGTGGTTGAGAGTCCGCCTGCCGATGCACGGGACACGGGTTTGTGCCCTGGTCCGGGAAGATCCCACATGCCGCGGAGCGGCTGGGCCCATGAGCCATGGCTGCTGAGCCTGCGCGTCCGGAGCCTGTGCTCCGCAACGGGAGAGGCCACAGCAGTGAGAGGCCCACGTACTGCAAAAAATAAATAAATAAATAAAATAATAATAAAAAAGGATTTGGGAATTCCAGCGGTCCAGTGGTTAGGACTCCACGCTTTCACCACTGAGGGCCTGGGTTCAACCCCTGGTCAGGGAACTAAGATGCCACAAGCTGCACAGCTCTGCCAAAAAAAAAAAAAAAGATTTTTTTTTTCTTATTTAAGATATTTAAAAACATGCATTGACGGAGTTCCTACCTGCTCAGTAAGGGATGACACAAAGCCCAAGCAGAACTCTGGGTCTGGAACGGCACCAGGCTGTCTCATTACCATAATGGGTCTTACTTTTTTTTCCAAGAGAAGGTGCAGGCTTCCAATGGCAGGCATTACTATACGGCCTCCAGGACCCCAACAAGCATTCCTATTAGAGCTGGGTTCATTTTATCTTTGTGATGTCAGCTCTCTTCTGGAGAATCCCCAGATAAACTAGAACAACTATTCCTCCACATTTCAGCCAGAGCCATGGGCCTCAAAACTGCCTCAGCTACCCTGGTGGCACCAGGGAATGGGGAGCCTCATCCCCTGGTCATCTATTTAGTGCTGTAAAAGGAGGTTCAGGAGCCCCTTTCAGCCCTGATGGATAGGAAGTGGTGCTGCCTTGAGAGTTTAGCCGTGTCTCTTTCAACGGGTCCCAGTCCTTCTCCTCAGTCCCTCCACAATCACTAGCCTTATGGATCCGCAAGCCTCTCACCACTCAGGCAACAATAGAGGCAAAGCCATTTGGCTTTTTTTTCCCATAGTTTTTTTCTCTCTGCTAAATGGAAATACATAAGAATAGGATGTTCCTGCTCCACCCAAACTTTGCCCACTTCCTGGAGATGTAGAGAAGGGAACCACCATCTATTGCCTGTAGCTTGTGTAAAATGGGGAGCACTGAGAACACTCCACACACAGCCGAGTGGCCTAATCAGCCCTGGGAGGTGAGTCCAGAGTGGTCCTGTGAGTGGCTAGGACAAGGGTGGGCTGCAGCCTTGGTCTCAGGGGCCTCAGGAGAAGTGCACAGACAGCTGTCTTCTGCCTTGAGGCGGGAGAGCCAAGGGACGTTTACCTCCCTGCCTCTCCGCATGGGCTGCTGCAGAACTGTACTTTCTCAGGTGGGATAATCAGGCACGCATAGGGCCGTCCCTGCCCAGTGTAGCCACAGCCCTGGCAAGAGGTCTAGCTCTACAGAGCGATGAGGCAGCGCCTGCCCCAAACCAGATGCTGGGAGCCCATTTGTCAGTGGGAGCAGCTCTGTGAAGGGCACGCCCCGACAAACAGACACACATATACACGCCCACTATCATCCCTGCAGCTCGGAGAAGCCTGGGGTGGGTCACTGCTGAGATTTCAGGGTCAATTCCTCCAGATGCTGCTGTGCCCGGTGCCACACTACTGAGCCTGTCCGGGTTTCTGATACCATCTCCCTTTCCAGCATAAGCAAATGTCCTGCAGAAGCTCCTTTAGAGACGTCAGTCTTCAGTACCACCAGGGGGCAGCAGTGCAGTACACCTCCTTTCTACGTGAAGGGAAAGTACCTGGTGGAAAAGGTTTGTGGGGCATTTGGAACGGGGCTTCAGCCCTGCGTACTCAACTCAGGGGGACAGGATACTTTACATGCGACAAACCATATCACTGGGGCTTCTGAGCTTTGCAAAGGCCAACAAGGTGTTTGAGTCAAAAATAAATCGATGTCATCCTATATGTGATATATGTATGTCTGCTCCAAAATACAAAATGTGCAAAATTAAATTCTGTAAATGTTTATAGATCTAGAAATAAAGCTTCATGAAATTTGTGCATTGTTAAATTTAGTAATCATAAGAAATTCTTACTTGTTAAGCAATTTTTTTTTTTTTTTTTTTGCGGTACACGGGCCTCTCACTGTTGTGGCCTCTCCCGTTGCGGGGCACAGGCTCCGGACGCGCAGGCCCAGCGGCCATGGCTCATGGACCCAGCCGCTCCACGGCATGTGGGATCTTCCTGGACCGGGGCACGAACCCGTGTCCCCTGCATCGGCAGGCAGACTCTCAACCACTGCGCCACCAGGGAAGCCCTGTTAAGCAATTTTTAATAGAGTTTTTCTCAAGAATACAAACTGTAATTGCAAAGAAATCGTAACTAAAATCAGGTAAATGTATTACTTATATATAAATAATTTCAAAAACAAAATTATTAAAACTTTCCCCCAAATGAGTAAAAATTATACATAAGTGGTCTGTAGGTGCCTTTTAATTTGTTTGATATGATGTGGAAGGCTGAGTCTTCCATCCTTCAAAGAGAATAGAGTCCATCTCAGGGAATGTGAAAAAATAAACTCCATTCCCTTCAAGCCCCTGTGTATTTTCCACAAGTTTTCCCTCGTGGCTCTAAGATAACATGCACATTGTTTGAAAGAAGCATCTATGTGGAAACTTTAAGAGACTGAGGAAGGCCAGTAAGTCCTGAGAGAAGGAGAGGCATGTTAGGGAGGGAGCAGCCTTGTTACCTTAACAAATGCCCTGGTTCACAGGGGCTAGGACATACACACAGGTCCCCAGGCTCTGAATCTGGGAGGAGAGCCTTCTTGAGTGGCAGACTCACATCTGCCAAGCCCAGAGACTAGGACTGACCTTCACGATTTCAGTTGATTGATTTATAACAAGAAACATGAATGTTGAAAAGACTAGTCACTCATATCCCCTGGACAGTGCTTTCTCCCACAGGGACCCGTATCATGACCAGAGGAGCAGAGTTCAATTTTTGATTTGGAGGTTAAGGGCATCCATCCAGCCATTCACCTGATGGAGGTCCACTTACTGTGTTCCAGTTATTAACTCATTCAGTCCTTCCAGCATCAGTGAGAAAGGTACCATTATTATTTCTATAACAAATGAGTTAAACAAGGAACAGAGCAGTTAATTGCCTTGCCCAAGGTCACACAGCATTTAAGGGCAGTTTCAGACTGAGACCCAAGCACTCTGGCTCAGGAGTCTGAGCTTTTAATCACTTCATTATAGTGTCCCTGTATACATACACTTTTCTACAATATGAGGATTAGTCTATATACAGTATACAGTATACTGTTTATTTTTTACCTGCTTTTCACAATTAACTTCTTTAAGGTCATTAAATAATCTTCAACTTTTCCACGTCATATTTAGTGGTAGCAAAGGATTCTACTGGATGGAGGTGCCATTACTTATTTAATCATTCCCCTCTTTAGCTTTCTGGGTTGCCTCTTTCTTTTTCTTTTGTAAAACACACCACATGAATTCTCTTAAACCTATTTTTGTGACTATTTTATACACTTTTCTTAATAAATATCTAGAAACAAAACTGTGAGGTCAAAGAACATCAATAACGTTAAGGCCCTTACATACCACAGACCAAACCGCTCTCTCAAAAGGTGGTTCAACTTATACTCCCATGAACGTTCAGCCTCTGCAACCCCCCACCCCTGTATCTATTATTTTTAAAAGTTCCCACTTTAATTGGTGGTGTCTCAGTGCTGTGTTTTGAATTCTTTTCATTGATTATGAGGAGAATACTTTATTGGCCATTTGTAATTTTTGTATAGCTTTTTGGTTCAATTCTTTTGTCCAGTTTTTTAGAGATGAAAACTCTAGGCTTCCAAACCAAACTCTTTTATTTTGTTTGCTTGTTTCTCACAGTTTATAAAAATTTAATGATAGATGCTCATCAGATTAGAAGTAGACATGCTTCATTAAAAATCCTTGTAAGTCATTACTTTGTTGTATATTCAAACTCTTTTACTTTGAAAATTACTTCTAAACACGTCTTTCGCTATTGTTTGGTGATGGTTTTCTTTTTGTTTTCTGTCATCTCTAGACCCTGGAGCCTTCGTTGGTTTTTGTAACTTCACTCACCTTCTTGATGGTATGAGCAGCCATGGTGGGCTCTGGGCAGAGACTGTGTGGATTCATCCGGAGGACGAGCTGTTCAGGGCATGAGGAAGAGGAGGGTGTGGGGCTGCTGACCCCTGCCTGATGCCCTGTGGCCCAGCCTGTGGGCTGGAGGCTGCTCGGGCCTAGTGGAGGTTCTCTGACCTGGAGCCACGGTGTCTGCTTCTCCAAGTCCTACCTCCCCTCCGGACCTCAGCATTCATCTGAAAAGCAGCGGTGGTGCTGGCTCTTACATAGGGGTGTAGTGAGCCTCAAATGCGAAGGTGTTTAGCAGATGGTTATGAATTATAATAAAGGCAAAGTTATTATTATTATTTTTGGCTGTGTTGGGTCTTCATTGCTGTGCGCAAGCTTTCTCTAGTTGTGGTGAGCCGGGGCTAATCTTCGTTGCGGTGCGTGGGCTTCTCTTTGCGATGGCTTCTCTTGCTGCGGAGCACGGGCTCTAGGCACGTGGGCTCAGTAGTTGTGGCACGCGGGCTCAGTAGTTGTGGCTCGCCGGCTCTAGAGCGCAGGCTCAGTAGTTGTGACGCACGGGCTTAGTTGCTCCGCGGCATGTGGGATCTTCCCGGACCAGGGATCGAACGAACCCGTGTCCCCTGCATTGACAGGTGGATTCTTAACCAGTGTGCCACTAGGGAAGCCCCAAAGTTATTATTATTTTGAGCTATGATTTTGGTTCTGGTTCTTCAGGGGAAGAGTTGTATGGTTCGGGGTAAACAGGTCCAAGTTTGTCATGTTTGTAGAAGGTTTGACATTTTGGGGTAGGATATGCTAATAGTCTCCCCACCTCACATTCTCTGAGTCTCAGTTTCCTCACCTGTAAAATAAGGATAATAATAGTATCGACCTCATTGGGCTGTGTGAAGATTAAATGAGTTAATCTATATAAAACATTGAAATTAGCTGTTGGCACCTTGTAAGAGTTTTACATAAATTAACTCATTAAATCATCACATAATCCAGTGAGTTAGATACTACTTTACCCATACTTTACAGGGAGGAAGAAACTGAGACCAGATGGGTGAGGTGACTAGCCCAAGGTCACACAGCTATTAAGCGACTAAGCTAGGATATACATCCAGGCAGTCTGTCTTAAGAGCCTGCATTTCTAACCACAGTACTATACTGCCACTATTCTATACTGGGATGGGGAAAAAGGTGGGTAAGGAAGGAGAGAAGCCTGACCTTTGCCTCCCAGACATTAAATTAGCAGCCAGAAAAAAAAAAAAAAAAAAAAATTAGCAGCCAGGCTTTGGTCATGATTCTCAGCCCCACCTTGCACAGCCTCCTCCAGCCACACTTCCTCCAGGAAGTCTTCCCAGATAAGCCCCACCCGTATGATCACTCCTATTTTCTCCATATGCTTTGAACTTATGAACCTAGTTGTCTGCATGGTGCTTTGTAATGCTTTGAAAATTGTAATTCAATTTAATGGACATTTATCAAATGCCTAGAACATAGGGCTAAAATCGTAGGGTATGCAGACATGGGTAAAATAGCCCCTCTCTGCCAGGCATTTATGGCCTTGTCAGGAACATAATCAAAGACAGTCATATGAAATACCAATGAAAGAGAAATTGAGACGAGTGTTGTAAAAGAAGTATCAACAGTGTATTATAGAAATATGGGGAAAATATTGTTTAATTCAGGCTGGTGGTAGGTGGCTCTGAGAGAGCTTCACAGATCACGCATTTGCACAGGGTTTTGAGGGATGGCTAAGACTTAAGGCAGTGTGGTGGGACAGCAATCAGAGAAAAGAGCAGGAACAGATCCAGCCTGTAAAGTGTGTCCTGCAATGGAAGCCAACATTGTCAGTGCTACCATAGCCTGCTGTGGTCATTATTAGTAGGAGCAGGCACTTGGGCTTCTACTTCCTGGGGTCTGCCCAGGTTCCAGACCCTCAGGTTTTGATCAGTGGGCTCTGCCTTTGGGAGAGAGAGGCTGAGAGTGAGAAATAAATCAAGCTTTCCTCCCTCTTTGGTGTTTTATTCACTTCTCTGGAAGCTGTTGCAGGGAGGCCAAACAAGGCTGGGGGCCACATGAAAAAAGAAGACTTTGCCCTGTGTTTGCATCTCACTTGTTTTTGTTTGTTTGTTTTTGTTTCTTTTAATAGGTGAATATCTTTTTAAACTTTTTATTTTGTATTGGAGTATAGTTGATTAACAACGTTGTGTTAGTTTCTGGTGTACAACAAAGTGATTCAGTTATATATATACATGTATCTATTCTTTTCCAAATTCTTTCCCCAATTAGGTTGTTACAGAATATTGAGCAGAGTTCCCTGCGCTATACAGTAGGTCCTTATTGGTTATCCATTTTAAATATAGCGGCATGTACATGTCAATCCAAAATTCCCTAACTATCCCTCGCCCCTCACCCTCCCCCCCCACCCCGGTAACCATAAGTTCATTCTCTAAGTCTGTGAATCTGTTTCTGTTTTGTAAATAAGTTCATTTGTATCATTTTTTTTTACATTCCACATGTAAGCGATATCATACGATATTTCTCTTTCTCTGTCTGACTTACTTCACTCAGTGTGACAATCTCTAGGTCCATCCATGTTGCTGCAAATGGCATTCTTTCATTCTTTTTAATGGCTGAGTAATATTCCATTGTATATAGGTACCACACCTTCTGTATCCATTCTTCTGTCGACGGACATTTAGGTTGCTTCCATGTCTTGGCTATTGTAAACATCACTGCATCTCATTTGAATTGTCAATAGGGGTCCTGCCTTCTGTGCGCCTGTTCTGGAGTTCCCCAGGCTTGTGTGTTGCTCAGCACTCCCTTCTTCTGCAGGGGACAAACTGTAGAGAGGTTGGCTTCGTCTTCTGGTTAAGTGCTTAACTGCATTGCTCCCATCTCCCTTGTCTGGCAAGGGCATCCCTCTGGGCCGAAGTGAGAGTACAGTTGGAGCCCTGCATTGGTTGCATTCTACTCAGTGCCTAAACTTTTTGGTGGGAACCTGGGGAAGATGTTCCCACCCGCTGGTCCCAGGGAAAGCTCTGTGCTGTGCTGCTTTGGGGCATTCTGAGGTCTGAGATCTGGCTTCATGTAATAGGTGCCAGACGCTTGGGGTTAAGGTGAGAAGTCTAAACACCAGACCACGTCTGAATAATCAGGAAACGTTTCCTGGACAATAATTTTTCATTTTCCATCCATCCATCTACCCATCCAACAAATATTTGTTTTACCCCTTCTCTGTGTCAGACAGTGAACTTGGTGCTGGGGACCCAAAGACCAAAAAATCACAGTTCTTGTCCTCAAGCTTAGCGTCTAGTGACATGTGATCACACAAAGTAAATAAAGGAAGCACAGAGAAGGGGCCCCCAATACAGCACTGGGGTTACAATTCTGAACAGAGTCCCAGTGGACAAAAAGGAGGTAGGAGAGGACATACAGACAGAAGGGATAGTAGAAGGTGAGGGCGTGGGATGTCCAGGAACACTTTTGCGGGGGCAGAGAGATGGAGAGAGAGTTGCGGGGGTGGAGGCCACCAGGCTGTGTGGCTAGAGAAGGCAGGCAGATCCAGGTCATGAAGGTTCTTGCAATAATATTTGGATGCTACCCTCAGGGCCCTGAAGGGTTTTGAGCATAGAAATGGCTTGTTTAGCTCTGCATTTTATTTGGGGGGGGTGGTATGCAGGCCTCTCACTGTTGTGGCCTCTCCCGTTGCAGAGCACAGGCTCCGGACGCGCAGGCTCAGCGGCCATGGCTCACGGGCCCAGCCACTCCGCGGCATGTGGGATCTTCCCGGACCGGGGCACGAACCCGTGTCCCCTGCATCAGCAGGCGGACTCTCAACCACTGCGCCACCAGGGAAGCCCCAGCTCTGCATTTTATAAAGAACGCTGAGTGCGGTGAGAAGCTGCAGTGGTGGCGGCAGGAATGAAAGCAGGGAGACCAACTTGGAGCCTGTTGTAGTTGTTCAGGAAAAGAGGAGATGAGGACCTGCCTGGGCAGGGGAGGGACTGTGATGGGGAGAGGGCTGAGAGGTCCCCAGGCGGCAGAGTGGACAGCACGTGGCTATCAAGCGGCTGTGGGGAGAGGAGGGACAGGGAGGGTCAGCAGTGACTTCCAATGGTCTGGCTTTGGCCACCACTGGGTTGCTGGTGATGCTCTTCACTGAGACAGAAAACAGGAGGAGGAACATGTGCATCAGGCCTAGGGCAGAGAGAGGAGCTCAGTCTCGGGCGTGTTGAATCGGCTGGAGATGGGGCACTGGAGCCAAGAGCATGCCAGGTCCTAAGGCAGAGATTTGAAAATCTTTGGGATATAAGTGCTCGGTAAAAAAATGAGAGCATTAGGTTTGAGGAGAGTGTATGGAGCAGATCAAGAAGATCAACCCATTTTACAGTGGCCTGGAGAAGAACAGAAAGAGTTGTATCAAGGAAAGGGCGTAAGTGTGGTCAAAGAGATGCGCCAAGGTGAAGACTGGAAAGGGCCCTGGAGTTGGCGATATGGCAGCAGGGATGCAGACTTTGAAGGACAGAGGACACATCAGAATATAGCAGGTTGAGGCACGAGTGGGAGGTGGTGAGGGGAGAGGGAGTGAAGACAGCTTTTCAATCAGTTTGGCTAAGAAAGGAGAGACCAGATGAGGAAGAACTGTTTTCGAATAAGAACGCCTCGATCACACACAGGTTGAGGGGAGGGAGTGGTGGAGGGAAAGGCTGAATGTAGGAAGCTTGTGTCCCCAGGCTCGGTGGGATCCCAGAGGGCCCTCTGGGTCCCAGGGAGCTCCAGGCCCTGGAGGCAGAAAGGCTGCCAGGCCAGGCCTCTCTGTGGCCACCCAGGCCTCAGCTCCACCAAGGGCTGTGTTGGACATTTGTTCTACAAAGGTAGCCCCAGCTGGCAGAAGAGCTGACTTGGGACCTGGCCCAAGCCTCCTCTTGTCTCCATGGCAGCTTCAGCCTGAATGTAGCAGCAGGAAGCTTTCCCTGGGTTTCTGCTGCCAACAGCCATGGTTGTGGGATAGGGCGGATCATGAGATGTGCCTGCGCAAGGCTAACCCAGGTGAAACCCTCAGGCGGGGTGGGGCGTGGGCAGGGCTCATCCAGCAAGAGCCTGTGGTCAGGCTGCCACCTAGTGTTGAGCTGGGTGTATAGCAGGAAGGCCTCAGTGGAGGACAGGCAAGGAAGCGAGAAAACCTGCAAAAAAGTCGGGCTCCGGAGAGGGGTCCACCATCCTGAAGCAGACACACAGTGTATTTCAGGGGAAGACAAACAACGAAGTCGGCCAGGGACCAAGAAAACGAACAGCGCAGTTGTAGTTAACAAGGTGCTTTTACCTGTACTGTCTTTCATTTGATTCGTTGCGTTAGTTATGCTCAGTTTCCCTATTTTACAGATGTGGCTTATCCCTGGAAGGTTCAAAAGACTTGTCCCTGTCAGGCGCCTGTTAAATGGCAGAGCTGAGATTGGAAAAGGGGTTTACAGACTTTGAGAAGTGAGGTAGGGGGTGAGGGTGCTGAGTTTCGTTTCAGGAGCAGTGGGAACAGTCTAGGCAGGTGTGAGCATGACATGTGGAGGGTCCGGGCGAAACAGAGCAATACAGACCTGTGCTTGGCTGCGCTTAAGGTCGAGAGTGAGGCTGGGAGGTGCGGAGCCCCACCACTGCCCAGATGTGCACAAGCGGCTGCTGGGCCTGAGGTTTGCAGGGAGACGAGCCCAGTGAGTCCTGCGCAGGAGCCGGGGCAGGGGGCGGCACCAGATGTCAGGGTCCTGGGGAGGGGTGACTGACAGGACAGTCAATGACAGGCCCAGTGAGCATTTGACCTGCTAACCGGAACAGAGGACCCAGGATGAGAGACATGCACCAGCGAGTAGATGGGGCCCTGAGAGCAGGCAACATGAGGGGAGTCTGGGCTGGGGCCTCTCCCGGTAAGATTACAGAAGAGAAAACTTCAGCCGGCTCATCTGCTGGCAGGTACCCGCTAGGAAGGGAGACCAAGGGGCCCCTGGGGATGCTGGTTGAGGTGGGTGGGTAGAACTGCCTTCAGTTCAGAGCCCCCAGGTGAGAAACAGCAAAATGTTTTCTTCTCGCCTGCCTGGACCATGTTGGTAAGGTGTGGAGGCAGCACCTGGGAGGCAGGTAGCAGATCCCTGGTGAGCCTAAGAAGGCAGAGCCCTGGGTTGCACGTGCCAGCCAAGCCACTCTGCATCTTCAGTGCTGCAGGATAAGGAGTCTGTGCCTGGTACAGCTTTTCACTTCTACCACTTTCTAATTAATTGCTTTTCTTTTGTTTTTCTCTTGGTTTGTCAAAGTTCCCTTTGAAAAAAATTATACCACCCCCACTTTTATTCTAAGCAAGAAGGCAGAATCATTTGTTCCCAGGCAGGGCAGGTTAACTAAAGAGACAGAACTGCTCTAGGGGCCCAGGCCTTAGGGTTCAAGTTGGAAGGATGGTGAGCTGAGGTGGGAGAAGGGCAACTTGGGAAGAAGCCTGGTCACATGAGGTCTGTCCTGTTGATGACATCACTGTCCTGACAGCACCCTCCAGAGGCCTCTGTAGTGCCGCTCCCTCGACCCTCCCAATGCCCCCACCAGCCCTTCTCCTTTCCACACACTCAGTACCTCCTTGCTTTCCCAATCATGGCTAATAACTAGGTATGTAGCAAATTGGAGCCTATTGGTAATCTATCAATAAATATTAATCAGAGACTATGTTCCTGAAATCTTCACGACTCCTACTGATTGTCTTAAAATTTTCTTCTTAATAAAAGAAATCTAGCTATACAAGTAAGACGGGCCCACTATGGGAAGGTCAGGAAAGTATATATAATGAGGATGAATCAATCAGATTGCCTTTTCAATGAATTAAAAAGAAACAACCTTAATCTCATCTTCAATGACGAGTAAACACTTCCCACTTTTCTTCCCAGCTTCTAAAGGGTCCCGGTGCTCTGATGCCTTGTATGCAGTGAGGGCTCAGTCAGTACCTGTGGGCGGCTGACTGTTGACTGGTGCCCAGCAAGCTCCAAGTTTTGTATAAACATTAGAATCTATGCTGTGTGTTGGAGGTGGCAGCTGGTCTGTGGCACACTGGCTGGGGAGCTGGCTGGTTTCCACATGGACTTATTTTTCCCAAGTGAACTGATGGATTCCTGCCATGCCAACAAGCTCAGCCTTGCAGGAAGTGGGTCGGGATGGTGCTTCTAGATCACCTGAGTGTGAGTCCATCCTGGGAGGAGTCAGTCTCTCGACAATCAGATGTTGAGGACTTACTGTGCGCCAGGCATTTTGTGGGCTACGGGGGACATAAGGTGGTAGGATTCACAAACTAATGGGATGCAACCTGATAAATGTGGTCCCCCACTTGGGGAGCAGAGGGGCCTGGCTCTGGGGCTGGGTCACTCCAGGAGAGCTTCAAGAGTTGGGCCTTGAAGCGTGAGTGGAGTGTAGTAGGTTGGGGAACGCTGGGGCCAGGTAGAGAGAAGAGAAGCTATTCTAGACAAAATGAAGAAAGAACAGTAACCTGGTGGTATGACAGCCTTAAGTGTATTCCAGGAACACCAGGAGGACCTTCTGTGGCTTACATTTTCGACTCTGAGCTGCACTGTTAAAGAGGGTCTTGGAGGCCTTGTGTGAGGGCCCTTTCCCTTGCTTTTCCATGGGTTGATCTATCAGGCAACAGCCATGTCTGCTTGTGTTGTCCAGGCCCTGTTCTAATGCCTCCTTCTCTAAAGCCTCTGGGATTATCTAGACAGATGTGGCTGCTCCTACTTTTGGACTCTCACTGCACCCTGTTTTGGCCCCTTGCACACTTGTTGTCAGTGTCTTAGGGTCTGTTTTCTCCCCTAGACTGCGTGCCTGCAGGCAGGAAGTGTGCTAGGTTCATCCCTGCATTCCTAGCACCCGGCACTGGACCTCACATAGAACACACGCTTGATACATGTTTAATTCTTTAGTTTGCTCTGTGAACACGGCCCAGTCAGTCAGTAGACCCTGGCTCGGTGTCCCCATCTAACCTCATTAGGGATTAAGGTAGAGCTCTAAGCAGTCTGATGCAGAGTGACGAGGTCCAGGGTAGCTTGTTCTCATCAACCCCAGTTAGGGCTTGATTGGAAGGTCACAGTCCAGGCTCATGTAGTGAGTGCCCATTATTTAATTGATTAAAACAGGTTTTTAGTTGGCAGCTTGACAAGTGCATATGGCACAGCCTCTCCCACTCCATCTACAGGGCTAGAATGTGACAGATTTAGCTGGCAAATACTTGGGATGCTTTGAAGATCCTGTTCCAGCCAGCCAACTGGGTGCTTCTGGGACAGGGAGGACCCAGGTGACAAATGTGACCTGATTACTGAGGCCCTTTGTTCCCAGGATGGGCCTTGAGAACCTGCCCAGTGGCTGAACCAGCTGTTAAACAGCCCACCGGGGACTGAGAGAAGATGAGAAGCCTGTCTCCTGGGTCCTGTCCTGTTGCCTCATTGACTCCATTTGGGAACACGGACCTTGCCCTTTCATACCTGATTTTTCAGCTGAAGAATCGGGACATTTGTATAAGTCCTGTAAGGGAGTTTTGTGATGATATCCTTCCAAGGAAGAGTAGATGGGTAAATGGCAGAGGGATGGGCTATATGGATGGACAGATAGTGAATTGTAAAATGGATAGAGAAGTAGATGGTAGGGTAGGTGGATAGATGGATGGGTGGGTGGATGGGCAGTCAGCCTGTGCTGATGACCCTCCTAGAGACATAGAACCCTCCAGTTGTTGATGTTGGAGCCGGCAGGTGCTGCCGTAACAGTACCTTAGGTGCTGAAGGCTTGCTATGAACAGTTGAAGAGCTAAATATAAAGGGGATAGCTCTTCCATTTGTTTTTCAGGAAACAGCAATTAATTGAACGCAACTGATGCCTCGTCAAAGATTTGCTGCCTACCGAGCCTCTGAAGCATGAAAATATCTTTATCCTCCCCTCTCAGAATTGATGGGAGGCCAAATAGGACAGAGTGAAATAACCAGCAAATAGAGTACCTTCAGCAAAGTACACCTATCAAACTAACATAACAAACAATGAAACAACACTGCAGGTAGTTTGGGAAATGGAGAGCAAAAGAATCATCTTCATCAACCCATCATTCTAGAGCGAGCCTTGCTGTTTTGTGTGGCTGTGTTTGAGTAGGAATTGTACATAGCTGCAATTGGCATCCGCATGCCCACACTCTGTAACCTACTTTTTCCAGCTAACGTGATGTCATGAGCATTTCTCTGTGTTGCTACATAGACTTTATAATTACTTTAGATGACTGTAAACTATTCCATTCATTATACTGCTGCTGAATATTTAGGTTGCTTCTTTTTTTTTCCTTTGCTCATTTTCATGAGGTAACAAATGTAAGGTATTTCACCCAGTACCTCGCAAAATGTATACACTTAGTGGGTGCTTTCTTTCTTTCCCATCTCTCTCCTTCATATATAATCTTCGTCTCTGGGCTTTTCCTTAGGATAAATGTTCCTTAGGGTTCAAGAGTTTAAACAATTATATGGCTTTTCACACATAGTGCTGCCATGTTGTTTTATTAATTACAATGAGCTTGTGGTAAAGAGCTCCACAATTACACGTATTATCCTATAAAATTCTCCCAACATCTCTAAGGGGTAGCCATTACCTCATTTGAGATGAGAAAGCCGAGGCCTGCAAGTTTAATTTGTCCGAAGTCCATGTCTGTTCTGTTTCCTTCTTTCTCCCCAGGGTCTGATCCAGTGTCTGGTGCATAGAATGACTTCAGCAAATATTTGCTGAATGAAGTTCGCAAGTGGATGTGTCATGATTCAAACCCTGATCTGTTTCACTTCAAAGCCTGTGCTTTTCACCTTAAACCTTACCAATAGCTCTTGACGTTCATCTGGGTGGGGGTAGAGATGCAGGTGTTGCCAAACCTTGGACTCAGTGCAGCACTCATTCAGTCTCAGGGCGAACATGCGACAGATGTGCTGTGCTGTGGGTGGGAGTCTAGGACACTAATTGTAGTTACCCTAGAACTGCACCTGCCTGACTTTTCCCTGAGCTCACCCATGTAGACCTATTATGTAGTTCTAAGAACAGTGCCATGGGGCATGGTCCTAGGTGCTTGGTGGCCACATTGAATTCAGAGGGTTTGCTGTTGTCTTGTGGCTGTGTGACTTGATTCTGTTTTTACAAAAATGCTGTCCTCATTGGAACCCCTGTCTAAAATCAACTCCATGAGCTGAGGAGGCAGAGGGACCCCCTGGACTGAATTTCCCTTGGCCCTGTCCTTCCTAGTTTCATCCCAACAGGCAACAGCCCCCAAGTCTTGAGTAGTCATTTCCTAAGGTCATGTCCTCCTGGCATAAAGCAGAAATCTGTGTCCCATTTCTTTCTTTTTTTTTTTTTTTGCGTTATGCGGGCCTCTCACTGTTGTGACCTCTCCCATCGTGGAGCACAGGCTCCGGACGTGCAGGCTCAGCAGCCATGGCTCACGGGCCCAGCCGCTCCGTGGCATGTGGGATCCTCCCGGACCGGGCCACGAGCCCGTGTCCTCTGCATCGGCAGGCGGACTCTCAACCACTGCGCCACCAGGGAAGCCTCTGTGTCCCATTTCTGTTGCACAGGATGTATCCCATTTCTGTGTTCCATTTCTGTTGCACCATTGAGTGTCAGAATGGTTCATCAGGGACCCTTTAAAAAATAAGGTCTGTCCACTGATGCTGCCTGGCCAGCTAGAGGGTTGGAGAGGTCAAGGACAGGGCTGGCCCCCAGACTAAGGAAGAGTCCCAACACGCAGGACTTCCTGTGTGCTGGGAATTGAAGAGCTGTTTAAAACTCTGACGCTCTGTGGAATAGAGTGCAGAAAAATACCAGGTTTGAGAGGAGAAACTCAGGAAGTTTCACATGCAGAAGCTAACAGAGGGGAGGAGTCATTGAAGGGACGAAAGACAGTCCCAGAGCTAAGAGATCACATAATAAAGGGCCTCCCACGCAGTTCCACTCACGTATACTGAGCACCTACTGTGTTTATGTGTACTGGTAAGTCTTGGGAATATGATAGTAAGTAAGACAGATCCCTGTCTTCAAGAAGATGCCATAGTCCACCTGGGACCTAAAGGGAGGGATGAGATGTCGGGGATCTGCACACGCTTCAAAGACGTCATGTTTGAACCTTGCACTGAAGGGTGGATGAAGGTTCAACTGGTACAGAAGTATCGGAGGAACATATTGGTCGGAGGGAAAAGCAAAGCCTCAGAGGCTCTCAAGGATGTGAAGTAATTGGCCTTGTGAGAGAGGAGGTGGATTCCCCGTGGAGAGGATGTCAAAGGTGCACAGGCTTGTAAGAGGCCAAGCGGGATGAAAAGGTTGCAGCCAGGGTCAATGGGTAAAAGATTGATAAAATGCTAATAAGGAGAGGCCGCTGTAACCATTCTCTCCAAAGAATATTCATTCATCAACCACCTGGGAGGCATTCAGAGAAGGGATATGAATTAAAGAGACAATGATCCTTACCCTGATGGAGCTTCCACTAGTGGAGGAAGCAGACAATACACTAAAAATAAAAGCAATTACAGAGGATGTAGGGTTAGGAAGGAAATGAATGTGATGGTGTGACACAGAACAGCTGTATCTGAAGGGGCACTCCTTCAGGTAGCCAGGCCCCCAAGGCCTCCCCAAGAAGGTAACTTTTTTTTTTTTTTTTTTTTTTGCGGTACGTGGGCCTCTCACTGTTGTGGCCTCTCCTGTTGCGGAGCACAGGCTCGGACGTACAGGCTCAGCGGCCATGGCTCACGGGCCCAGCCGCTCCGCGGCATGTGGGATCTTCCCAGACCGGGGCACGAACCCGTGTTCCCTGCAGCGGCAGGCGGACTCTCAACCACTGCGCCACCAGGGAAGCCCTAAAGGCATTTTTGACTTACAGTATTTTCAACTTATTGTGAGTTTTTTGGGATATGACTCCATTGTAAGTCAAAGAAGATCTATATTTGAAAAAGAGAGAGGAGGCCAGCGGGGTTTGAGTGTAGCAAGTGAAGGGCAAGGAGGTAGGAGATAAGGTTGAGTGAGTTTGGATTTTGTCTTAAGAACAAAGAAAAACCACTGAAGGATTTTAGGCAGAGAGAAGATACTCTAATTTTATGTTTTAAAATAAGCACCATGGGTGCTGCATGAGCTCTAACTGGGAGGGCTCAGAGGAGGAGCAGAGACACCAGCTGGTAGGCTACTGCAGTGGTCCAGGCAGACAAGAGGGTAGCTCGGACTAAGTAGTGGAAAAGGAGACAGAGACAAAGTGGGCAGCTTCAAAATGTAGTTGGTGATTAAATGAAGAGATCTCAATGTGGGGGGTGAGAGAAAGGGAAGGATCAAGTAAAAGGAAGAGTAGGCTCTTTGGCAGAAGCTTGGGTCCTGGGTCCTGGGCGTCTCTCCAGCTAGGGGACATTGCTGCTGCAGCATGGCCTGTAGTGCAGGAGCCTTGCCCTTCCTTTTGGTTCTGGAAGATCAGAGAGATGTCTGCCCAAGTCTTCTCTGAAAATGGCTGAGGGTTTGGAGAGCCAGCTCCTTCCGGGTTGTTCGCTCATGCTCATCTTGCCGGGGAGAAATGGAGGCCACTTTAATTTATTCAACACCTATTTATGATGCACTTGCTGTGTGTCAAAACTCTGTTCAGGGTGCTGGGGATAGAGGGGTGAACAAAACAAACGAAATCCTTACCCTCCAATTACAGTTGGTTAGACTAAAAACAGGTGAAATAGTAAGTAAAACATATCAAAGAGTTGCAAGAGCTATGGAGAAAAGGCAGGGATGCTGGATGTAGGTGGCAGGAGTGGTTGAGAATGCAGAGGTGGTGTATATACTGGGCTGCAGGATGTGCATATGGGGCCGTTCCAGGAAGCGGCCCTTCCGGGTCTCCTGTAGCTACAGTGGTACCACCCCATCCCCTGCAGCCAGTCTCTACTCATCATCCTATTTGTTTTCTTCTTAGTGCTTATCACACTCTGTAATGAGCTTGTTTATTTATTTGCTTATTCCTCCTTCAAATAATTCAGATGAATTCTGGTGTCATTCCAAAGGGTGTGAATTTGGGGAGGAGATGAAAATGGGGATGGAATTGTGAAAGCCCAGTCATGACCCGAGGTGCAGAGTTCAAGCTGGGAAGGTTCTAGACTTGATATCAGGCTCAGAGCTAAACAGTCCTGGGTTCAAGTTTTGGAGATCCTCCTGACCGGGGAGGAGGGAGATATACTCGTGTGAGAGGGGTTTGGAGAAACAGTGTGGGTTGGAGACCCTGAGGACTGGGTGAGCTGGACGGACTTCTCTCCCTTGGTCTGGGCAGGTCGCAGGAGGGGAGGGTTAGGGTTTCAAAACAGGGCTGTTGTTTAGTTAGAGGTTGGCTGATTCCTGTTCTAGTGCTAAGATGCTGGAAGAATTCAAACAGGAGTGAGCCCTGCCCCTACACTGACCTCATTCCGACGTCCCACCTCTAGCAGGTTGACAGACTTTCCCATAGGAGCCTCAGCTGGGAGGAGCGCCCTGAATCAGCAACTGAAACTCAGAGCAGGTGTTAATTAAGTCCCGGCAGCTGACAGGTGATGGTATCTTTCCTTCATTAAAGATGAGGGGTGTGCAAGGGGGGGCCCTGCTGCTCCCTGGCTCCTCCTGACTTTCAGAGAAGGCTAGGGGCTTGGGTGGGGTCTGCTCTGGGGAGTTTGAACAGAAGACCTGGTACCCAGACCAGAGGTCAGCTCTGTCACATGGGCACAGTGGAAGTGGCCCAGCTCAGGCCAGGGGAGGGGGCAGGCAGGGGAGGACCCCCGGGAAGCCCTGGGTTCTGTGAGCTGGTCTCAGCAAGAAAGGAGGGGTCCTTCTTGCTGATGGTACCCTTTGCCACTGCTCCATCCAGCTGGTCTTAATCTGAGCATTTTTTCTTGTCATTTCCCTCTCCTGATAAACATGTTACACACACACACACACACACACACACACACACACACACACACACACACACACACACTCATATACCCATTATGTGTCATAGGATTTGGAGGTAAAGAGTGACTTGGAAGAAAACAGGTGTCATGGAAAAGCATGAGATTAGAATTGGGGGATTAAGGTTACAGATATTTTTAGTTAACTCTTGGTTATATGATCTTGACCAAGTTACTTAAACTGTGCTGAAATAGCCACATCTATAAAATGAGCATTTTTAAAAAATTCATTTTTATTATGAACGTTTACCTTTGTTGTGAAGAGCTTAGATAATACTCAGGCACTTCTGTGTCAACTCTGAGGTTCTATCCCAGTATACAGTATAGAACCATCATTAAGCCACATTCTTATTAAAGTGGACTTTTATAGGAAGAGAACTGGTCAGGTGTAAGAGGGTCTAAACATTTAAAAACACTTTTGAGGGTACAAACTATTAGGTATAAAATAAGTGACAAGGATATATTGTACAACATGGGGAACATAGGCAATATTTTATAATAACTATGAATGCAGGATAACCTTTGAAATTGTGGATCACTATAGTGTACACCTGTAACATGTATTTTACATCAGCTATACTCCAATTAAGAAATATAAAAATAAATAAATAAATATAAAACCGCGTTGAATTTGTGTCTTCCTATGCAAAATGAGGGAGTGCACAGAGGACCACAGGAGCCCTTCCAGGTTAGAGTCTGATTCTGAGGAACCAACAGCAGATAGAGGCATTCCTCAGGAGGCTCAGGGCAAAGCTCACGGCGGCCTGCAGGGGAGCACGTGTCAGGGCACGGCCTTTGGCTCAGATGCCAGCCCCACCTCTTATTAGCTGTCTGACTTTAAGCAAGTTTCTTAACATCTTTGGGTCTCAGTTTCTTCATGTGTAAAAGCGGGACAATTATTTCTATCTCCCTTGCTTTGGGGGTTGGAATGTTGAATTAAATGAAAGGATTATATTAAGTGCTTTGCCTTTGGTTGCACGTGGGAAATGGAGGTGGCTGACAGGCACAGGGAGTACTTGAGATTGATTTTTTTTTTTTTTTTTTTTTTTTTTTTGTGGTACGTGGGCCTCTCACTGTTGTGGCCTCTCCCATCGCGGAGCACAGGCTCTGGACGCGCAGGCTCAGCGGCCATGGCTCACGGGCCCAGCCGCTCCGCGGCATGTGGGATCTTCCCGGACCAGGGCACGAACCCGTGTCCCCTGCATCAGCAGGCGGACTCTCAACCACTGGGAAGCCCTGAGCCTGATTTTCAAGCTTCTGATTTCTCAAAGCCTTCTCTCTTTAAAACTTCCCTGGAGGGGAGGGCTCTGCCTGTCTTCACCACTGGAAGCTCCACCAGGGCAGAAGCAGAGGGGCCTGGCTGGCTCATCCTAGGCAGGACCAAGGAAGGGCAGAGTGCGGGAAATGGAGGGTCCTTACACACCAGCTAGTCTCACCCTTCACTTTACCAGTGAGGGAGCCGATGAGGCCCAGAAAGGCAGGAGCCCAAATGAAGTTGCACAGCAAATTAATGGGAAAGCCCGGATCAGGACCCATCCATTCACGTTTTATAATTTATCCTTGAGGGATCCCACCTCTGTAGCTGTTGGAGAACCCTATCCTACCTGGCCCAGGGAGTTTGTCATCGGGAAGGGCAGGCCGGCTGAGTGGCAGCGTCCTTTCTGAAGCCCACGGGCTCCCCCTGCCGGCCAAGAGCTGAAGGCGCCGCCTCCAGGCTCCCCGGCGCCTCGCAGGAGGGGTGGCCCTGGGCTCGCTGCTGGGTGCCTTGCCCAGGCATCATAATATGTTTTTAGAGATTCAGTATTCCACTGTACCGTTTAAAAGAGACTTAAGTAATAAAAAGCGCTTTTACATTGAAGCACGTGATTACCATTGCAGGTGCTCTTCCCTCCTTTGTGTCTCTCAGGTGCCCTCTGACATCACCTTTCTCCTGCCTGCAGGACTTCCTTGAACATTCCTTGTACTTCTGGTTTGCTGGTGATGGATTCTTTCAGCCTTTGAACGTCTTAAAAATTCCTTAGTTCTTCTAAATTTTTTTTCTCCCATTCTCTAGTTTATCTTTTCATTTTGTCGAACATTTCCTTTGCTCTGCCAACGATTTTAAATTTAGTTAGGTTGGGCTTCCCTGGTGGCGCAGTGGTTGAGAGTCTGCCTGCCGATGCAGAGGACACGGGTTCGTGACCCGGTCCGGGAGGATCCCACATGCCGCGGAGCGGCTGGGCCCGTGAGCCATGCCCGTGAGCCATGGCCGCTGAGCCTGCGCGTCCGGAGCCTGCGCGTCCGGGGCCTGCGCGTCCGGAGCCTGTGCTCCGCAATGGGAGAGGCCGCAACAGTGAGAGGCCCGTGTAACGCAAAAAAAAAAATTTTAATTAGGTCGCATCTGTTTATTTTTGCTTTTATTTCTTTTGCCTTAGGAGACAGATCTATTTTTGAAAAATAATTTTTTTTAACTGGATATAAAGTTCTAGGTTGAAAGTTATTCTTTCAGTAATTTAAAGATCTTGTTCCGTGGCCTTCTGGCTTGGCTTGTTTCTGACAAGAAGCCTGCTATCATTCTTCTCTTTCTTCCTCTGTAAATAATGTATTCCCCCCTCCCACCAACCTCCCCCACCATTTACTTTTAAGATTTTTTTCCCCTTCGTCCCTGGTTTTAAGCAATTTGGTTACGACGCGCCTTGGTCTAGTTTTCTTCATGTTTCTTATGTTTGGGGTTCATTGGGATTCTCAGGTGTACAGTCTTTTAAAAATCAAATTTGGAAAAATTTTGTCCCACTCCACCCCATTCTCCAGTGGACTCCAGTTACACGTGTGTGTGTTAGGCCACATGAAGTTGTCCCGGGAGGATCAACATCTGCGGAGAAAGAGCAGAAGCGAATGGCAACTCTGTTCCCTTTTGAAATAGAATATGAGATATTCTTATTACTCAGGATCCATGTGGAAATACTGATATTGTTTTATGGATCTGGTATCACAGTCACTACTCTGGCTGTGTGGAAGGGCTGATCCCAGGGTCCTGGGACAGGATGGGAGAAGCTGGTAGGGCAGGACTCAGTCCTTTCGGACAAGATGGTGAACTGTGGGGATGCAACAGTAAACAGGATTTTCGGGAGGGGTGGAAGGAATGGTAAGGTTGCTTTGGGGGCTTCAGTTTTGTAGACGGTGCATGGGGTCCTGAGAGGGAACTGTAACTTGCAGTGACCATCACCTGCCAGGCCTGGTGCTAGGTTTTTCACAGTCATTACTCCATTGGTGCCTTATGACAACCTTGCATGGTGGGCATTATCCTTTTACCTTTTACAGTTGAGGACAATTTGACTCAGAGGGGTTAAGATAATTATTCTGTGGGACTCGTATTCCAGAGTCTGCGAGGGCAAGGAGGTC
This sequence comes from Leucopleurus acutus, assembly GCF_964270905.1. Classification (NCBI taxonomy): domain Eukaryota; kingdom Metazoa; phylum Chordata; class Mammalia; order Artiodactyla; family Delphinidae; genus Leucopleurus; species Leucopleurus acutus. The sequence goes on along the minus strand of NC_139143.1, from coordinate 83,637,250 downwards.
TGCTGGGAGCCCGAGAGAGGGCTCGTGGGACACTCTGGTGTGGGAGAACCTGGAGCCCCCGGCTGGACCAAGCCCTGATGTGCCCGCGGTGTCTGTGCTCTGGAGACACCAGTGGGGGCCACGCCCATCAGAGCAGCTGCCACACCTGAGAGATGCCTCACAAGGGCGAAGTGTGGTCGTGGCAAGGAGCAAGAACCTGAGACTGTAGGGCCAGGAGGGGATAGAACGAGAACGAAAACAGGAGCTGAGGGCAGAAATGCAATGGTAAAATTTAAATAAACAAACAAACAAATAAATAGCTAGGGTTTGTAGTGAAATTGAGAAGAGGTGAAGGGGTGCAACATTAATTTGACCATATGAAATTGTTTTTAGGTGTAAAAATGGTGGAGTATGAGCAATTTTATCTGTTTAATCTAATGTAAACTCACTGAGAATAGGCACTAAATCCTCAGTATTCCCCATGAAATGCAGGCCTGTCTAAATGAACCACACTTGATTTTAGCATCTGGAATGCCCACTTGTTCCCAAATACGTGTTCAGAAGCCCCTGTTAAAATCCACATATGTTACCTGGGAGGAGCGGGTATTATCTAGCAACTTCCCAGCAAAATTGGTTTTATCAAACCAATTTGTTACTTACCCAGGATAGAGGTTGTATCAAGTGACTAAAAAGAGCATTGGCATGTTGATTAGACAGAGCCTGGGACAGGGGAGCTGATGGGCAGCCTGTGGGCAGCAGGCTGGCCCAGGAGGAAGGTTTGGGTAGAGGGCATGGAGAGAGAGGAGCCCCAGGTCTTGGGCCCCAGAGAACCTTGGCTGGCTTACCTTGCCCACAGCTGCCCTGTGCTGCCGGGCGGAGCTGGGGAATCTAGGATTCCATGGTGCTCTGGCGCCCTCTGCAGGGAAAGTTATGAATTGCACCGCTATGTCTCAGGAAAACGGAGCTCAAGACGGAAGTGGAAGGGAAATAGTTTTTGTCAAATGCACACTATGTGTAAGCAGTGTGCTGGGCACTCAAAATACCCTCGAGCGGTGGCCATTATTATCCTGTTTGACAGAGGAGTAAACTCAGGTTCAGAGAAATTATGTGATGTGTCCAAGATCATAACTCAATGGTGGAGGAGCTGAGATTAGATCCAGGTTGGCCCCTCTCCAAAAAACAAAAGTTGACTGTGGGCACCTCCAGGACAAGGAACAACCTGTACTGATTTCTGAGTCCCCAGAGTATAGTGGGGGGCAATTAGTGCCAACCTCCAAAGACACAGAGCCCTGCTCACGCTCCTACACTTTGATGCTCCTCCCCAGAGCCAAACTAGCAAGTTTGAGCCCCTCTGCACAGGGCATGAAAATTGGGCCCAGTTATGTGTCTGGGAAGCCCTTCACCCCTCTCTGCTGAGCACCTTTGACAGCCTCTTGGAAAACACTCTGCCATTATGTAGGGCTTCCCCTCCTCCTGGTCCTTTTCTATAAGAGACCACCTTTCCTCTTAACACCAGCTCTCCCTGTGTGACAGATGAAGAGACTTGATTCTCAGAGATGGAAGGTCGTTCACGCATTTATTCATTTATTTTTTGTTATACAGCAGAAACTAACACACCATTGTAAAGCAATTATACTCCAATAAAGATGTTAAAATTTTTTTATTGAAGTATAATTGATTTACAATGTTGTGTTAGTTTCATGTGTACAGCAAAGTGAATCAGTTATATATATATCCACTGAAACCAGTAAGTATTTACTGAGCCTCTACTATGTCCCAGTCCATGTTACCTGGCACTAAGGATACAACAGTGAACAGAACAGATAAAAGTAGGGGTGGAAAAGTGGGGGCAGGGGGGTAGACAGTAAACAATGAACCTAATAAATAAGTAAATTACATAAAATGTTGGAAGGTGATAATGGCTATTAAAATAGAGTGGAATTAGGAGGATTGGGAGTGCATGTGGTGAGGTTGGGGAGTGAATTGCAATTTAAATGGACTGACTGGTCCAATCCACTTTATTAAGAATCCTACTTTTGCACCAGTACTTGAATGAGCTTAAGGAGTGAGCCAAGGAGATATCATGGGTAAGAAACATTCCAGGCAGAAGAAACAGCCAGTGCACATGCCCTGAGACGAGAGTGTGCCTGATGCATGCAAGATACAGCGAGGAGGCCAGTGTGGCTGGGAGGGAGTGAGAGAGGAGGAGAGTAATGGGGACCAGACATCACCGTTTATTGAGTAACTGTTATATGCTGGGCATCATTAGGCACTTCTTGCCAACTCCTCTGGGAGGGTGTTACGAACCCATTTATAAGTTGAGAAGTGGAGGCTCAGTGAGAGTGGGTGACTTGTCCATGGTCACAGGGCTAGCAAGTCAGGTGTTCTGGCTCCAGAGCCCTGTCCTCTCTTCAACATCCTATTGCCTTCATCATTTTTTTAAAAATATATATTTATTTATTTGGCTGTGCCGGGTCTTAGTTGTGGCACATGGGATCTTTAGTTGCAGCACGCAGGATCTCTTAGTTGTGGCATGCGGGATCTAGTTCCCTGACCAGGGATCGAACCGGGCCCCCTGTGTTGGGAACGCAGAGTCTTCCCCATTGGTCCCGCTTTTGCTTTCTTTATGTGTGGTTCTTTTGTGGGTGAGCCATCCCTGCCTGTAGCAGATGCGACGTTCTAGACCAGCCTCTCCAGGTGTGGGTGGGGCAGGCTCAGGGGTCGCAGAGGAGCCCTCGGGAGTCTCAAGCTCTGAGTGTCAATCTTCTCTCCACATCGAGGCTGTTTCCTTGTACCTCTAGTTTTATGTCCACCTTCCGCACTACTCTGAAATCCATGACTGTTTTTAGTTCTCTCTTTTCATGGCATTCAGTAAACGATCGATCTTTTATTTCCTGAAAGAGAAAGCACAGAAGTTACATTCTTCTGTAAAATGAAAGCAAATATGGGGTTTATTCACCATGGCTGTTTCCTACCCAGATTCTCCTTTCTCTGGGTAGTGGGTACAGACTAGCTCAGGTATGTGCTATGGTGTGTGTGTGTGTGTGTGTGTGTGTGTGTGTGTGTGTGTTAGGTGGGGGAGGGCATGGGGTCCAGGCAGGCATCTTCTGCGTTTGGCTCCTTCCTGGGGGTGGTGGGGGGTTGGTGTACTTTTGGGAGCATCTGGCCAGGCTGTATCTGCATGCTGCGGAGAAGTGTGGGCGCCACCTGCTGGTTGCCTGTGCAAACCACCTTTTCACCAAGTGAATCTTCACTCATTTTTTCTAGGTCAACCTGGAAGTGGCACAAAAAACCTTCCTAGATGTGACTCTACCAAATTAATTTCTCCCTTTTCAGTCTTCCCAGAGCATTTTGTGTATCTGGTACCTTTATGGTAGCATCATGCTAATGTCCCTTTGTCACAGCTTGTGCTGGTATGCGTTAGAAACAATATTTTCTACACCTAAGATGTCCTTCATCTCCTGTTAAACTATCACAACTTCAAAAATCACCTATTCCGGGCTTCCCTGGTGGCGCAGTGGTTGAGAGTCCGCCTGCCGATGCAGGGGACGTGGGTTCGTGCCCCGGTTTGGGAAGATCCCACATGCTGCGGAGCGGCTGGGCCCGTGAGCCATGGCCGCTGAGCCTGCGCGTCCGGAGCCTGTGCTCCACAACGGGAGAGGCCACAACAGTGAGAGGCCCGCGTACCCCAAAAAGAAAAAAAATCATCTATTCCCAGAGACCATCCTTTAATCCCCCCTCCCCACCTCCCAGTCCTGTGTGGCCCCCGTGCTACTTCCTTAGACTGTGTGGTGATCGTGTCTGTCTCCCCCAGTGTGTGAACTGCTTGAGGACAGGGGATTAGCATCCTTACCTCTGATTCTGGATGACAGGGCCTGGGACATGGTAAGGTGCTCAGTAACTGTTGAAAGAAAGAATGAATGAATAGCAACAGACTACGGTAAATAGCGAACAGACTGCACTTTGATTTGTAGAGATGTGTGGAGTTTCTAAAAATGGAAGAAGAAGGCCCTCTTTTCATGGGAGAATTCCAAAGAGTTATCACACTTAAAATTTTGTTTATACTAAATATTGACGCTGGCAACTCAAGAACATCCTTTCTTAAGACTTTTAGGGGTCAAAATTCACACAAACATCTCCAGATGTTAAGGCTTTGACTTTTTAAACAGAGACAGATTGCATGCATTTAGGTATTGCTAAACCTTGCTCATTCTTTGATCTGGCCACCCAGATTCCTTATCTGCTCTTGTCTAATAGTTGAAAAAAACATTTTGTCACAGCACTTATCACACTTTAGCGTGATTGTCTGGCTACATGTGTGCCTCCCACAAATAGTTTAAAAGGGCATAGTGACTACGAGGGAGAAATGTTGGAGGTGAACTGTATGCAAAGCCAGCCTGGGGCAGGCTGCCAATGGCCATCCCTGCAACATTAAATGAAGACTCGCTCTTGTGCAGGGGTGCCCTCTAGTGGACAACCAACAAATTAAAAACAAAAGAAGTTTAAAAAATATTTTTTACTCTACGGATTACTAACTGTGTCAACAAGTGAGTATTCTAGCCTTTCCCCATTATTTTTTTTATAGAGAGGTATAACTTTAACTAGCAGATTACATAAATCTTGTGTTGAACTCAATGCATTGTTACACATGTATGCACCTCTGTAGTCACCATCTAGATCAAGATAAAGAACATTTTCAACACCTCAAAAAGCTGCCTCATGCTCCTTTTCATTTAGTGCAAAGACTAAATACTATTCTGAACTCTATCACCACAGATTGCTCTTGCCTGTTCTTGAACTTCACATAAATAGAAATAAATGGACTCATGCAGTACATACTATTTTGTATCTTACTTATTTTCACTCAACATTGTATCTGTGAGGTTCATCTATATTGTTGAGTTTGTTCTTTTTATAGATGTGTTTTATGACTATACCCTATATATATTTAAATCCATTTGTATTAGTTTTCTGATGCTGCTATAATAAATCACCACAAATTTAGTGGTTTAAAACAACACAAATTTATTATCTTACAGATCTGTAGGTTAGAAGTCCAATAAAGATATCAGTGGGCTAAAATCAAGGTCTAGGCAGGGCTGCATTCCTTTCTGGAGGCTCTAGGGCAGGGTCTGCTTCCTCGCCTTTTCCAGCTTCTGGAGGCTCTGCCTGTATCCCTTGGTTCATGGCTACTTCCTCCATCTTCAAAGCCAACAACTTTGCATCTTTCTGACCATTCTTCAGTATTTATACCTCCTTCGCTGAATAGAGTCAGAAAAAGTTCTGTGATGGGCTTCGCTCGTGGCGCAGTGGTTAAGAATCCGCCTTCCAATGCAGGGGAGGCGGGTTCGAGCCCTGGTTCGGGAAGATCCCGCATGCTGCAGAGCAACCAAGCCTGTGCGCCACCACTACTGAGCCTGCGCTCTTAGAGAACGCTAGCCACAACTACTGAGCCCACGTGCCACAACTACTGAAGTCTGCATGCCTAGAGCCCTTGCTCCGCAAAAAGAGAAGTCACCGTCGTGAGAAGCACACGCACCACAACCAAGAGTAGCCCTTGCTCACCGCAACTAGAGAAAGCCCACGCGCAGCAACAGACCCAACGCAGCCAAAAATAAATAAATAAAATAAATTAAGAAAAGGTTCTCTGATTTTTTTTTTTTTTTGCGGTACGCGGGCCTCTCACTGCTATGACCTCTCCCGTAGCGGAGCACAGGCTCCGGACGCGCAGGCTCAGAGGCCATGGCTCACGGGCCCAGCCGCTCCGCGGCATGTGGGATCTTCCCAGACCGGGCCACGAGCCCGTGTCCTCTGCATCGGCAGGCGGACTCGCAACCACTGCGCCACCAGGGAAGCCCGGTTCTCTGATTTTAAGGACCCATGTAATTTAGATTGGGCCCGCATAAATAATCCAGCATAATCTTCCCACCTTGAGGTCCTTAATTTAATCACATCTGCAAAATCCCCTGTTAAGTAAAGTATTCACATTCTGGGGATTAGGACTTTGGCATCCTTCGGGGGCCATTATTCTGTTTACCATACCATTCAACTGTTGATAGACATTTGGGTTGTTTCCAATTTTGAGCTATGATAAATATGCTTTTCTCTAGCACTTTAAAGATGTGATTCCATCATAATATGAGGTCTATAATTTCTGTTGAAAAGTCAGCCTTGATTTTATTATTACTGCTTTGAAAATTATATGTTTCTACCACTCTGGCTGCTTTTGAGATTATACATATGCTTTGATTTTCTGTAATTTCACTATAATTTGCTTAGATGAGGACTTCTTTATATGAATCATGCTTGAAGTTTGTTAAAATTTTTGAACCTCTGTGTCTTTCACCAGATTTTGAAAATTCTTGGTCCTTATTTCTTCAAGGATTGCTCTGTCTCATTCTCCCTTCTCCTTGTGGACTCCAGTTACATGCATATTGACTTCTCAAGCATGATGCGTTTGACTTGTTCACTCTGCCCCCGACCCCCGCATTTCTCCTCTGTGTGCATATGTTTGTATATCTTCTTTTGACTTTTCTTTACTTACCCTGTCTTCTGCCATTCCCAGTCTGCTATTAGATCAATCCAGTAAGCTTCTAACTCCAGATGCTACATTCTTTAGTTCTAGAATATCCACTTGATTTTTTTTATTGATTCCAGTTCTTTGTTGAAATTCTCCTCCTTTTCATCTGATTCATCCTCCTGTTTTCTTTAACATATTTATTAGAGTTATATTAAGTACTAGTCTGTAAACTCCAGCATCTAGAGCGTCTCTTGGATTGCTTTTTCTCTCATAACAAAAACAAAAATGGTACTTATGTGAGGTTAAGGGTATGCCAACTAACCTTATTATGGTAAATATTTTATATCATATACATTATCAAATCATCACATTGTACACCTTAAACTTACACAATTATATGTCAATGATATCTCAATAAAGCTGGGAAAATCATCTTAATAAAAATCACCTTAATACCAGCTTAAGAGCTTATATCAATGAAACTACAAGGCTTTGTAATCAGATGTACAATGAAAGTTGAGTAGAGAGGCGTGTTTCTTCTCTGGAAGGGAAGAATGAATATTATAAGGAAGTCAATTCTTCCCAAAGCAAATTGTACTTTTTGTGCAACTCCAATCAAAATTATACTGAGCATGTTGGTATTTCAAAATTATTTGAATTAATATGGAAATCTAATTATGTGAATCTAGTTTTAATTTTTTTTAAAAAATAATGAGGGGATAATAATAGTAACCTCCACTAGATATTTTTGAAGGGATGGAGCTTTTATAAAAACCAAACTTGGGGCTTCCCTGGTGGCGCAGTGGTTGAGAATCTGCCTGCCAATGCAGGGGACACGAGTTCGAGCCCTGGTCTGGGAAGATCCCGCATACCGCGGAGCAACTGGGCCCGTGAGCCACAATTACTGAGCCTGCGCGTCCGGAGCCTGTGCTCTGCAACAAGAGAGGCCGCGATAGTGAGAGGCCCGCGCACCGCGATGAAGAGTGGCCCCCGCTTGCCACAACTAGAGAAAGCCCTCGCACAGAAACAAAGACCCAACGCAGCCATAAAATAAATAAATAAATTTAAAAAACCAAAAACCAAAATACAAACAAAAAAACCCACCAAACTTGCATTGTGTTTGCACAGCTCTTCCCAGAGTCTGATGCTCTGAGGTTCTACTTCACCCTCTTCCTGTGCTGAGACACAAGTCAAGACCCTGGTTCTCAGTCCATCTCTGGGTGGCTGCTGGATGAGAGGTGAGGACTGCTGCAGTTCTGGAAACTCCCAACCTTCCTGCCTGATTAGTTTTCCACCTGGACCTGCCCCAGTGTATACCTCAGAGTCCATGCAGGAGCCACGGTGGGTATGATGTTCCTAAATGTTTATGCTAAAGGCTGCCTGGGTAACTCTCCCAGATACAATGAAACACATCCAGGAGAGTCTGTGTCGCTACTTCCAGATGCCCAGTACCCGGCTGTCTTTCCTAGAAAGTCAAATATGCGTAGATGTACTGGTTGTGTGTCCACTGCTTACTCTCCCCTTCATCCTTAACTTACAGAATCTCTACACTGATGTCCATAGTGTCCAGATATAAAAACCTACCCTTCTCCACCTTTCTTGTTCCTACAGGCAGTCAATGGGATTCAAGGGCTTGTTGGGCTTTAGAAAAGCTCAGTAAAGGGATAATGACCTAGGAAGACCTTTACCCACACTTTTCCCTTCTTCCCACCTAAAATGCAGCCTTGCTGCTCAGAATACCATCAGCGACCTGAGATCAGAGTGTCTTGCAGGAAACAGCAGCGTTAACGATGAAATAAGATAGAAAGGCATCCTCTCTGATGACTCCTGGGAGCCGCAAAGCAGCCATGGGACACCTACCTCTGACTTCACTGTACACGAGTGAAGACAGTCTGCTTTCTATTCTACATTGCTATAATTTTGACTTTCCGCTGTAGTGGTAGAACAATTTCTAACACGCAAAGCACAAAGCAGTGCTTTCTAGCCCTTCTCAGCCTCCAGAACACACAGAATACAGGGACCTGTGTACAGCCTACTGTGGAAAGACGAAGCTGCTGGGGCCGGAGGGGACCCTCCTGGAGGGAATCAGTCCTCAGAGCAGCTTTTCCTTCTAATCACTCAGATCCTGTCCCTGCACCATGAACAGCAGGCTTCTGAGGCCCTGAACTCTGGGGGACGTTGGAGATGACGAAGAAGAGGAGAAGGACCAAGAGGTTTTGTAGGGGGGACATCAGAGCTTTATTCCAACACGGAGAAGAGAGGGAAGGAGGCTAATATCCAGGCTGAGCCTCTGGGCTGCCCAACCGAACACAAGGCTCTCCCCAGGAAGCCCTGTGAGTCTCTGGGGTCCCTGTCAGCCCCTGTCCTGGGAGATGAGAGGGAGGAGGGGGGCATCTGGCCGTAGCAGGTTCTCGGTCATTCCGTTCCCCAGCAGCCCCTCTAGGGTCAGGTCAGCAGCCAGAGCCCCCGAGGGCTCAGCTCACAGCAGTCGGGGCTCTGGTGCCGGCACCGGTGGAGGAGAAGGGCCTGAGGTGGTCCAGGTAGCAGCCCCCTGCCCCAGAGCTGGGGCCACAGCAGGAAGAGACTGGAGGGGGACAGGGGGCTGGGCACTGGGGTGGGCACTTTGGGGGACACTTAGGTGGCCATTTTGGGGGTGGGGCACTTAGGGGACCCTTGGGAGGGGGCTGGCACTGCTGCTGGTTTTGCTGGCAGGACATCTTGGTAGGAGTTCAGTTAACCTAAAAGATGAGGAAACTCTTTAAATATTCATAATTGTACCTCTTTTAAAATCACTATCTATATGGAAGAGGAATGATGTTTAGATCATAGTTACATCAGTGACCTGAAGCAACTGCATCTTTCCTCCAGATGAAAATACATGGATTAAAAAATCAACAGGCTGAGCTTATTCTCCTTCCAGGGGGGAGCTGGGATTGCTCCCTCCTCACATGCCAACACCAAAATTCACAACCCCTCGGTGTGCACATTCCCTCAGTACAAGCCTGTGCTCCCAGCTAGCCATCCAGGACAACTAGGAGTGCTCTGGGATGTGTTTAACCCAGCACCCCAGAAAGAAAAGGGCCTGGTTTGAAGCATTATCCATTTCTATGGCGTAAATATTCCCAACTCGGCTACTGTCCAGCTGTGAGTGACTCTCCTGAGAACCCCTCCCACCTACCCTCTCAGGAGAGAAGTCAGGACTTCTGTCCTACTGGCCCTGTAGAAAGAACCCCGACCTCAGCCTCAGAGGTAAGCTGTCAGGTCAACCATTGACACTTGCTGTAAATGCTGATGAAGCTTCAAGGTGCGAATCCTCCCTGGGGACTTCTGGCGTTTTTTTTTTTCTCCATCCACTTGACATCTCAATCCAATCCCAGGGAGAACAGTGTCATCCAGCACCTTGGTGACCTTATAGCGCCCCGCCCCCATGCTGAGCCTCAGGGAGGCTATTGAACACAGAACAGGTACATATAGATATACAGATGTAGATACACATACATACACGTACACATAATAGCAGAAAATAATATAATAACTAACGATTGTTGACCTCTTATTTTGTTCTAGGTATTGTTCTAAGTGCTTTACACATATGACCCCATTTGATCCTCCTAATAATCCTGTGATGTAGGTACTACTTATATTCCCACTACACTAAAGAGAAAACTGAGGTTCCTAGGGTTAAACAAATTGCCCAAGTTCACACAACTGGGAATAAAGTTTAGACAATTTGGCCCCCCAAATAAAATCACAACTCATTCTCAATCATTTCAGTATAATATCAACAGGTTTCTCAATCTGAAGTGATAATAAATTTACACGTAGATTAGATACACTGGCATATACGTACTCCATCTGTAATGGCATTATAAGAGGAGCTATAGTCCACCAAATTCTTTTTGGATGTGAGCATCATACATAGTCCCAGAATGTCAGTTTTCCTGTATGGCCCCAAATGTCAATTGTTTTGTTTGGTGGGGTTTCCAGTTCATTGATAACTATGGGTTTTTTTTTTTTTTGCGGTACACGGGCCTCTCACTGTTTGTGGCCTCTCCCGTTGCGGAGCACAGGATTCGGACGCGCAGGCTCAGCGGCCATGGCTCACGGGCCCAGCCACTCCGCGGCATGTGGGATCTTCCCGGACCAGGGCACGAACCCGTGTCCCCTGCATCGGCAGGCGGACTCTCAACCACTGCGCCACCAGGGAAGCCCGATAACTGTGCTTTTTAAATTACTTCCTCATATCAGGTCCCTGACAACCTTATCGTCTGCTTAACATCTTTTCTATGTAATACCTGTGCACTTGCTTCTCATCAAGTCAAAGATGGAACTGATCATTTTTCATGACCCAAACAGTACTAATTATAGGCTATCATGGAATAAAACTATCTTAATCAGATACCATCACTACACACACACGATAGCTTAAGACCACTTATATTCAGTTTTGGTATCTTTTTAATCGCTGGAATCAGAAGACGTTATAGATGAATACGTAAGCATTAAGGAAATACTTACCAAACACTGCATATCTGAGCCTTGGAATACCTGTGACCAAGGCACTTATTCTCAGAGATTCTGGGCTGAGCAAATCAGATAAAGATCAAACAGATCTCATGAGAGTACAAGAGAGAGGGATATGCTCAGATGAATTAAAAGAGCAAAGCATCTCCAAAGGGAAAAATTCAAGGATTTTTGTAGACTGCCCCTACTAGTAAGGTCAAGAGCCAGAGTTCATTATCTCACTCCCACACACACTCAACGAGTACTTACTGGCCACGAGGCCGACTCTGGACACCCACATGCCTTAAAGAAATACAGCCTCTACCCACCTTGACTGTATTCCACTGGAGAGACAGAAGTTTGACAAGTGAATGGAAACACAGAATTAGTAATTATAGGCCTTCAGGTGGGTGGGGTCATCCCATTGGAGGTCTTCCAATGGTGCTGGAGACCCTCACTGAGACCAAACCCCATGCCCAGGCCTTCCCCGAATAACAATGCCAGCGGTCCAGCAAGGATGGGTACAAGATTGCTTTCTAGCTCATTCCACCTCATCCATCAGAGGGCTGTATAAGCTAGTGGAGGAGGGTCACACAACCCTGAGGTTGCGGAGAGGGCAGGACAGTGAAAATCCATACAGGCATCCTCTCCTGATCCCTGCACACCTGACAATGGGCTTCTGTTCTAATGTGTGGTTGTCAAAGAGCTTAATTCTCTTAGCCTTCTCTGTGCATAGGAAGGATCTAAGAATCCGAAAGGGTGGCTCTGTGTTTCCTTAATCTGAACTCAAGTAAGCCAGAGCTTTCCTTCGCAAAAATCCTTTCAGTTAATAGCTAACTTAGCAGCAAAGACTGAACACAAACTTGTAGCTAATATGATATTTTATTGAAAATGCATTTATGAAATAATATCCAAATTCATGTCTTTTTTACATAAAAAGACATTTTATGTCATTGTCATTTAAAAAATCATTCTAGGGACATTTAAAATATATTTTTGTAATAAGAGTCTCCCTGATACACCATTATATCCTCAATTTATTCGTTTCAGTAATATGTCCACATTTTAGGGTTATTAAAACAAAGCATACATGTACTTTTAAAGACTAATTTATTTCTATTTGGTAGATTGATCTTTTTTCTCCTATCCAGCCGAAGTTAAGAACCCAGGCATTTATTCAGAGAGGAGGAGTAAGACTTGGTAAGCAGAGTGAAAACTTGAATTAAAAAAAACAGGACCAGGGGGTTTAAAAACATTTATTGTAGCAAAGCGGCTCATTCAGAGCAATCACATCCAAACCTCAGGAGAGCAAGTTTGAGCCCAGCCCAGAGTCTCTGTGCCAACAGCTGTTTCCACAGCGCAGCGCCGGTGTGGTCTTATCCCCAAGGTGAGACTCATCGAGGGGTGGACGAGACTGAGGGATGAGAAGCACGGGACTGGAGCCAGTCCTCGGCCTGCTGGTTACTTGGGTGATGCTCAGAGCCCAGCTGGGAAGCAGCCTCAAGGCTGTGGAAACAGCTGGATCTCTGATGTCCCAGTCAGCTGACGCCACGGCAGCCCTAGGTCCAGGACCACAGCAGGAAGAGACTGGAGCAGGGCATCTTGGGAGGGCCCTTCTGGGGACACTTTGGGGGACACTTGGTCGTGGGCACTTTTAGAGGAGGCTGGCAAGGCCGCTGGGTTTGCTGGCAGGACATCTAGGTGGGAATTCAGTCAACCTAAAACCCAATCCAGATGCTTTATGGATTTGTGAAACCTTAGGTCATTGTTTCCTCCTTTGCAATCTATCCCCAGGCTGCTGATATCTGGAGGTAACCGTAAGTACACACACATTCATTAAAAATGAATGTGTCTCTAAGGTATGACACAGTTCTTGTCGCATAGAAGATGTCCAATAAATGTAGATGGAACACTAAAATGGAAGCTCCATGAGAACAGGGATTTTCAGCCCCCCACTCAGTTCTGCACACTTTATATTCCAGTGTCTAGAACAGCACCAGGTAATGTGTAGCAGCCCAATAAATAACTGAATACATGAATCATATATGAATGAGAAAGAGGAAGGAGAAAAGGGAGAAAGGCAGGAAGGAGGGCAGGAAGGCAGTTATATTCAAGTAGAGAAAAGGACACCAGTTGGCATTTCGTGGTAATATTGGGTGTCACCATTTTCTCCATGTGCACCTGCCCCCTCTCTAAGCATCCATGAATACATCTGTGAGAGGTAAATGGCCTAGGATACGCCCTCCCCAGCCAGCTGTCTCAGTTGCCAGAGGCCAGACGTTGGCAAGAATTCAGGCCGGCTAATCACTCACCATCCAGTTTTAGGGGGTGTAATTCCCAGGGGGATCCACCAGCCCCAAGGCAAAATCTATCCTCCTCCCTCCTCCCTCTTCTTTCCCCGTGGTCTCCAACAGGCCCCTCCCTTTCAGCTGTGTCCTCTCTAGGTTCAGAAGGACCCACTCACCTGGTCAGACCCAGATGTGTACGGCCAGTCCCAGAGGTTGAGGGTGGATGAGGAACTGGTGCCTGAGATGTGTTTTATAGGCTCCCACCTGACTAGGCTCCGGGATTCCTGGCTCTGGGAGGAGCAGGAAGTGGCTCCTTCTACCCTGGGCACCTGCAGGGTAATTCTTGACGTTCAGCTCCTTGACGATTCATTCCATTCCTCCCAGGGAGAGCCTGAGTTATGCTTCTGAAGCTGGAGACCTGACCCTCACCAAACCATATTCTTTTCCAGGTTCAAGACTCCACGTAGCATCATGAGGAACCTGGTTTCCCAAAGCACTGTGATCCTGTTCTTTCTTGGAAACATATAAATAAACAACTTTCCTGTCGTCTCAATTCAGCCCATGATCCAGCTTCCTCGGTCCTTGAGAAGATGCCTCTTTAACCTCACGGGCCAGCTGCTAGCTTTGAGCCTGAGCATCTTCCAAGTTGGTTGCTTTGTAAATCCCATAGCTCTTCTCTTCTGTCTCCCTGTCTCTGTCTCTCTCTCTCCAGTGAGGGAATGAACATGGGCATCAAGGCTAAAAGAATTTAGGAATTACTGCCTGGACTAACTTTCTTGCTGGATATATACTAAAGGATTATTTGAAAACAGTTCTGCCTTAATGTTGACAACCCATGTTTTCATGTCATCACTCTTTCTCTAATCCTCACAATAACTGAGGCAGGCAGTACAGCTACGTCACACCTGTTTAACAGATGGCTATACGGAAGCTCAGGGGGCTAAAGGCTGGGAAAGAGCAGAAGCCCGTCTCACATGTGGGATTCCCTGGCTCTGCTTTCACTCCACTGCTCTTTTTAGCCCACACCACTCAGTTTTCCGCAACATACCCCTGAGCGCAGCCCTGTCTTTCCCAGAGAGTAAAATCCAAGTATGGTCTTTCTGTTACGAGGTCTCAGTCCGAAGGGGACCTCCGGGGAGGGGTCAGAGTGAAGCTCTGCCTTGATTTTTCTCTGCACCCTATTTCACTTGTAAGGGCTGCACTCAACGCTGTATTTTCCCTCCGCAATTGCACAGCGGACCTGCTGGGGTCCGCCTTGGGCAGGGAACTAAAGGCAGCCTCCTGCTCTGTCTCTGAGCCCAGCCGGAATGAACTCAGCCCTGTGCTCTTCTGTCGATGAGCTAAGGGTGGCGCTGCTTTGACATTGGACCGGACTCTAAGGGGCACCCACAGGTTTCTCCTCTCCCTCGTTGTTGCCTGTCCGTTCTGTGGGCCTGCAGGCTTCTTTTCAGGACCCCCACCTGCTCTGCCCCTTCTACCCAAAGCCAACACGTCTGCTCTTCTCTTGACACATTTCTCACAGTTTCCTTCTCCATGGCATCTGGCCCCTTCACATGGGAACAAAGAGCCTGGGGAAGGAGTAAAAATCTGGGACCTGCTTGTAATATTGGGGTTGCTGAGGACCTCGAGAGCTGATGACCTTGTGACCCTCTGGGTCTCAGGAAGGGCGAAGGGCAAAGGGAAGAGGAGGAGGATGTGATGGAGGGGAACTCCCTTCTACACAGGAAGGTCATTAAAAGCTCCTCGGGTCCTGAGGTCCTGCGGGAGAAGGGGATGGAGATGGCTAATCAAATAGATGCGTGCTTTGACTCTCTCATCAGTGGGGCTGCAGTCTGGAGGTGGATAAATAATCAGGTTGAGAAGAAAGCGGGAAACAGGAATCTTGTGACTTATGTCCTACTTGGTGCTGTGGAAGGAGCTGAGACTCCTCCCAAGCTTCCCTGGCTCCCATGAAAGTGAAAGGGATCCAGAGGTTCCCATCTGTCCCACGGAGATGGAAGGAACTCATGGTGCTGGCAGAAAGTTCGCTGGGGGTGTGGGGGCTTGGGAGGTGGGAGGGTGACCCTAGCCAGGATGAATAGGGTCTGTGCCTCTACAGTTGAAAGTGTCAGGGTGGGCTGCTGGGGACAGGCTTTTCGGGAGTCACAGCCAGGGCTCACGGAGATCCCCAGCTGCAGGAGGAGCTAGAGTGAACTAGAATGAGCCAGGAGGATACTGCACCTGCCCAGGCCATGGGAACAGAACACGGCTTCCCTGACCACCTGGCCCCAGCCCAAGAACCCTGTCAGTTCAGTCGTTCGACAGTAGGGACCAGCAAAAACCCCAAATCGAACAGTAGAACACCAGGCTTCCCTTGGCGTGGGGCTTACAGGCCATATAAGCTTCCCTGCTCATGAACCCAGATGCCAGCATGGGCAGGACAAGGGGGAGAGGGGTAAAACATGTTAATATGGAGGTGAGATTTACTTTGGATAATTTCCTAAAATGAGATTTTCTTAAAAGAGATAGAAATATATACAGCTAATTAGTAATTTTAAGTGTGTTTCCCCCTGTATCCCCATCCTAAGTGGGCCAATTGCTCAAGAAACAACATTATATTCATTTCAATGAACGAAGCCCTAGTTCTTTCCACATTTTGGTTTAATGTACAAATGTTGCCAACCTACCACATTTTATACAAAGCCTGTTCTCCTTGCAACCTGCTCTCCTGGGAAGCACCCACAAGGTGTACATCTCTCTATCTCTGGCTTGCCCCCTGCCGTCTTTGCTCTTTCCCATGTCCCACCCACTCTAGGTCTCAGAGGCAGCATGGAAGGAAGTTGGATGTGTCTCATCGCTTGGCCTCTACATGACTCCTTGGATGCTCAACCCTCTCACCGGCCCCTCGACCCACTTACCTGTGCCTCACCCATCCATCAAGGTCTAGCTCAGCCCCACCCCTCCCAGAAGGCTTCCTGAGTCCTGCCGCAAGTCACTCCACCCCATTCCCCAACCAGTCTCCACTGTGCTCTCCTCCTAACCTGCTAGAATGCTGGGTATTTGTATTCTATAATCTACTGCGCCATTTGGCATTGTTCTTCTGTAATGTGATTTCCTTGGTCTAATGTAATAGCTATTCTTTGGTGTAGTAGTGCATACTAAACGAAATGGAATGTTAATACAGTTCCTTGTCTGAGTCAGCAGCAGGAAGACTTTGGAGCTAAGCCTTCCCAGAACCCCACTAAGGCCCTAGGAGCTCCTTAAAAATTGAGATAGAAGTTCACATACCATAAAATTCACCCTTTTAAACTGTGCAGTTCCCTGATGTCCACAAGGCTTTGCAACTTTCACAACTATCTGATTCCAGAACATTTCTCTCACTCTAAAAAGAAATTTCTTAGCAATTAGTCAGTCCTCCCATTCCTGTTCCCACCCTCCAACTTCCCATCTCTATTCCCTGGCAACCACTAATATACTTTTTATCTGTATGCATTTACCTATTTAGAAACTTGTATAAATTACATCATATAATATGTAGTCTTTCCTGTCTGGATTTTTTTTACTTCACATAATGTTTTCAAGGTTCATTCAAGTTCTAGCACGTGTCAACACTTTATTCCTCTTTATGGCTGAAAAATACCTCAATGTATGGATATGCCACTGTTTGTTCGTTTATGAATAGGTACTTTTGGCTATGAATAATAATGTTATGAACATTCATTTACAAGACAAGAGTCTTTTTGTATACATACGCAGAAACAGTATGGACGACCTTTTAAGAAAAATAACCCACTAGGCGAACTCTCTGGGCGGAGAAGGTTGCCATATAAGAGGAGCAGTAATCATGTATGTGGTCAGCAGTAACTTCTGATAGTGGGAAGATGGCTCTTGGTACTTACTGCAAGTTTGAACTCAGTATTTCATAGATAGAAAATGGGTTATTTATCTAGTTATCAAATCGTATACTTTAAAAATGTTATATTCAATCTCTTTTTTGGTCCCTTAATCTCTCTGGCAAATGATACAGCTTTCTGATAACTTTCAGGGGTTGAAGACTTCAGTCTAGCACTAAATTTAATGGTTTTTCCTGCCTCATGAGCTCAGACCTAACCCATGGCCCAGGAACCCGCAGTAAGGAGGGAGAAGTGGATGGTCTGAGCTTCCACTTTCCTGCAGGTTCTCTCCTTCTCCCTCTTTCATTGGTCTTCTTTTGGGCATTCTTTCATCTTCTGTGCATTGGGATCTCAGGAGATGGATTGGGCTGGTGCTGTAGTGATCCAGCCTTTGTAACCAGGAATGCTTCCCTAACTCCAGGGGCACATGGTAAGCTCTTCAAAGCAGCCCCTCACTGGTCTCTATTCTGGGCTCTGAATTTCTGCAGCGCATCGAGCCTCCAGATGGGATTGGATATATCCATTTCACTTTCCTGCAGGTACCACCAATCTCTGAGTGGTTTCCTTGCCCCTTTGCTTGGCTTGAGAGGTGGTAAAAACTAACTCTTCACACTCACGAGGGGAGAAAAGGGAAATAAGCCACAGCCATTTCCCCAGAGATATCAATTCCTTACTCCAAGCAACTTTCCCGCTTCAGGGAATGCTTCTATAATGTCTCGTCCAGTCTTTGTAGGCTGGTGGGATGGGTCAGTGATGGTCTCATGATGGCTCTCCTCTTTTTCAGTAAGTCTGGAGGAATCCCTGCAAACGCCTTGGTGTTGCAGTAGAAATGTTAAGGTGCCTTGGAGAGGGAGTATGATGGGGATTAACTTCCTGGTGCCCAAGAGACACAAGCTTCAAAGCTCATGCTTGGAAGCTGCCTCACCTCGCTGTTCCCTGAGTCTCAACGTAATCTCCATTCCATCTTCTAAAGTCTGCTGAACACTTCTCAGGTGGGCGTGGATCTTAGTTTGTTTCTGCCTCATTTCCATCCTTGTCCTGCTGTCCATGGATATCTGTGATAGTACAGGAGTCACTTTTGGAGGCCGTTCCTCTCATCTGTTGTTAAGAGCTGAACTGTGATCCCCAAATTCATATGTTGACATCCTAACCCCCAGTATCTCAGAATGTGACTATTTGAAGATGGATCCTTTAAAAAAGCAATTAAGGTAAAATGAGGCCATTAAAGTGGGTCCTAATCCGATATGACTGGTGTCCATATACAAAGAAGAGATTAGGACACAGACACACAGAGAGCAATGACCATGTGGAGACACAGGAGAAGGTGGCCATCTCCAAGCCAAGGAGAGAGGTTGCAGAAGAAACCAACCCTGTAGACAACGTGATCTTGGATTTCTAGCCTCCAGAATTGTGAGACAATAAACTTCTGCGTTTTAAACCACCCAGTCTGTGGTACATTGTTGTCAGCCCTAGCAAACGAATACATGTTTTCCAAACTTCCCTTCAACTCAGCTTCTCCTCTCTCTATTGTTCTTTCTTATTCCACAGCTATGTCACATACTTGTCCAAGTCTCTTGAATAAGGCTGTCAGCTCTCCATGTCAGGGTTTTAACATGTCTCTCTAGTGACAGTGAGATTGAGCGTCCAATTTGCTTTATACACGTTGGACAGTAGGGGGAGACAGAATCAAAAGCATCAGCACAAAACTGGTGGAACATCTTGGAGATTTGGCTGGATTCCAGTGACCTGACCTAAAAAGCAGGAGGCTGCCCACACGTCACTACAAACCTCCTTCTCCTTTAAGGTCTGATGTAATGCTACCAACCTCAACTAATCAGAACTGACTGTGCCTTCCTCTACAAAGCATGCAACTATGGTCTGCCTTCTATGTTGTAAACCTGGTTATAATACCAAACCCTTACATGGTGCTTATACTTTGAGCCAGACACTATTTAAAGTGCTTTAATAAATTAATATATTATACATAATATAGTTATTATATTTATATAATATATTTAAGTTAAATAATATAAATTTATATTATATATTAATATATTATATAATTAATATTAATATATAATAAATAATAATACAATTATATAACAAATAAGTAATAAATAATATAATATATAATACTATTGCTATAAATATTATAAATAGTACCATGTATATTAATATAATATTAATATGATATATAATTTATAGGAACAATTTTATAGCATCCAAATCCCAGAGAAGTCAAGTATCTTGCCCAAGGTTGAGTTGGCATTCAAATTCAGCACACTGGTTTCCAAGTCTGTGCTTTTAAACACCTGCTGTGCTAGCTCCCTCATGGGTTTCTTGGCTTCTACTACCAGGTTTTATGTCCCTATATGGCAGTGACCACATCTTACCCAACTTCATGTCCATCCCTTTAATCTCTCTTTCCTCGCAAGCACCAAACACCAAACACAAGCCTTGTGTTTGGTGCTTGGAAGACATTAGAAGCTTAATAAAAATTTGCTGAATTATTGACCTATTTTCTCATGTCACAGACAAGGAAATTAAGACCCAGGAGCAAAGCCCTCAAATCCAAGACCAGAACCCAAGCATCCTGACCCCTAGGTATTGTAAAGACTGGCTGGCTCAAGTTCTGAAGTATCTCAGGCCCAAAGAAGTAGGAACCTGTATTAATAAAGATACCCAGAGATTTCCCTTAAGATTCCACTTTCAGTATGTCTTGCCTATATCACATCACTGGCTTTCTCTAAATTAACTCCATGAAATATTCTGGTGATTATAGAACGGAAGGGTTTGCAGAGGGGAAAGGAACACATTGATTGAGCACTTCCATGTGTCAGGTACCATGCAGTGAGTTCAGGTTTGTTATCTCACTTATTGTCAGACCAACTCCCAAATTTAGGCAGTATTTCTCCCATTATTATCGACATGGAAACCAAGGTTCAGAGTGGTTGAATAACTTCCCCAAGACCACAGACCTGAGATTCAAACAGGAGTATGACTTCAAAGGTTGGGTTTTCCTGCCCCACCACCAGGGGCCATCTCAACAACAGGAGGACACCTTCAGAGAAGAAAATATTGACTCTGGGGGATGCCAGGGCTTGTGTTTGCACTGTGACTGTCAGGCAAGGGACCTGGGGCAGCTAACCTGGAAAGCCCTGGATAGGGACCAAAATTCCTCCCCAGACCTCTGGATGTTGGGAAAGTAAATTTCCATTCTTCGTATCTAGTTTCGCCCTTGTCGTATGGGGGCAGGATTGCCATCCCATGAGAAAGCTTTCCAGCTCGGGAGGGGTCCTCTCCGGCTGCCCTAAGGTCTACACCATCTACAGTTTTCCTGAAGGGGCTGAAGTTCAGAAAACCTGGGTTCTAGGCCTGGTCCTGCCACTTACTAGCTGTGGGACCCAAGGTGAGCTGCTTTCCTCTCTGACTCTGGGCCTTGGTTTCCTCATCTGGAGAGAAATCTACCTTAGCCACCACCACGTACCACTGTGCGGGGTTCCTCCTAGGGCTTAGACCTGAAACCCCATGATCGCGAGTTTCTTGGGGTCAGTACCTGCTTCAACACACATGCATCCCCCAGGAAAGGGCCATACTCAGTGTAAGTTTCAGATGGTTTTCAGACAGCAGATTTTGAATGGACAGGAGAGAGCCTGAGGGCATTGGCCGAGGGAGAGGAGCATGAAATGAGGAGACCAACAGGGGGAGGTTGACATCACCAACCAGACTTCACAGTGTAGTGGGACCAGCAGACTGAGCAACAGGCCACTGGCACTCACCAGTGTGTTGCCTCGGCCACCCAATTATCCTCCCTGGACCTCAATTTCCAAATCTGTCCACTCACTGTATTCCAAAGCCAGACTGGATTCTGTTCAAAGCTGGGCAGGCCTATCTTCCCACCTGGGCATCCCTGCCAGGATACCTTTTCTTGCCCTGCTCTCTCCTGGGTGCACCTCTCCTTTCTTTCAGCATCTTGGCTGGGCATCAGTCTGCCCCTTTCCTACTAACTAGAAGCCAAGGAACAGGGCTGAAGGTGGAAACACTAAAGGGAATCATTCTCCTGTCTACCGTGGAGCAGCTGAGAGACACCTGGTTGAACTTTGCATCTAAGCCCTAAGCTGTGCCACCCTCTGCATGGCCTCCTGAGCATCCCTTTCTGCCATATAGTAAGACCTCTATTGATGTTGCTTTTCCTTTTTATCTTTCTTACATTCTAACCCTTCCAGCTTTGAGTGAGAGAGGGAAAACACAGGAAAGGCCAGCACAGATTTACACAGAACTTTACAGTATAAAGAAAATTTTCATATTCACTGTCTGATTGATGCCCATAACATCAGAGAGAATGACGATGACTGGGTGAGAGTCCCTTCTTGCATTTCCCTGGGACTTTGTGTTTCTCCTTTTTTAGCTGTCAGCACTAATGTGATGTCCCGCTTTAATGTCTGTCTTCCCCAGTGAACCTTAAACTTCATGAGATCAGAGGCATGTGTCTGCTCCCTGCTGTGTTCCCAAAGCCTAGCATATAGCTGCTACTCAAAAAATATTTGTGGCTTGGTTGAGTGACTAGATGAAGAGCCATCATAGCTTCCATTTTACAGATGATGAAACTGAGGCCCCAAGAAGCCAAGTGACTTTCTCAAAGTCACCTAGCTCATCAGTGGCAGAAGTGGGATTCTTTCTGGCTCCTAGCTTAGAAGGTTGAAGGAGTGGGCAAGGGTCATTCACCTCCCGTCAGCTTAGAAGGTTGAAGGAGTGGGCAAGGGTCATTCATCTCCCGTCAGCTTAGAAGGTTGAAGGAGTGGGCAAGGGTCATTCACCTCCTACCAGGCATGGCAGACTAGGGCTGTCACTCCCAAGACAGAACATTGAGCGTTACCTCCCCTATCACTCCCCACCCCATTTCCTTCTACTGAGATGTCTTGGGAGGGTCTATGCACATATCATACTGTCGTATATGTATGTTTATGTGTCTCTCCACCCAACCCTACCCTGACCCAGAATGGGAACTGCTTAAGCACAGTGGCTGAGGCTTCTTCTCGTCTGTATCTTTAGGGTCTAGCACAACACCTGGCACATTATATGTACTCCATCTGTTTTTGAGGATGGAATGATTGACTCATGGATGAACCTTCCAGTAGCAGCGCCAAGTGTCTTTTGGATATGACACTCTTGGTGCAAGGTCAGAGTGAGGCTCCTGTAAGCCAGGTGTGCCCCTTAGTGGAACCAATGCAGGGGTGGTGTCAACAGTATTGGGTGTTGGGTACCATTCCAAAGACTATGAGCCCCTGAAGACAGAGCCTGTGGGAAACCTGCAGGACTGATCCATGGGATCCTCTCGGGCAGGAGGGTCTTGCAGAGGTCTTCTCATCCAGCCTGTTCTTATGTTACACAGCGATATACTGCTCCAAAGGCAGAGTGACTGCCTGAGCCCAGGCTCCACTCCCAGCCCGATCTTCTGGTTCCCAAGGGCCTGCAAAACTAACTGAGAAATTAGAGAACTCATTTCCCAGTCATCTGAAGTGTCCCACGTGGGTCAAAGCTGGGTCACAAAGATTAGCCATCAAGTTCATTCCTTCTTTCTCACACTCTTTGGGCCAGGGCAGTGTTTGCCCTTAGGACTGTCATCCAGAGAGGCACCAGCAATGCCCTGGCAGAGTGTTGACACTCAGCTGTCACCTGGGGTCTTCCCTTCCCTTCCTCCAACCCCCCCCCCCCCCGCTCCCCGCCTCGAGCTCACTGACATCACATAAGGCTGCAGGGTTATGCAAGGGACAGAGCTACTCATAGGTTGATGTTGATTATCATCACCGTTATTAGTTATGTTTATATTATTATTATTAGCTTATATTTTTATAGTACTTTATGGCTCACCAAGTACTTTGCTACATGTGACCTCATTGGATTGGGTAGCATGTAAGTAGCCTCTGCTTTAGAGAGGAGAAAATTGAGATTCAGAAGAGTAATGTGACATGCCCAAGGTTACAGAGTTAATATGGCAGAACGGAGACTCAAGAGCAGATTTCTCTGTTTCATATTCGATTTTATCCCACTGTCCTCACTCTGCTCAACTTCTTCTTTTTCCACTTTAAGGTTATTAATGGTGCACCGCTGGTCTTTGAGTCTTCCACTTCTAATAGGATTCACTTCAGTCACCCCGTCTCCTGGATCCCAGTGAGAAACACGGCACCTCCGTAGCTGAGGCCCACAGTGCTTCTGAGACAAGTTCCTTGCATGGTGCTGGGGTGGGGGTGGGGCTTGTGGGAGAGATGCGCTGAAAACCCCAGGAAGAGACAGAGCTGGCACGACCTAAGAGCAAAGGATCATAGGGCCCTTGCCATGTGCCACAAAGGGCGCTTCATTGACTGTCAAGCTTTCTGACCCAAGAGACTTTCTACTCCAGTAAATGGAAATGTGTGTCCAAGACTCTTGAGATTAGTGGGAGGTGGCCTATGTTCTGGGAAGTTGGCTTCAGCAGGGGTACCCAGGTACTGATAGAGGCTCACACTGCTCTCAGCCAGCTCAGTGGTAGCTGCTGCCAACAGTGGCACAAGGCTTCCCTCCCTCCCTCCCTTCCTTCCTTCCTTCTTCTTCCCACAAATATTTATGAGCCTCTACTATGCTCAAAGCATCCTCTGGGTCTTGGGGATTCAGCAATGAACTGGGAACCTAAAGAGATCAACTATCTGGTACATGAAGAGTTTGGTGCAGGGCCCAAGTTCTCTCTGCACCAGAGAAGCCCTGAGCACTAGGAATATTGCTATACCTACCAGGAACTGAAAGAAGTTCAGAAAGCTGGTCTCACCTAGAGGGATTCCACAGAATAACCTCCCTGGGAGGGCAGTGACTGAACACACCACATCGGAGGCTCAATTCCTGCTCCCCCACGCTGCAGTCCATTGGAGAGATGAGCCACAGAAAACAGGATTGACTTTCTCCCATCACCTCTCAAAGTCCGTGGGCTCCCCCTCACTCAGTTGGGCAGCTGGCAGTCAAGTGGACACTCTGTGAGGCACTGCCGGACTCTGTTCTCACATTACAGCTCCCCAGGTCCTCCCTCAGTTCAGCTGTGGCCATTGAAATAGGTGGTTCGGACAACAGAGATGGAAACGATGTGGGGCTCAGTGGCTGGAGCCCTAGTCCTGACTTCCAGAGCCAGTTTCATTCTCTAGATGAGGAGGGATGAGCCAGATCTCTGACAGATTCCAGGTGACCCAGATTGTCTAAGAATGACTCAAGCAGGACCTGATATCCCTCCATTTATCTAGAAGGGATCCAGAATTTCTAGGGTTTGGTCTCCTGTTTGTCAAGTATCCCAGGGAGACCAAGGCAACATGCTGGAGAGAAGTGACTTCAGTCACACTTTGCACTGAATCAGGCTGAGTCAAGGTCAGATCATGCTCTGCAGCGACTATGATGGTCCTGTGGACTTCCTCCCTCCCTGATGATGACAACTAGCTCTCATTCCTTCCTTCATTCTTCACATAACAAGTATCTGCTGAATGCTATGCACTCTGCACTGCATCCTTGAGGACACAGTGATGGACAATGTGAGGCATCTGCCCCTGAGGAACTCTTTCAGGAAGTCTTATCCCTACTGAGCATCTGTTATGTGCTAGCCACTGTGATATGCCCCCAAGGTCACAGGGGGAACACCCAGACCCTAACATGAAGGGTCTCAGAATCTAACAGTGGAGGCCAGTCATGAACACAGGGCAAAGCAGGTGCCCTGTCAGAGAGGCACTCCATTACAGGGAGCCAGTGATGAGGTCCCACCTAGGCAGGTGTTTCAGAGTACAGTCTTTGGAAGCATGTAGGGGTGGGGAAAAAAGAGTGTTCTAACAGGGGGTGTATATAGGCACGTTCGGGGTGGTAATAGTTTAATGTGGCAGTAGTGTCCCTACCATGTAGGGGAGACAAGCCTGGGGAGGTAGAAGTTGCCAAAGTACAAAGAATTCAGGCGCCATTTGGAGGGACTTGGATTTTTTCCCCTTTGCGGGTAATAGGGAGCTACTGAAAGTTTTAAATAGGCTGAGATTTACATTTTACACAGATAGCAAGCGTCCAAGGAAAGAAGGCAGTAGAACGGGGAAAAGGAAACCTGGGTGCATCTTTGGATGTGGGATGAGGAAGAAGGAGAAGCTAGGATGACTCTCAGTCTTGGGTCTTGGGACCATTTACTGAGGGAACCTAGAGGTCTGGTGGGTTCTGTGCGCGTGGATTGCTGTCAACTGTGGAACATGGTTTATGCCATCAGAAGGTTCGGATAAAGAACAGGTAGTTGGGAGGAGGGAGAGAGGCCCTCACATGGCAGTGATGGGGAACCCTTATGATGGAGAACATTTAAGGATTGATAGGGTCTGTGGATATCGAGGCAGAGGTAAGGAGAGCAGAGGATGAGTAAAGGAGAGTAAGAAGAGGTTCTGGAGACTGAATTCCCTGGATGGAGC
Source organism: Leucopleurus acutus (assembly GCF_964270905.1). NCBI lineage: Eukaryota > Metazoa > Chordata > Mammalia > Artiodactyla > Delphinidae > Leucopleurus > Leucopleurus acutus. The sequence continues at coordinate 83,611,641 of NC_139143.1, read as the reverse complement.
AGACTGCAGTCTTAGGACAGAGCCAGTCATATTCCCAGATCACTCATTGGATTTGGGTGGAAAAGGCTGGCACAAAGGCAGCAGGAAATTTTTGGTCATTTTGTCATTAAGCTAGAGACTTCAAGCATCTGGTAAATTGCTCAGACCCTTATTACATGACTCAGGCATGCTCTGCCTATCTGTCAGAGCTGGGAGTATGACAGAAGACGTGAAGAAGTCTTGGCCTTGCAGGGCGGGGAGAGTCAGGCTGTGGTGGGCATGGGTGGCCGGATCCCATACTGGAGGAGGAAAGGGGATGAGGTGCAGCTCCAACCTACAGTTGCACGTCCTAGTTGCTCAGATGTGTGGGTGTCTTTCTTCTTTGTTACAAGTGACAGTCACTTCCTGCCTTATTAGTGTTTTTTTTATTTGTCAACAGAATCTCCACTACTTGAAGCAGAATGAAGAGAGAACTGTATTTGTCACTCATTTCCCATCTCTGTTCATTTCTTTCTTTCCTTCTTTTCCCTTTTCCCCCTTTTTTCTTTTCCTCTTTCCTTCCCTCATTCCTTCTTCTCTCCCTTTCTCGATTCCTTTCCCACTTATCACGTATCCAGTCTGGAGCTAGGCTCCAGGTTTACAATCAGATTAAGTGTCTTCAGTCCCTGAACGTGAACATAATCCGTTGAGCTTTGTGCCCTTGAGAGAAGGTGGTGTCTTGGGGTGGAGAGAATCATTTTTCCCAAATGTGGGTGCAGGGCCTGCCTCTGGAGTGGTCACTTTTCAGTTCAATAAACACTGGGGCCCACACTGTGCAGAGCATGGGGTGAGGCAGCCCCTCCTCATTTCCCAGATGGGCTCAAGAGTCGGGAACCATGAGGTTCCCCAGGCCTCTGGCACTGAGACCGATTCTTGTCTGGACCATGATACCCACTTCCTTCCAATGGGCTCCATTCACTATGCCACTCAGGGCACCCATGTTCCCCCAGCTTCAGGAATTCAATATGAAGATAACATATAGTTCCGTCTTCCAAAGAGTTCGTGATTGTGGGGGTAAATGACATCCATATACAGAGCTGTGTAGGGTGTGATGAAGTATCTGAGACAGTGAGTCTGACAGAGAGGGCTTCTGAGACCAGACAGGTAGGGAGGTGGCATCTGAGCTGCAGGTGGAGGAGAAGGGAGGGCAGCATTTGAGTCCCAGGAGCAAGGACTGTGTACAGCTCTCCCCCTGTGCCTACAGCACCAAGCATGGCACCTGGCGCTTAGCAGAAGCTCAAAACATCTGCAACGCTGAGTAGAAGCATCAAAGGCCATTTTTGTGAAGACTTCTCTGACACTTCCAGTGAGTTTAGAATGTCCTGAGACATTTTATAATCCAAGTAACATAGATTATAAAATCCACATTTTTCCTCATTGCAGGAAAATTGGAAAATGTCAGTAAGCAAAAGGAAAAAAGAAATGCTTGGGATTCCCCACCCAGAATTACATGCTGTTGACATTTTAATACAGATCCATCCAGACTATTTTCTGTTTGTTTACATGTATTATATATAAAGATACAGACATATTTGGAGAGACATATAAATGGAATGGCCATATTGTATGCTATTGTAACTTGCTATAAACTTTTTTTTTTTTTAATTTCTAATCCACTTTGCTTAAGCTTTGGTCCATAGTCATCAGTCTGCTCCTGTTATAGCTCATTGGGGCAACTGTCAGTGGGCAGTGATAGTGGCTTCCTCATCCCTGTCTCTAGGGCCTGGGAATGCCCTAGCAACAATCCTGACATCTCTGGGTTTCCAATGGTCACTGATAACTATTAATAAAGGCAATAGCAATTATAACAAGAATAAGAGTGGCTAACAATTACCAAGCGCTTCCTACATGCCAGGTCTGGGGCAAAGGGCTTTATAGACATTATCTCAAGGGATCCTCATACGACCCTATGAGATGGACACTGTTATTGCCCCCATTTTGTGGATGAGAAAACAGGTTCAGAGAGGTCACACAGCTGGTAAGTGACAGAGCTGGGACACAAGCCCAGGCTGCATCTTTGTTTATCTTTGAGCATTTTCTCTGTCATCTCTTAACTGAACTTCCCCTTGGTGAAAGACATCCTGTCAATATCAGATATGTGAGCCTTCAATTCCAAATGTCAGTGGAAATCATTTTAATACTTTGATCTCCTTTTAAGTAATTAAGTCACGTTGTGAAATTTATTTTTTAAAATCTAAGTGTATGTATTAGTTTCCCATTGATGCTATAATAAATTACCATAAACTTAGTGGCTTAAGACAAGTTCTGTAGGTCAGAAGTCCAACACGGGTCTTACTAAGCTAACATCAAGGTGGTGGCAGAGCTGTGTTTCTCCCAGAGGCTCTAGGGAGAGCCCATTTCCTTGTTGTTTCCAGCTTCTAGAGGCTGCTCGCATTCCTTAGCTCATGACCGTTTTCAACGTTCATCACTGCAACCTCTGCTTCTGTTGTCACACGTCTCCTCTTTAACATCAATCCTCTTGCCTCCCCCTTAAAAAAAGGTTCACTGGGCCCACTTGGATAATCCAAGACAGTTTTTCGATCCCCAAATCCTTAAGCTAATCACATCTGCAAAGTCCTTTTTGCTGTATAAGGTAACACATTCACAAGTTCCGGGGATTTGGATATGGCCGTATTTGTGAAGAGAGGCTTTATCCTGTCTACCACAGTGTGTGTCAGGGCAACAGTGAACAGTAAAAATAAGAAAAATAAATAATAAAATTAGCTTCCCAATGTTAAACTCCAAAATCAGCATGTAACGGATGAGAGCAACACTCAGCAAAGGCCGCCCAATGAGGTGCCTTCCGGCAGAGGGAAGAATGATCTACTAAAGAGCACAGAGGAAGGGCGGCCAGGTGGCAGATGTTTTCAGCACCACCCTAATCTGTCTAGGGCTGGAGATGTTCAGATGATCTGATGGGGATGTCTAGTTTTTTTTACCATCAAAACCTGAGGCCATTATGTAATTCCCCCATCACCAAACATCTCCAGATTATGACTCGACTTTTTTGAGAAATTTTCCTACCAGAAGAGAATGTACCCATCATGCCAACATTTGGTACACATGTTTCTCTTTGTAAATTGACATAATCAGTCTCTTGTGAGTTAGCTGCAGTGACTCAGCACTGCCAGGATTGATAAACTCAAAGACATGGACAAGGTTGAATTTCTGGGTCAGGGAACCATCATCAAGGTAGTGCCACCCTAGGGAGTATTCTTGGGGTCTGCCAGCTGGCCCAACCCTGGTGATGCCAGACACTGCCTTTCACATATAGGTGCTTGACTCCTGGTTACTTAGAGCAACTAACAGTAAGAATTATGTCCAGATTTTCTAACCATGAGATTCAGACAATGGTCCATCATGTTTACTACTATTTTCACCCCACTTCAATAGGCATTTTTAACAAGGCAATTATGTAAAATAAAGCTTGCTGGAAAAAACATCACAAGAAGAAATAAAATATTCAAGAGGCAAGGTGCTGTGGAGAGAGGGCTGATAGCAGGATCTGAAATCCAGGCTCTAAGTCCCTGTGTGATCTGGGACAAGCCTCTTTCTCTCTCTCAGCCTCAGTTTCCTCATCTGCAAAATAAGGGGCATGGTCTAAATCAGTGATTCTCAACCGGATGGAACATTAGAACCACCCAGGGAACTTTTGGAGACTGTCGATGCCCAGGCCTCACCGGGATGGGGTACCACTGTCTCTGAATGAGCCAAGGTCCTTTCTACATCTTCTATTCTCTCATTCCATGAAAGGTCTGGAATTTGTCAATGAGAATCTGGGTTCGGATTTATTGGAGGCATCCATCCTCCTTACTAAATAGCAAATTCAACAAGACAAGGAAATGAAAATTGAGTGTCTACTACCTACAAAGCACTAAACTAGATCCCTTAGGGGTGCCTGCACTCAAAAGACCTTACTGTGTGTCAGCTAGGTGGCCACGTACCCAAATAATTATAGGTAAAAGGGGATGGACATTGTTCCTTTTAAAATTAATCACACTCATGTATTAAATGAATAATTCCTTTAACCTCTACTGGGTTTCTTTTTTCAGAAATTCAGAGTCTGCCTTATATTATCTTTGTCAGCAAACGGGGGATGAGAAGGATCCTCTGGTGAGCAGAGCTCTAGCAACCAAAGCAAGCTCTCTGGCTCCCCACCTGGTGGTCTTTATAGAACATTTAGAAGTGACACAGCATCAGGTTTCACTTTTAATGTTGATTGAGTGCTTATTATGTGCCAGACACTATTCCAAGAGTTTTATGGATGCTAACTCATTTGATCTGCTAATGATCCTATGAGATAAACACTATTACCTTCCCCATATCCCAGATGAGGGCAGTGAGACAGAGAGCTCTGGTCACTTGCCCAAGGTCACAAGCTGCTCAGTGGGGAGCTGGAACTGGAGACTGTTCTAGAACTCATGCTCCCAACCACTTATAAATGGATTCTGGGCCTTCCATGAAATGTTCCATGTTTGCGCATAATAACGCCTCCAAAGGCTGAGTAACATGGGAAATGTTTATGTTACAATGTTAGGTGAAAAGTTAGTAAGATAAACTCATAAAAGTACCTGATCAAAACTGGGTAAAGTCAAAACAAAACAAAAATCACTAAAAAACTATACACAGTGGAAAAGATTGAAATATAATCATAAAAAGAGACAGAAGGAAAATAACAAAATATTAAGAATACTCAGAAGATGGGATTACAAATGAATTTAAAATTCTTCCTGTTTGTAGTTTTTCATAAAGATTATGCTTTCCTATGATGTCATACTTCAGTGGCAAGTAAGATATTACTCTTTTTCTGTAAGAAAACATTAGGGCTAAGCTCTGATACTGCAAACAATAGTTTTGGCTTCAAAAATCGGCAGATCAGTAATTTGAAATTTAAAAGATCTTTTCTCATGGATATAAGAGTATCCATAGTGATAAAATTATTTTTAAACTAGCATTTTGAACTAATAGTCCCAGATACTGTTCTAGGAACATTATAATTCCTTATTTAGTGAGCTAGGAATTGTTTTAGCCCCTTTTATAGTGATGATTAAGTAACTTGTCTGAGTTTGAGCTGGGAACTGATGGGAGACAGTCTCTCTGTCCAGCTTAGAGCTGAGGTGTCTCATGTTTCTCCCTATCTTACTTCCTCTCACTGCAGTTTTCATTCTGAATATGACAAATTTTGACTACCTTTTCAGCTAACCAGAATCTGATGACTTTCCTGGGGACCTAATTTGTCCTCAGAATATTTTTTGTAGGGTTCCATCACAGACTTTGCAAAACTATACAAAAAGGATCTTTCCAGGGCTTCCCTGGTGGCGCAGTGGTTGAGAGTCCGCCTGCCGATGCAGGGGATGCAGGTTCGTGCCCCGGTCCAGGAAGATCCCACATGCCACGGAGCGGCTGGGCCCGTGAGCCATGGCCGCTGGGCCTGCGCGTCTGGAGCCTGTGCTCCGCAGCAGGAGAGGCCACAACAGTGAGAGGCCCGCGTACAGCAAAAAAAAAAAAAAAAAAAAAAGGATCTTTCCAGGTTGGATGCTCTTTTCTTAGTTATGACCAGAACTCATGCCTCACTTCTGGCAACTTCCATCGAAATCTAGTTCTTCTTCTCCACCTGCAGCATATACCTGGTCCCTGCCGTCTCACCTTGGACAGGCCAAAGTTGCCTTGTTTAGGACCATATGTGGAAAGAGAAGCCATTCCTAGACTTTTTCTACCCTTTCAAAGGGATTGTTGGTGCTGAATCAGTGTTATTTGTGAGTTCTCTTGGAGGGTTAAGTTCAGGTAAGGAGAGAAGCCCAACTACCACACCATCTGCATGAGACCTGCTTAAAGTAGCTTCACTGAGATAACAAGCATTCTTAGTCCTGGCTACGGCATCATCTAAAAATGAAAAAGTCACACTAGATTATTGGCTTGGGCTTGGCACTTTATTTTGGATCTCAATCCTTATTCCAAAAAGGTTCATTTAATTTCAGGTTGGGAATTTTCCCCACCATTTCCTATACCAACGAGAAGAGAGAACTTCTCTTCATTTCAGAGGTCTAGAACCCTACTGACCGAGCCTGGGAAATAGGGAGCATAGCAGAGCTGCCTGTGAGATTGACAGACATTGTGTGCAACCTGCAAAGTTCCATCCTAATCTTAGCTAGAGGGCAGCAATTCTCAGGGGATCTTCCTGTGGGTTAATAGTTGACATGCTTACGGAGGGAGGAATTGGGTCCCTGGGATGTGAGGGAAGTGTTGTTACCTGTGCCCCTTGTGAAAGATGCCATCAGCAACCTGCCCCATGGTCTGCATCGCCTGATGCCAGATCAGAGCTGAAGCTGTATAAAAGGCTGAAGTTCCTGAGGGCACCTCAGTCCACCTGCTTCCTGGGTCATCTGCTCCAGTGCTGAACCAGGTGAAGGCATCTTGAGGACCAGGAGGGACTCTTGGTGCTGGTGCTTTGGGCAGACAGAAGCCCTGGGTGGAGGCTGAGGACAATCTTGAAGAAAGACAAGGAGAAAAGTGGGTTTGAAAGGGAGGATTCTGCTGGAAGGCGAGGGAGGATTAGTGGAAGGGAAAGAAGGATTGGCGTCTTTTTGAGGTTGCAAAAAATTCATTTGAAACTATGGAGTTCCTAGGTTGAAACTGTTTGCATGCCTCTTGTAACTCATTTGGGGAGATTGGGTTTTAAAAATCTGATCATTATAAAGAAGAAATCTAGTGAATTCATAGTTCGGTTTTAAATGTAAGGAAGTTATCTTGGGCTAGTTGAACTTAAAACTTCTGTATTTTCTTCCAGCTTCGTTCAGCTCCTGCTGAGATGTCCTGCCAGCAAAACCAGCAGCAGCGCCAGCCCCCTCCCAAGTGTGCCTCCAAAGGCCCAGCCAAGTGCCCCCCCAAGTGCCCCCCCCAAGTGCCCGTCCCCCTGCCCACCTCCAGGCTCCTGCTGTGGCCCCAGCTCTGGAGGCTGCTGTAGCTCTTGGGGCCGCTGCTGCACTGGGCCATGAAGACCACTGAGGAGTAACACTTCAGGAGCCCAGGTGCTGATGACCTGCCCAGCCTAAGTCTTCTCTTTTTCTGGTTTGGAAGAACTGAAGAAGCGTGGAAGCGCTTCTGAAATGCTTAGCGTTTCCCTCTTCTTCCTGCCCGTGTTCATTCCTTTGTGAGGTCTAGATGTTTAACCTCTGATCTTCACTGGCCTGATTCCCCTCTCAGGTATAGTTCTCTGGAGGACTTGGATTGGAGTTCGGTCATGAAGCTGTTTTCCCTGTAACAATAAAGCTTTTTCTTCCTGATGTCCCTGCCTCCTGATTATTTTGTTCACCTCTCCCACTCCCCCACCCCCTGCCTCAAGCCATCCTCCCTTCCCTTCTTTTAAATGTAAGTGAACACTTTAAAAAATCAGTTTGGGAAACAGATTTCAGCCCTGAAGCTACTTAGACCTCTGGGAAACAATATTCCCTTTTATGATCTGAAGGAGGGAACTTTAAGCTTGAAGGAAAGGATCATGTCCGAGACCATTCCCCTGACACAAGCTTTCCATAAGGAGGGCCAGGAACGGGTTTTCAGAGAGGAGACGGTGGTACCCAGAAAGGTCGCAGTGAGATGACTCTGGGAGGGTTTCTTTCAAGCATGGGTGATGGTTTAAAAAAGAAGTTATTTCCTAGTCATGGGCAGTAAGATCACCTAAAGTGCTCATTCTGGGCTCCAATGAATGGACACCTTTACTTTTCTGATTATTATAATTCTGGGTGCTTCCATCAGTTGACTAGAGAGGAAAGCTGATGGGGGTTAGTTTCTGGGGGACTGTTTAGGAGGCAGGTATGGAATGTCTGAGCCCATTTCCCCTGGCTCCTGAAAGCCTAAGTTTGGATCTGAGTAGGGAACCAAGAAAGAAGGACCCCCTCCTCTGCCAAAGACTGTCTCCATGTGGTTGGTGTGTGTGTGTGTGTGTGTGTGTGTGTGTGTGTGTGTGTGTTTGTGTGAGGGGATGGAGGTGGGAGCCGGGGGGCTTCTGTCACTGCATTGGATTTTCTGTTTCCTTTAGGAATAGGATGATTCCTTCAGGAAAGACTCAGTAGTGATACAGTAAGTCCCCTCCATACGAACCTTCAAGTTGTGAACTTTCAAAGATGTGAATGTGTGTACTCCTGTCCAATCACGTAAGTTAGTTCACACATCTGGCGTACATTGTCACATGCAGCCTGCCCTCCATCTCCTACTGCTGACGATCCTTCAGCTCTGCCATCTCCCATCTCCTCTCCCTCCTCTAGTCAGTAACTCTTCTTGCCTGTTAACTCGATGCCAGCCCCTGTATGCCAGCTGTTGAACTGTACTATCGTATTTTTCAAGGTACTATACTGTAAGATTAAAAATGTGTTCTTTATTTTTTGTGTTTGTTTGTTTTTTATGTATTATTTGTGTGAAAAGTATTATAAACCTATTACAGTACAGTACTATATAACCGATTGTGTTAGTTGGGTACCTAGGCTAACTTTGTTGGACGTACGAACAAATTGGACTTATGTACATGCTCTTGGAACAGGACTTGTTCATATGTAGGGGACTTAATCTAGAAATGATAATTCTGAATCAGGCTTTTATGTACAAGATGAACAATTAAACCTTCCTTTGATACGAGTTAACAGTGATGGGTAAAGTAAGTTAGTATATGAGGCTACAGCAAGTCCATATAATGAGCATGTACTTGCCCAAATCATCTCCCATCATCCTGTCTCCATCTTGTTACTTCATTACTTCCTCTTTTCTAATACCGACCTCACCTTTCAAATGTCTCATCTGTATGCACCAACGGGTGGCCCTAGGTACATGCAACCTGTTAATCAGGCTCTAAAGCCATGTTAAATGAAACTGGTATCTTTTTGTGACTTACCTTTCCTTGTGTGCACACTCATGCCTCTCCCAGCTCACTCACTCCCAAACCTATATCTCACCATCAATTCTTGAATTCTTAGTCTTGGATTTCACTTTTACCTCGTATTCATGGTTGTGGGCTGTTGCATTGATTAAGAAGCAGTTCTGAAAGCAGTTGACCTCCAAAGTCTTTCCCAATTCTTAAAAGTTAGTTATTCCAAAGGCACAATTTTTCATGGGCACTTTGGACCTTTGGAAAGGTCTCCTTTCCTCCCTCCCTCCCTCTCTCTTTCCTTCTTCCTCCCTCCCTCCCTCCCTTCCTTCCTTCCTTCCTTCCTTCCTTCCTTCCTTCCTTCCTTCCTTCCTTCCTTCCTTCCTTCCTTCCTTCCTTCCTTCCTTCCTTCTTCTTTCTCTTTGCATTGGGCAGTGGTCCCAGGGAGAACCTATCTTCAAAAGGAGTTTGGGATGAGGTCAGGAGTGGAGAGTCTCACAAGCTGACTTGGTATTTGGCAATTCGACCAGCATCCTGCACAAGTTTTTCTTTTAGGCCCACCAGGGCTGTATGGGGGTATGGTAACCTGACTACCCTCACAGCTTTCCTGGTCTTAATTATTCCATAACTTTGCCTGGGGTTTTCTTCCGGTCTCCAGTGACAAAGAAACTGCCACTGAGATTCCCATAGGCACATCCTCACCATCATCTCCACTCAATCCCACCCGGAAGCATCTGGATGAAACCCAGCAGGCTTTTGGCGTAAACTGTGGCCTTCCCAGAGGAGCCAAGGACCAAGATCCTGAGAGATGTGAACTAAGATAACAAGTGAACTATTGGGGTGGCCAAAAAGTTCGTTTGGGCTTTTCTGTACGATGTTACAGAAAAACCCGAACACACATTTTGGCCAACCCAATACAAACTACCATCTAGATGACTACACTGGGATGAATGTGTGAACAGGGGAACAGTGTGTGTGTGTGCATGTATGCTGTAGAAAAGGGCAAAGAGAACAGGTCCCAAGAAAGGGGCAGACTTCTCTTCACTTGAGCCCCAATGCCCTGTCTTAGCACACACACAGCCCCCAGCTATGAACAGAGTCCTGTTTGGAAAGTAAACATGCTACAGCAATCCTGGCACCTCTGTGAGGTGACTTGAATACCCATGTGCACCACCTACGGTGCTACCTGAGTGATGAATGTCTCTGGGATGTAAGCGTCAGATGACAATGTCTATTGGGAAATGGGCCCCTCCCAAGAGCCAGCGTCTAACTGGAGTCTTATAAAAGGTTCTCTGGCTGGACACTCCTCAGTCCATTGCCTAGCAGGTGGTGCATTCCAGTTAGAAAGCTGAGTGAGTCTTCCAGTGGAACCAGGGTCTAGTAAGTCTCCAAGTGGAACCTGGGGGAGGAGTATGGGAAGAATTGAAGGCAGAGGGGAGGAGAAGGCAGAACACAGCCAGCAGGTAGATATAGAAAGAGGGCCCTGGAGAGTGCCTTAAGCTTCAAGTGAGCTGACCTCTCCAGGTGCCATGAGGACATGGAAGCCAGATTGGGGGTGGGGGGGGGGTGACTCTGCAAGGTGACACAGCAAGTCTGTAGCAGAGATGTGACTGGAATCCAGGTCTTTGACTCCCTGACCTGGGATGTATTACCATCCTCTGCACCACTCTATTTTTCCTTATGGTCATGGGGAGTGAGAGGCATAGGCAGGAAAGAATGACCAAGACATGCTTCTGGTGTTCGTGGATTCTTTAGATCTGGGTCGTTAGGACAGACGGACATATGTGTGATTTTGGTATTTTCTAACTGAGCTAGTGTTGATGCAATGCTAATGATAGGCGAATACCATTTGAAGGTTTATGGCCACAGTGAAATGGGGGAGGGGAAAAGAGCCAGGAGATTTTGGACTGGATCAGACAGAAAAATTACCACAATATCCTCTTTCTTTTCCACTGTGGTGAACTTGGGTGGTCCTTACTCTAGTCAGAAAAAATGGAAAACCATTGATTCTTTGCATAGACTGTTTGCCACTCTATGCAGGTTTAACTCAGTGGAACTCACTCACTGGAACACTTGTTTGGGGTTTGTTCCTTTGCTTCCCCTCTTTCTTGTGTGTGTGTGTGTGTGTGTGTTTTGTGTGTGTGTGTTTTTTCCTTCCTTGCATTATGCCGGGCTCACGTGCTCACAAAGTCAAATCTCAAAAGCCCTGTGTTGGAAAGAAACAGTGCTCCCATGTGAAAAGCTGCTTTTCTTCCAGGTTCTCTGTGACGATGTCCTCCCAGCAGACCGGCAAAGACTTTTCCAAGGGATCTTCGCAGGACACGAAGGGTTCGTGTCCCACCCCGGCGCCCGACACCTCCTCCTGCTGCGGCTCGGGCTGCTGCAGGGGCTCGGGCTGCTGCAGGGACTCGGGCTGCTGCGGCTCCAGCTCCGTCGGCTGCTGCTGCCTTCCCCTGAGGCGCCGCCTGCTGGGCAGCCGCTGCTGCTGCTGCTGCACGGACAGCAGCCAGAGGTCCCGGTCCTCGAGCTCCGACTGCTGCGGCGGATGCTGAGGCCACGGCTGCCCCACACCTGAGCGAGAGCTGCTCCCACCCCGTGCCTTCACCCCTCAATACCGTGCTCCCCTGCGGGACAGGGCCTCAGAGCTTGCCCCCTTAAAGATAACTGCTCTTAGGTGTTCAGACACCCACCCTGTACTCAGCCCCACAAAACTCCCTGACCACGCCACCCCCACCCCCGACCCCCCTTGTGCTTTTACTCCTTAGGAACCTGAAAGCTGTGGGTGGGACACTGGACTTTACTGTCTGCAGGGACTTGCATATGTAGGTGCTCAATAAATGCCTACTGATTTGATTGTCTTTTGAAGACATGTCTTAATAAAACTTCTACCTCCTGAGAACACTCCCTTTCCTAATTGTTCTTTCATTTGTGTATTTATTATCATGTTCTGTTACTCCATTTTCTCACTCAGCTCTGGCTTGGCACATTTGTAAAAGGTGGGAAACTAAAAATTTCCCTGGAAAGCCTGAACAAGAGTGGCTTTCTGGTACTTAATCGTGATAGCAGAACTCACATAATGGAGCCAGACAGTGTTCTGAAGGCTTTATGGGACATGCATCGTCTCACAACGACTCAGTGAGGTAGGTGCTATTATACCCATTTTACAGAAGAGAAACTGAGGTTAAGGAGCTTGCTCAAAGTCATTCAGCTGGCGCATGATGGAAAAAGCCAGGGCTTATGCTCCTAACTGCTCAGCTTGGTCCCCGGAAGGCTTCCAGAGCCTTGCCACTGAGGTGCTCACTCTCCTACCCATCAGGCCCAGGCAGCTGCATGGCAAAGGTTTGGATTTGCAACTCTTAAGGGCTTTGGAATCAGGTGAGCTGAGACTTAACTTTTGCCACAGAAGAGCACCAGCCCACTGCTTTGCTTGCTGGGTAAGGGAACTTTGCCAGTTGAGCATGCCGGGAGACTGAGAACCTCCCCCTCCAGGCCTCATTCATGCAGCTGAGGTCTGACTGGGAGACATGGGTTTCCAGGACTCTGCAGGGTGAGAAGTGTCATGCTCAGAATTATGGGAATGTCATTCTCTAGAGGTGGTGGTTGTGGTGGGGTCATCCTGAGTAGTTCGGAAACCTCAGCCTGCAGGTGTAGATCTTATCCACTCGTTTCAGGAAGAGGAAGCAGAACAATGTCCTCTGCAGTGGTGTCTGCTGGGTTCACAAGGGAAGAGGCAATAGTAACAGTGATAATAATAGTGACAATAGCTACCACTTATTGGGCATTTACTCTGTTCTCATGCTGGGTTGGGCACAGGTTTAGGCACTTTACATATATTATCTCCTTTAATCCTCACAATAATCTCCATACGTAGACAGGAATTTCCCTATTTTTTTATATGTAATGAAAGTGGGGCTAAGAAAGTTTCAGTGACTTGGCCAAAGTCGCACAGCTAGCGAATGTTCTAGGTCCCTAGATGGTGAGTGAGGGAGATGAGATTTGAACTGGGATCTGTCTGACTCCAAAGTCCATGTTCTCAGTCTCAAGCTGTCATATTCTCCTATCTTAGAAATCACCATCACCCAGGGAAGGGGACACTCAGACCTCTGCAGACACACCCAGGCTCTTAGAAAATTGAAGCCTGGCTTCTTGGCTGCTGCTGCATCAGTGACCCAATGACTGGTAAGCCCTGTCAGGGCAACCACCCAACAAAAGGTATTTGCTCTGAGGCAGGGTCAGAAATGCTTCATTGTTTTCATCCAGGATGTTTATACTTGAGACCAAATGACCCCTGTCATGGAGGCTTTGAAAGGCAGTCCTGCTCTGAATGAGAGGGGCCCTTATTTCCACCTCTGGGATTCTGTAATTTCCAGTGAGAGGTGATTTGTAGAAACTGTTTACAAACAGATGACATCACCCATAGAGCTGCCTCTCCCAATGCCAGTGACATGTGTTGAGGCAAAAAGCCCTGGGACTTGGTGGAGGGGTGAGGCGCGTAGGGAGAACCGCCTGACTCAGAACAGACAGATTGGAAAGCCAACCTCAGGGTGGAGGGAGTGACCCTTAATCAGGGAGTTGAGGCATGAGTTTTGGGAAAGAAAGACGGTGACTCACCACTGAGAGACACGTGAATCCGAATAGCAGTATATACCCTTGCACACAAGGCACAAAATATAGATTAAATGGCTGACTGTGAGATGGTGGTACGGCCAGGCTCAAGTATGTGACCCCCAGCAGGACACACGGGGGGACTTTGATGAGAAAGGTTTGGGCATTCTAAGAATAGTTTTATTACAGACACCTGGAAAGCTACTTTGGATGGGCTAGAGCTCTCTGTTCATGGTCCCATTGCCTTCTCTGACTTCTAGCAGCAGGTAAAGCTATATATGTGGCACAGGCTTTCCCTCAGTGACAGCCCTGTTGAATGTATTTTATTCAGGATGGCTCCAGTTCCTTCTTAAATTATGTCATTATAGTAATAAAAATAGCAACTGATATTTATATAGAACTTAGCAGTTTATAAGGTGTTTTCACATATCTCCTTCACAATCCGTAAGACAGTATTATTGTCTCTTTTTTCTGTTTAACAGATTAGGAGGGGCTCTGAGAGTTTACATGATTCACCTGAGGTTATCCAGCCAAGAAGTGGCAGTCTCTGATTGGACTAGACTTTCTAATGCTTTCCAAGAAAGCCAAGAGTCATCTCTTCTTTTTTTAAAAATTTTTATTGGAGTATAATTGATTTACAATGATGTGTTAGTTTCTGCTGTACAGCAAAGTGATTGAGTCATACATATATCCACTCTTTTTAAGATTATTTTTCCATATAGGCCATTATAGACTATCGAGTAGAGTTCCCTGTGCTATACAGTAGGTTCTTATTAGTTATCTGTTTTATATATAGTAGTGGGTATAGGTCAGTACCAATCTCCCAATTTATCCTTCCTCCCTGCTTACCCCTTGGTAACCATAAGTTTGTTTTCTACATCTGAGGAGCTCCCTCTTCTTAATCTGTACACTGAGATAATTGAATAATGTCACCCAATTAATTATTTAGGGACAGCGTTTATTTATCCCTTATTTATCATTGCATTCCTAGCATCTAGAACTATGCCACGTACATATTAGCAGTTAATAAGTAAATGGATGTTAATTAACACATCATGTGTAAAGTATTGACCTAAACAATTCTAGGAGATGCACAAAAGTATGTCTTTACCTCAAGGAGCTTATAGTCTGAGTTGAGAAACATGGTAAATAATCATATAAGATATGAATGATAACATCACATACAAGAAATAATGTCACATACTGATACATACAAATACAAGAAACATCAAAAACAAAACACAACATAGATAAGCACTGCGGGGGTTCAAATGAATTTAGATGAGGATTTGTTACAGGACTTCAAATGAGGGCAAGTTACTGTGGACTGGGTTATTCATGAGATTTCACGGAGGAGGGATCTGGGTCTGAAGGATGGAGACACTTTGGGAGGCAGAGATTCATTTGTTTATGCATTTACTCAACTCCGTCAGACGCCGTTGGCAGTGCTGGGACAGGATGAAGAATGAGACCAAGACCCTGCCTGCATGGACCTCACCTTCTGGGACAGAGGCAGACAAGAAAGTGAGCAGTCATATTATTTCACATAATGAAAAGGGCTGTGATGAAATAAAGAAGAGAGAGATACAGACATGAACCGAAGGTGTATGGAGATTTTAGATAGGGACCAGGGAAGGCTTCCCGGAGGAAGAACTATTTGAGCAGAAAAGGTGGGAATCATTGCACAGAGCAGGAAAGCGTACGGTTATGGGGTTCGTACCTTGCTGGCAGTTTGAGGCTACGATGTTTAAGGGGAGCACACGGTTATGATGGCCCCATTAGAAACTTTTACTACTAGGAAGTAGCTTGGAATTCCAGTTGCTTGGCATACAGATTTGATGGTAATATTAATCAGATACTATGAACTGGGCATTACTTCACTTAATCCTCCCAACTCTCCCACAAGCTAGTTTTTTTTCTCACATATTTGGGATAAGAAAAACTAAGATATTATTATAATAGGTAGCCATCCCAAGGTTGTACAGCTTGTAATTATCAGAACAGGATTTTGAACTGTATATGTCTGACTCCAAAACCAATGATCTGAACACTGAGCTCTAATTGCTTTTTTGGGGTGAAGAAGGCGGGTAGTTTTAAGCTTGAACAGAGGAAGGAGAAAGGACATCCAAGGTGGAGGTTGTGGTGTAGAAACACCACGAGGACACATCCTTAGAGAGGAGAGATGAGGCCAGATCACAGATGGTTTTGGTTGCCAAATCACAGCATTGAAACTGTATATATTTGTGGCAAGTGACGGTAGGAAAATGGTTTTGAAAGAAGTACTTTAGGAAAATAAGAGTTGGTCTACATGAACACCTACAGTAGTCTCTGACATGACCCTAAGATTAATTAGGCAGTGGTAACTAGGATGCTCTGGAGGGGGAAGTGAACTGAGAAAATATGGTATATCACTGTGAGAAGGTGCAATGGCCCAGGCTTGAAGTGAGGATCTGAACGCAGTACACGGCAGTGGGCAAGGAAAGGAAATGACGAATGTCAAAAGCATTTGTCCAGAAGGAAGAAGAAGAGAGCTGGGCGATGTATTGGGACTGCAGAAGAGGAAGCAGCTAGGGTTCTCTGAGGCTTTGTGACTGGTGATTGGGAAATGATGATACCACTGACAAAACAGAGAAGTCAGGAGAAAAGAGATGTGGGGAGGAGGAGTAAGTTTGGTCCAGGGCACGTTGAGTTTGAGGTGCTAGCAACACATGACCATGAGGCAGGATGTGGGGCTGGAACTCCAGACATAGGATCTCTGAAAATTGATATAAACACATAGAAATAAGTCATCCAGAGATGACAGTCAATTCCTTGGGAATGAATGTGGTTCCGCCTCTTCATTGAAAGTTACTGAGAGGACAGACCTGGTCTGTCTGTCTTGTTCATTGCAGCAACCTCAGTGTAAAGAACAGAGACTGGTTCACAGAAGGAACTCAGTCAATATGTGTTGAGTGAATGCATGAACAAATGGATGAACGGGCAAACAGAAAGTCAAGAGTTGAGCTGAGGGGGAAATCGAGCATTTAGAGAGGAAGTTGAGTCCCAAGGGGAGAGGGCAAAGATGAAATCAGAGAAATTACTCAGACAATTCATAAGACTAATTTTGGGTCTTAGATTCTAGAAATCCAGGTGGAGGAGAACCAGGAGAGTGCAGAATTGCAGAAGCTAAAGGATCTCATCCAAATCAAGTTAATTACACAAGATCTTTCTTCCTGTTGCATGATCTATCTTGTACTCTTTAAATCATTGAACAGTTATAATAAGAGATTCCATCAGGAGGGATAGAAGTTTCATCTTTTTAAATTTTTTTTTAAATTTATTTTTTTATTTTTGACTGCGTTGGGTCTTTGCTGCTGCGCACGGGCTTTCTCTAGTTGTGGCGAGTGGGGGCTACTCTTCGTTTTGGTGCGCAGGCTTCTCATTGCAGTGGGTTCTCTTGTTGTGGAGCACGGGCTGTAGGTGCGAGGGCTCAGTAGTTGTGGCTCGCGGGCTCTAGAGGGCAGGCTCAGTAGTTGTGGTGCAGAGGCTTAGTTGCTCTGCGGCATGTGGGATCTTCCTGGATCAGGGCTCAAACCCGTGTCCCCTGCATTGGCAGGCAGATTCTTAACCAGTGCGCCACCAGGAAAGCCCCAGCAGTTTCATCTTAACTCAGTGGAACTTGTTGAACAGGAAAACTGGCATTCATAGAGTGAGGAAAACATCCTCTCTAATGACGCTGCAGAAGATCAGAATGATTTGGCCCTGATAAATCTGAAATACGTCAGTTTGACTCAGGATAT
Source organism: Leucopleurus acutus (assembly GCF_964270905.1). Lineage (NCBI taxonomy): Eukaryota > Metazoa > Chordata > Mammalia > Artiodactyla > Delphinidae > Leucopleurus > Leucopleurus acutus. Next base: position 83,594,385 of record NC_139143.1, on the reverse strand, counting down.
ATGATAGTCCACCCTAGAAAAGCAAGTATGTTCTCTTCTCTTGTAGACATTGCATCAGAGCAAGAGCTACCGCTCCCAAAGTATCTCATTTAATGATGTATCTTGTTCTTAAGAATGTATAAGGTCTATTGCCAATAAAGTAGCTGTATCAGCTCTGCATGCTTGGAAACTTAGGTTGCAGTGCTTGAAGGCTATTTTTCTATGGGTATGAAATGTGATTACCTGTACCTGAAAGTCAGGAATCAACCCTCTCCCTTTATGCCCCCCACCCCCAGTCCGGTAATTTTCTGTTCATAACCTCAATCTTTCATTCATGAAAATCTTATTGATCACTTACTATGCCCTACGTACTTGCGTACTTACTATACTCTACGTACTGTCTGATACAAGCAAGTAACTCTTCTCTAATAATTCAGTGAGAGAGAGAGTCAAATGTCACAATACGGTTAAATGCTTGAAGTCAGCACCACAGAGAGGGGACCGCTCATGCTGCTGAAGGCTTGGCAAAACCTATAGTTTAAACTTAGTCCTGAAGGATGCATAGGAGTTGGCCAGGCTGAGAAGACAGGAAAAAATGTTTAAGCTAAAGTAAACAGCCTTTAAGTTTCATTAGGTCCCATTTGTTTATTTTTGTTTTTATTTTCATTACTCTAGGAGGTGGGTCAAACAAGATCTTGCTGTGGTTTATGTCAAAGAGTGTTTTTCCTATGTTCTCCTCTAAGAGTTTTATAGTGTCTGGTCTTACATTTAGGTCTTTAATCCATTTGGAATTTACTTTTGCGTATGGTGTTAGGGAGTGTTCTAATTTCATTCTTTTACATATAGCTGCCCAGTTTTCCCAGCACCACTTATTATTTTTTTAATCTGTGACTTTGTTTTTAATTCTCAAGCCTTATGATCAGATAATTTACAAATCTGTGCTAATGACAGAGCTCCTCTACCTTAACCCTTCTGAGTTGGCAAAGGCATCATTACCCATCACACACCTACAGTAGTTCTACAGGTGTGTTTCTGAATACCTGTTTCAAAGACAATCCTGAATTATAACTTAGTCTGACTTTGTAAAGAATTCACAAGCAAGTTTCCCAACCTATCATGTCACAGTGAATTTTAAAAACATCTGATCTTAAAGATTATCTCTAAAATGTGAGAAGTACTAAATATTCTTTATCTGATGCTATACATAAACCACACTAAAATGCCCTTCATTAAGTAAAACGCAATATTTTAGATGGAGAATTTTAATTAAATTGGCATATTTAAGACCAAAAAGATAAAGTGGACATTGTCAGTGTATCTTCAGCCCTTGCCTTAACAGGTGAATGAACACAACTTGAAACACAGGTGAATCTTGCTGGTCTATGAGACAGTGAAGGGAGCTTCTCAATATTTAAATATATTAATATAACCAGTTATAGAAATCTAAATATAAAACCAATCTCCTATAGGGTTTGAGAAAGCATTCACCATATCCCTGAAAAGTTTAACATTCCTTATTCAAGTTTAATCATCTCTTTAGAAGGGGAAAACACTGACAGTACTTGCTGAACCAGAATTACTATCAAAATTCAAAAAGCTGACCATATTCATTTAGCCACAAGCCAATCTTATTTAAATCAGGACAGAAATATTACATCAGCTATTCATGACCTGAATTCTAGTGTATGAGATCAATTTAAATATGGTACACATAAAAAGTCATGAGACAGCTGTTTCATAATAAATAAGGCAGTGGCCAACTATTACTCATTAGTAGCTTTTTTGAGATAAGCTATCAAGTCTGCCCTTTCTGACTTCTTCTTAATGCCAGCGAAGATCATTTTTGTTCCAGGGATGTACTTCTTGGGATTCTCCAAATACTCCATCAGTGTCTCCTCTCCCCAGGTGATGCCTTTGTTCTTGTTGGCATCTGTGTAAGAGAATCCGACAGCCTGACCTGTCTTTCGCCCAAACAGACCATGGAGATTTGGCCCAGTCTTGTGCTTGCCTCCCTTTTCCACAGTATGGCACTGGGCACACTTCTGAACAAAAATCTTCTTGCCCTTCTCAATATCACACATTTTTAAATCGTTCTTTCTCCGTGTACGACTAAGCCGTTCCCGCTCACAAGCCAAACGTCCCGCTCTCTAATCCCAAGGACACGCCGGTCCGCGCCTATGTACGGGTGAAAATGCAACCAAACTCAGCACCACTTATTGATACAGCCACTATGAAGAACAGTATGGAGGTTCCTTAAAAAACTAAAAACAGAGCTACCATATGACCCAGCAATCCCACTACTGGGCATATACCCTGAAAAAACCATAATTCAAAAACGAGACATGTACCCCAATGTTCATTGCAGCACTATTTACAGTAGCCAGGACATGGAAGCAACCTAAATGTCCATCGACAGATGAATGGATAAAGAAGATGTGGCACATGTATACAATGGAATATTACTCAGCCATAAAAAGAAACAAAATTGAGTTATTTGTAGTGAGGTGGATGGACCTAGAGTACGTCATACAGAGTGAAATAAGACAGAAACAGAAAAACAAATACTGTATTCTAACACATATATATGAAATCTAAAAAACAAAAAATGCTACGGATGAGCCTAGTGGCAGGGCAGGAATAAAGAGGTAGACATAGAGAATGGACTTGAGGACACAGGGCGGGGAGGGGGAAGCTGGGACGAAGTGAGAGTAGCCTTGACATATATACACTACCAAATGTAAAATAGATAGCTAGTAGGAAGCAGCAGCATAGCACAGGGAGATCAACTCAGTGCTTTGCGACGACCTAGAGGGTGGAATAGAGGGTGGGAGGGAGACTCAAGAGAGAGGGGATATGGGGATATATATAAACATATGGCTGAGTCACTTTGTTGTGCAACAGAAACTAACGCAGCACTGTGAAGCAATTATACTCCAATAAAGATGTACTTAAAAAAAAAACAGCCTTAAATGCAAAGGCTGGCAAGGTGAGTACACGTTTTGTAGCCCAATTTTGCATGACTGGAGCTCAAGGAAGCCAGGGCAAGTGAGATTATACAGCTGATCAGGGAATAGATAAGGCAGGGCCTTTTGCAACTACCCAAAGCTCCTGGAACTTTATCCTGGAGGCCTAGTGAACCATATTTGGGGGCTCATTAGGTCTCTCTCCCTTGTTTTCAATCATACTAAAGTTATCTTTGCTTACAAAATGAGGGCATTAACTTTATCTCCAAATATCATGTCCATCTATCTTTTCTTTTCTTAGTGTCTTATCCCAGTTTTGAAAGTGCCATTCATTGTTTTATCTTTTATTAAATCTTTCTTAATCCAGCTGAATAATGCTTGTCCCACCAACCAACCATTATGCTAGATGACCTCACTCCAGGGTTGCCAAGTCATCACTCAAGCTCTGCTTCCAATGGTCTTTCCTCAGTTCCCAGGATCTTAGCTCTCTGTGCACCACTGTCCACCGTTGATCAGCTTCTGCCTCTCCCTTTGTGACACTGCACTTCCCCTCAGTGTTTCTGTGCTTTGGGCTTTTTAATAATTTCCTCTCTTCTGTTCTCTCTCCTAACTCCACCTCTAAATCTGTGTATCATACCTAAGTTTCAGCCCGTAACCATCCAACGTTCTATAGAGAAATCTCATTCATTCACTCTTTCTTCACAATCTTATTGAGGGACTAATATGTGCTAGGTTCTTGGTTAGGATTTCAGACAGAAAGACACAATCTGGGTGATTCCCTTACATGAATGTTTCCCAAATCGCTATCTCCAGCTATGATATTTCCTGCAAATTATAGATTGCAAGCCTCTGATTCTTATGGAATAGTTGCATTTGGATATCTCAGTCACATCTCATACTAAACATAACTACCTCTCAAATGAGGTTCTTTTTTTTCCTTCACATTTTTCTGTTTCACAAGGTGCGGTCTCTGTCACCATCCACATTGAAAACTGTAGTGAAATCTCTGAATCTTCCCTTTTCCTTGCTTTGGTATCTGACTGGTCACCAAGCTGTGTGGCTTCTTCCGCCCCAGGTTGGTCTCCCTTTTGCCCTTTTCTTTTTATCCCGACCACTATTGTCTTTTAATCCTCAACAAAAAAAATGGGCAGGGAGTTTGGAAGTAAAGGATTCAGGAAAGATACCTGTCATTGGGGCCAAAGTGGGCTAGAGTTGGAAATCTTAATCCAAGCCTACAAGGGATAACATGGGAACAACTAGCTGTAGTGGGGTCAGAATTCGATATCATATCTGCTAGACAGCTCTTTACACTGACACACTCTAGAGCACAGTAACCCTAATTGTTCTCTTCCTGCCTTACATTTTATTGTTGGCCAATATTATAGCTTCATCTTAACACCCTCAAGTTAGCCATCCTCACTTCTAGTATTTTATACTGTCAATGCTTGTTTATTTTTATCTCCATTTTCACCACCACCCCTCCCAATTGCTATGTCAGGTCATTCCTTCTTTCTGGATTCCATTTCCTCCTTCCTGAAGTAACTACTTTGCTAGTTCATTTAGCTACTATCTATGATTGTCAAAATCCATCTTTATCTAAAATATTTTAATTTGTTCCTCATCCTTAAATGATATTTTATCTGGATATAGAATTCCAGCTTGGCAAATATTGTCTTGGTTTACTTGCAAGATATTTTCCCACTGTTTTTTGACACTAATTCTTGAGAAGGGTGCTGTCGGCCAAATTTTTATATTTTGGAGGTAACCTCTTTCATTTCTCTGGCACGTTTTATGACTTTCCCTTGAGATTCGTGTTTCTGAGGATTCATGACTTTCATTAGTTCTTGAAAATGTTAGGGCAACAACTCTTCCAATATTTTCCCTCACTCATTCTTTCTTTTATGGAAGTCTTATTAGAAACATGTAGGACATTTATATTCTCTATTCCAGAAAACACTGTATTGAAATTATTTCAACATATCTTCCCATTCATGATTTCTCTTTTCAGCTCTTTTTAATATATCATTTGCCACCTGTTAATTTACTCCAATATCTATTCTCCCTTCCTTCCACATTAATTAAACTCCTAATTAATTGTATCATATTTTAGATTCAGGTTCAGTTTCATGATTGTCCAGAATAAATACCCCAGCCTCTATTGCAGCTATGCATGGCCATGTGACTCAGTTCTGGGCAATAGGAACAGTGGAAGTATTTTCAGGATTCTTTTTTAAAGGATAGATCCACACCCTTTGCCCCTTTCCTACTTTATCCCTTCCTTCTTCTCCCTGTTTAGATTGTGTATTGATGGCTGGAACTACATATTGAACCAAAATAACAAGTGTCATCCCCTATGAGTTGTAAACAGAAAGGTAGAAGATGAATCAGTCCCAGATGGCTGTGGAACCGCAATGCCAGGGCTGGGTGGCCACACTGCAGAATTTTATGTGAGAAACAAAACTAATTTTAGGTGAGAAACTTGTAACTTGTTAAGTTACCATCTCTTCTTTTTATCTTTTATTCTTAGCCAAATATAATCACTAATTTTGAAAAATTATTTTTTATTTTTTCAAATCGAAGTATATTTGATTTAGAATGTTGTGTTAGTTTTTGGTGTACAGCAAAGTAATTCAGTTAAATATATACACATACACATATACTGAATTCAGTTCCCTGTGCTATCCAGTAGCACCTTTTTGTTTACCTAATTTATATATAGTAGTTTGTATCTGCTAATCCCCAAATGCTCCAAATCCTAATTTATCCCTCCCCACCCCCTTTCCCCTTTGGTAAACATAAATTTTTTTTCTATGAGTCTGTTTCTGTGAGTCTGTTTCTGATTGGGAATAAGTTCATTTGTATCATATTTTAGATTCCACATGTAAGTGATATCATGTGGTATTTCTCTGTCTGACTTACTTCATTTAGTATGATAATCTCTAGGTCCATCCATGTTGCTGCAGATGGCATTATTTCATTTTTTTATGGCTGAGTAATATTCCATTGTGTGTGTGTGTGTGTGTATGTGTATATATATCACATGTTCTTTATCTATTCATCTGTCAGTGGACTTTTAAGTTGCTTCCATGTCTTGGCTATTGTAAATAGTGCTGCTATGAATATTGAGATGCATGCATCTTTTTGAATTAGAGTTTTCTCTGGATATGCCCAGGAGTGGGATTGCTGGATCATATGGCAACTCTATTTTTATTTTTTTAAGGAACTCCCATACTGTTTTCCATAATGGCTGCACCAATTTACATTCCCACCAACAGTGTAGGAGGGCTCCCTTTTCTTCCATTCATTGATTTTTAAATGTCATTAACTATATATGTAATTTCTTATAGTTCTTTTAGTTCTTTTTCATGGTGTCTACATGTTTTCTTACATTTTAAATTGATTATTTATTGTTTTAAATAAATTGAAACATTTATTTTATAATTATTTTTATAATTATTTTTTTTTAATTTTTGGCTGCATTGGGCGCCCGTTGCTGTGCACGGGCTTTCTCTAGTTGCAGTAAGTGGGGGCTACTCTTCGTTGCAGTGCACAGGCTTCTCATTGCAGTGGCTTCTCTTGTTGCGGAGCACGGGATCTAGGTGTGCAGGCTTCAGTAGTTGTGGCACACAGGCTCAGTAGTTGTGGTTTGCGGGCTTAGTTGCTCCGTGGCATGTGAGATCTTCCCAGACCAGGGTTCGAACCTGCATCCTCTGCATTGGCAGGTGCATTCTTAACCACTGAACCAGCAGGGAAGTCCCAAAACATTTATTTTTATAACAGTTACCAGATATTTCTTTAATTTGAAATTTTTTGGCAGTATCATTCTACTGTTTACAGAGTATATTAACTTTCACTGAAGGTGGACTCATAATTCAAAATTACAAAACACACAAGAAAACAATCCACCATGAGTTCATCTTCAGTGGGACTTTATTTGTGAGCATCTTTTGTAACTTTTTGAAGACAAGTCCTTCCAGATTAATTTTGGGTTGGTTTCTGTCAAACAATCCAGGTCACCTGCCTGGGACCAATTTTTATTTTAATTACTTAAATTAGAGATTCTCAGACCACATGTGTAGTATATTTTGGAAGAACGGCAAACCAACATGAGGCACTGGCCTGTGGTTATAAATTATAACTGTAATCCCAGGCTAAGGTGGACAAGCTTCCCTGTGTCTGTGGTATCCTTTTATCTCGTCAACCTTTTTTTTACTGAGGATGTCCTTTTTTTTTTTTTTTTCTCCCAGCAATGTCTCTTTCTTTTCATGACCTTAGATCTTAAACTCCTAGAAAATGAATCTCTTTGCCCTTAGGCAGCTTCCATATCCACCTATGGGTTTCCTATTCTGGTTGGTTTTAATTTCTCCCTTGAATTATGAGACTTGAGGATTTTTTTTCTACTTGCTTGCAAGCATAGATACATGTTAAAATAATATTTATACTATTTTACCTAACATTTGAGATGGTTATAAGAAATATTGCCAGAACCGGTAGTTGGTTTTTTGAAAGTTCCAGCTTGTCTCAGCTGTGTTAAAAGAAATCAAGGTAAAGAATTTCTGCTCTTCTTAGGGCCAGGTTTGCTCTGGGGACTGTTGTGGAGGGACGGGTAGTACTTGTTTCAAGAGAAACTCAAAGGGGAGCCAAACCTCAAGGACCAATTGTTGATTCTCATTCCATTACTAAGCAAGGCAGATTTCTTCTACAATTACTAGATTCTAGGCTTCTTGAGGACAGAGGTTGTATCTTACATGTCTTGGTGTTTCCCTGCCTGCTTAGCGCTATGATTTGTATATAGAAGTTGCTCAAAAACAACTGTTGATTGATTGTTGACACGATGAGCTCTATAATTTACTCCTTGCTTTGTGCTTTGTATTAATCAGAAAATTACATCAAAGTGTGCTTCATTCTTAATATAAAGCAGCACATTAACCCTGAACTCCACCCAGGCCAGAAACATACAGAGCCTGGGCTCATTTTTGACATTATATCCATTATATCCATTCCGTAACTAAATCACTATCAATAATAAAGTAGAACTTATTACTGTATTACCTGGCTAGTTAAAAGTATGTTTTTCTTTAAACTTAAGGGTTAATAGCCCAAAATTCACAATATTTTTAACATTTGAAAAGATTATTAGAGACCGTGTAATAGAATCACTCATTCAGTGCAGAAAAAAGTCCCTCTACAGTAACCTGGTTAATGCTTAAACATATTAGAAATAGTGTGTTAACTCACTACCTCACAAGATAGTTTATTTCATTTGAAAATTTTAATTTGTTAGATAATATTTGTATTAAATTTTCAGTAATGTAACTTTTTTCTTATTATTTAATAATTCTTTTCATTGTAAAAAAACAAGTATAAATAAACAAAATAACTTATAATTCTATCATCCACAGATAATCATTTCTACATCTGGTTGTGTATTTCCCCAGATCATTATCTATGCAAGCTTTTTTTCTTTTAACAAAATGTATTCAGACTGTGAATGCTATTTTTCCATGTGAACTTTTCACCCAATAATATATTACAGCATTTTTTTCATGAGAATGAACACTCATCCATAGCATACTTTTTATACCAGAATAATTTTTCATTTTGTGGATAGTCCCCCATTTATATAACCAACTCCTTATTGCTGGGCATTATCTTACCTCCAGTTTGTTCCTATAATTAAATATGCTGTAATGCACACAATTTATTCATTCAACAAATATTAAGCATCCTAACTCTGCCTAGCAATGTACTAGGTGCTGAGGATTCAGAATGGGGGTAAGTTCCTGCCCCCCATGATAATCACTGAAGAGGGGAGTGAAAGATTTAAAATAAACAAACAGACCACAAATAAGATACTCACAAATAGTGATAATCAATATGGCGACAATAAAACAAGGTAATGAGATAGAAAGTGATGGGGTTGAGTTTGTCATTTAGGCAGGGAAGATACACTATGTGATGTAACCATGGGATAAATCTTAGATGAACCTGTGGAAGGGGAATTGCTGCATTTGGCACTAAGCTATTCTCCCACCATGGTGTAGAGGGCCTGCTTCTTGGCATCCTTACCAATGTTGGCTCCTGTGCTGAGTCTTACGGCTGCTCTTTGGCCCTCAGGGATCAGCTCAGGACCAGCCATCAGCTTTCTATTTGCCTCAGCAATAATGTTCCTCATGCACATAGAACTTCACACTTTACAAAGAACATTCACATGTTAACCTAATAAATTCATTATTTTGTTTTGTTTTTATTATGGAAAATTTCAAATCTGCATAAAATGAGTTAGAATAGGATAATAAGCCCCTAATTACCCAGCACTCAGATTTTTAAAAAATATTTTGTCAATATTGTTTCATCTACTCCCCTCCACTGCCCCCTGCCCCTGCAGAAACTTCTTTTCCTGAATTATTTTAGGCAAAGCTAAGACATCACATTTTTTCCTACCCATAAATACTGGAGTATGTATCTCGAAGACATAAGGACATTTTCTTTTTTCTTTTTTTTTTTTTTTGCGGTACGCGGGCCTCTCATTTTTGTAGTCTCTCCCGTTGCGGAGCACAGGCTCCAGACGCGCAGGCTCAGCGGCAATGGCCCACGGGCCTAGCCGCTCCACGGCATGTGGGATCTTCCCGGACCGGGGCATGAACCCGTGTCCCCTGCATCGGCAGGCGGACTCTCAACCACTGCGCCACCAGGGAAGCTCCATTTTCTTTTCTTATACAACTTCAATGTCATTACTATTTGTGACAGAATTAACAAAATTTTAATATCATGCAACACCTAGCTCACATTCACATTTCCACAATTATCTAAAAAAACGTGGATTTTAAAGTTGATTTTTTGAATCAGGTTGCAAAACAAGGTCCACATGTTTGGTTGATAGGTCTCTTAAATTTCTTCTTGTCTATAATAGTTCCCCTACTCTTTCACATCATTAACTTTTAGAAGAAACAGATTATTTATCTTGAAGAATTTCTCATGTTTTGATTTCAACTGATTGCTTTTTTCTGGTGTCATTTAACTTTTTTTGTGATGTCCCTATATTTCCAATATTTCTTGTAAATTGACAATTAGATCAGAAGCTTAAATTAAAGTTTGTTTTCTTATTTATTTATTCATTCATTCATTTATGGCAAGCATACATAAATGTGATGTTATGTACTTCTTATTGCACAGTACAAGAGGCGCACACGGTCTAGATGTTCTACTTTAGTGATATTGAGATTGATCTGTAGGTTCGGGTAATCTGTAGGATGTTAGCACCATCCATTCATTCCTTTTAAACTTCTCTATAAACCTTTCACCTAATGCTATAAGCACATATTGATGATTATTCCTAGACCCATCATTTCTTTACGGGTCAATAAATGGTGATTTTTCTAATTCTATCATTCATTCTTCATTTATTAACTAAAATTGTTTATCAAGAAGAACTTTCCTCAACAACTACATGGTAACCTGAAATACAGTTTAGGTAAGAAAGACAGAATGAATGCTAAAGTCTTTCTCTTGTCAATTTTTAGAATAATAAGTTGGTGGCCTAGCGATTTCCAAAGATGACTTTTTTTTTAAAGTATCATTATGGACCCATGGATGTCTCTATTTTTGATGTGCCTTGATCAATTGCAATGATTATTCTTTTTTACTCTCAAATTGTTCCATTTTTTAGCTTCTTGCGTCATTTTGACACAACCCCAGTAGTCTACCACAGCTTCCTTGTTTTCTGGTATAGTAAGATGTCCCAGGCTCATCTTGAGCGTCACCTGCCTCAGATCTAGCCTCAGACATTTCTCCAAGAAGTCTCACTTTCTTTTAGTGGGAAATGGTATTTAGAGACCTTAAAATGGGTGGTATGGATGAAAAATACTACTAAGGTTTTATTGTAGCTAGGTCGTTTTTAGTGGGCAACACTAGGAAATATATTTCTTTCAAGAAAAAAATCAAGGATAATGATATTTATATTCAAAATAACATTTTAGAATAATACTACTTTCATATTTACACTTGTATCTTTCTCCTCTTATGATGAAAATTTTGGTCTTTTTTGTTTTATCCTACAATATAGCTATAATATTATTTAAATGATAATGCCAATATTACTACTGATCATAAGACCATTCAATGCTATGTAAGGTTTCTTTGAGATTCTTTTCATCCTCGGAATAGAGTTGTAGAGTCAAAATATTGTGTTTTAAAGTTACTTGAAATAATTCTCTTCTCAGTGTAGTTATCCCATCAAACTCATATATGGTTAGACACATTTCTTGTAGTTTGTTTTCTCTGTTTTGATACTTTTAAGTTTAATACTTTTGTTTTTAATCATGAATTAAACATTTACATTGTTTTGAAGTCAAAGCTATAAAACAAGGTACATTCATCAAAGTCCAGCTTCCTTCCTTGCCCCATTTCTCTTTCCTATACATAATCATTTTTATCAGTTCTAGGTTTAACCCACAGTTTCTTTAACATTTTTTTTTTTTTTTGGTGGTACGTGGGCCTCTCACTGTTGTGGCTCTCCCTTTGCGGAGCACAGGCTCCGGACGCGCAGGCTCAGAGGCCATGGCTCACGGGCCCAGCTGCTCCGTGGCATGTGAGATCTTCCCGGACCGGGGCACGAACCTGTGTCCCCTGCATCGGCAGGCGGACTCTCAACCACTGCGCCACCAGGGAAGCCCCAGTTTCTTTAACTCTTAATCTTATTTTTAACAATTTTATGTTGGCATGAAACTGATTATTATTAACATCTCCATCACAGAGGAAGTAGCCCTGCCCATTTAAAACTAAGAGCACCAGAATCCAAATACTGTGCTCTTCCCCCATGCCCCACACTTCCCCTACAGACACCCTGAGGAAATTCATCAAGGCGATACAGCCATCTGGTCACCCTTAGGTTAGACATCCAAATTAACCAGGTTGTTTCAGTATTTCTCCTCCTATTCTAGAATTATGCGAAATAATCTTGCCAGCTATTTTTGGACTCTAGGTGTTGCTTGGTGTCTGGAGCTAGAGAAACACGTGGGTAAATACGTGTGAATAAGCATCTGTGTATGTGTGTGTGTGTGTGTGTGTGTGTGTGTGTGTGTGTGTGTATGTGTGTTGTTAGGGAAACAAATTATCCCCCAAAGCTGTCATTTTCTGTTAATATCTACTATGGTGACATGGAATTGAGATACAATAATGGCATTATCCCTGGAATCCCCTTTCAGGAAAATGTGGGGACCATTTTACAAGAGGAAAGTAGTTTTGAAATTAATGAGGATGGCCATTCAGAAAACATGGCAGAGGCTGTGAAGTCCCAGTTTGTTCCCAAATGTAGTTTGGGTACATTTAACAGTAAAAACTCATAAAATTTTTCATGAGTTTAAAATGACTGTAGATTTATTATTACTTTATCTTTCTAATTCAATTTAAAGTTATATTGACAACTAGAAAGACAATAGGGACTATAACTTCCCTAAGGGGGTGAGTGCAAGTATGACAGAGTGAAAATCCTACTGTATTGTTGATCGCCAAAGGGCTCTCCCCTGCCCCCACCCCGCAGCCCTGGAGACCTGAGGAAGCCAGAGGAGCAGAGATAGCGCGGGGCGGGAGATGCCAGCAACAGTCTTCTAAGGTGAACGTTCAAAGCCCACAGAAGCTTCTTCCCTGCTTTGTTCTGTTTCCCAAGGCACCAAGAGACAGGTTTTTGTAGAAAGGGTCCTGATGGAGGCTCAGAATAGAGCCAAAAAATAAAATGAGGTGGCTCTCCCAGCATCCCTTCTCTGCCTAGACAAGATCCAAGGAAGTATCCCCATAACTTTGAGCTTTTGTTTGTTTATTTGAAATAAGGTTTCAATGGTAGAGCATTTCGATGTCAAAGGTAGTTCACATGCATACAATGGAATTAAGTTACTTATTTTGTAAACAACGACAAAAGTGATAAAATGGCAGTAGAGAGCAGTGAGAAGCAGCACTGCAAGTGGGGCGGGAAAAGCCAACTTTGAGGTTAGGGCCAGCGCCACAGCCTTAATTTGCTGCAGCGGAGTAGGTCAATCTGGGCAGCTGCCAAGGGTGTGGGGCGAGTTGCCAGACTCGGGTCCTCCTCCCAGGGCTCATGGCAGAACCTAGGGGAGGCTGTTCACCTGGGGACAGTCCCCTTTCTCTTTCCTTCTGGTTAAGGAGCTTTCCCCGTGCAGCAGTGGTCAGGGGAGGCAGTCACCGACTCGGGGTGACCAGGGAGGAGCAGTGATATCTTGTTTCTTCATTGATAAAACGAGGGGGATGACTTTTCCAGCTCTGATGCCGTAGCCCTTTCTTCCCCTGGGCCCATCAGCATCAGGACCCTTAATTATTAAGAATTTCACGCTGCCTAATTATTCTCTTTTAAAAATAAAGCGATTTTATTATAATTAAAGTAAGGCACATTTGCTAAACTTTAGAAAACGTTGGAAATGTGAAAAATTCACAGAAACATGTGAATACAAATTTGACAACACCTGCATACCATATATTCTGCTTTTTCACATTGCATTATGAGAATGTGTCCATCTTTAAAAGTGGTTTACATGGTGGAGCAATAGTTCATTCATTTCATGGATGCACAGTATTTTTGTTAATTTTCCTCTATCACTGGACGTTGAAGCAAGTTCTACTTTATTGCTCCTCTGAAGAATGACACACACAATCAAATTCTGTTGATTTAACTGCAGGCATTTTTCTAGAAATAGTTACTATTCTGTTAAATTCAATGACTTTTTAAGTTTTGGAGACACGGTTAAATTGGCCATATCACCGCCATGTATATGTCCATTCCTCACAACCTCAAGTGCCCAGGATCTGGTGATTACAGAAAGACAGGTAGAACAGTTTTTGTTTGTTTATTGAGGAGATTGAACATATTTTCATATTTATTGGCCATTTACAGTTCTCTCATGAATTGCCTTTGTCCTTTCTCAATTTTTCAAAATTGGGAATAATTTTTATTCCTTAATATGATAGGACTTTCTGCATTTGTGCTATTTGGTAATTACATAGCTCTAATAATATGTAATAATAGTAATGCGGTTGAATAAACACCCTAAACAATTTTACTCTGTTTGTTGTTTCCTTTTTTAAACTTTGCTAGGATAACTTTTGCCCCCTGGGGCTGCAAATTGTGTGGTCAGCTGGGGCAGCTCCCCACCGATTTGGAAGATGTCTCTGGGCAGGGCTGAGGAACACTCACCGCAGGTAGCTGCTAGGTGGCTCTGGTCACTCTTGCAGCCCTCTGCCTGCAACCTTGCAGCCAGCTCATGTGGGTGGAGCTGCCCTTGTGGCTAATTCCCTTTCCCTGTTTTTAGCCACTGTCGTGATTACTGTCTTTGACCGAGTCTGCCTTTTCCTGGTACTCTGTGCCTCTGAACAGACCTCACCCTGTGCTTTGGGGACGATGCGAGTCCTTTTGGGTGACTCTGGGAGCGTATCTGGCACAGAGATTTCTGGCATCTCAAAGCATAGATGCCTAGCAATCAACACACAGGGCTCCAGCCAGCCTGCTGCTGGACCCCAACCCGGTCCATGCTGCTCTGGTCCTGTTAGAACAAGCAGCTTAGCATCCTAAGTGCAAGCTGGTGTAAGAGGTGGGCAGGGCTGGGATGGGCATTACAGAAATATAAGTTGGGGGAGGTGAACAGAGGTCTTAGGGCTCACTGTCTAGCAGAGGAGACAGATAGATGCACAAACAATCACAGGTGCTATAATGGGACTCCTGATTCTGACTGGACAGGGGACTGGGGATATGTAGAGGGTCAGAAAAGAATGAGTTCATGAAGGAATTGAATTCTGGGTTGGGTCCAGCAGGACGGGCAAAATTTCCCAGGCCAAGGGACACTCCAGACTAAGTACTGTGTAGCACAAGCCAGGCTCAAACAGTGGGATGGCTTCTAAGAAGCACAGATATTCCTAGGTAGCCTGAGCACAGGTGAGGGAGCGGCAAGAAATGGGGCTAAAGGGTTAGGTAAGGCCAGAAAGGCTGAGTCTTGGATGGAGCACTGAGGACCTTGGCCTTATTGTATAGGAGGTAAACATCCTTTAGAGGGTTCAAGCTGATTTCCTCCCCGGGACTGACACAGGCTGCTCTTACACAGGCAGAGTGACTTGTTTCTCTCTCCCTACCACCCACAACTTCCCAGACAATAGAAAATGTAGTCAGGACAGAACTTGGCTTTCAATCACCTTTGGGGTAGTTGCTGCAAAAGTAGGAAGGTAGTTGCTCCAGTAGGAAGACTGCCAGCCCTCCAGGGCACTTGCCATTTAGAATTCAGAGGAAGGAGAGGATCCAGCCTTCACTGTTCTCGCCCCCTAGATGCCCTCCCCTCCAAACCCAATCCACCCACAAGTCCTGTCCAGTCCACTTCCTAAATAGTTCCTGAATTTGCTTGTGTCTCTCCATCTCCACTTTCCACTGCCCCATTCGGTCATAAGCATCTCCTTTAAGCTGTACTGTGGTAGCCTTCTAATGCCCTCATGCTTCCATTCTTGTCCCCACCCCTTCCCATGGAAGCCAATTATTAAACAATAAAGAAAAGCATAGATGAGGTTAGACTTCTTTAAAATACTCCATAGTATTTGGAATAAAACCCAAGCTCCTGACCTTGGCCTCCAGGTCCTCTGTGATCAGTGCCTTGTCAATGCTGCTCTCCTGTCCTGCCCTTCCCATTCCTCTCTATGCTCTCCACACTGGCCCCCTTTCTCTTCTTGGAACGTGATGAGCCTGTTTTCATTTTATGGAATCTCATTGGAGGTTTTGATGAGAGATCTGACCTGAGCTACTGGAAGTCTTATCTGCCTTTAGGCCAACGGGAAAGCAGAGAAGAGGGAGAGAGATGGGTTATGGCCATTGCCTGGCAAGACACGAGAAGGACCTGAGCGAGGCTACTGGCCCTGGTGTTGAGGAGGAGGTAGCAGATGTGTGAACCCTCCTAGAGGCTGACTCTCTGGTTCCCTAGGGCTTGGGGGTTGGCTGGATGCGAGGGACAGGGAACCCCCCAAATCTTTGGGATTTCCAGGACTGGTAACTGAGACTTGGTGTCAATAACAGAACTTTGGAAATCAGGAGGAAGAGCTGGCGTGGTGGGAGAAGATGAGAACTGAATTCCATTTACTGACCAATTGCTGATGATTTATCAACAACAACAAGAATAATGATGATGATGATGATGATGATAATGATAACTACCATATACTAAACACTCTCTATGTGTTAGACACTGTGCTTTTTGACACGTTTATCTCATTTTTTTTCACAGCCCTCACTCACTGTGAGGTAGGTGCTAAAAGTATCTTCCATTTAGAGATAAAGAAATAGAAGCTCAGAGAAGTTAAACAACTTGTCCAGGGTCACATTTAAACAACAGCAGAATTGGGAATAAAATCTGGGTATATTTGACCCTAACGTTCCTAGAAAGTTTCCTTACCTCTACAGTGACTGTAACATTCTATACATTTGAAAACCTCATAAACTTTAAGGTTAACAGGTCTAAGGTTGCAATTGTTAGTGTCACCCTGAATAAACATCTCATCCTGTATCCTTCAGCTCAGGGATGAAATAACACCACAGTCCACTCGGGCCCAAACCCGAGGCCCAAGGGTCGCCTTTGATTGCTCCCTTTCCCTAACCTCTCAACCTCTGGTTGCCATTTCTGTCCCAAACGGCTCAGTCACTGAGCTGTGTGCCAGACACCTCTCTGCTCTCCTCCATCCCACTGCCTGGCCCTCGTTCTGTCCTGCACCCTCTCCCTCTGCCTTGGTACCCAATGAAAAGACCCAGGAACTAGGAAGCAGTGAGGAAATTAAAGACGTCCTTCAGTGACAAACTAAATGAGGATTCCTTGTAATAGAACCTGAGGTCAGGAGGGGAACAAAGGCTCTTAGAGCGTAATAAGGTCAAAGCTGTAGGGCAGAGAGGTCAGAATCGTGTACAGGGACAACAGAAATTGGGGGAGTCCCTTTTATTGAACTTTTATTTTTTATGGGCCTGGTGACTTGCTGTGTGAGACACAGCCATGACATCTCCTCACACCCAGGCTCCAGCATCTTCTTGGACAAGGGTTAAGAGATTCCTTGGGAAATCCTGACTCTGCCTCTTAAATTTCCTCAGACCTACTATTCCTCCCTGACTTGCTCAGTGCATGAATATGAACCAAACACTTGCAAAACATTGGCAATACCAAGAGAGCCCAATTCTAGGATCTCATGGTCATGATGGGCAAATGTGGAACCAACCAAGTAAAATGCAATGTTTCAAGTGCTGTAACTTCGCACAAGCCTCTGTGAGCAGTTACGCCAAGTGTCAAAGTCTGCACAGCAAGGGGGAGAAGGTCTTACTCCCTACCTCTGTGTGGAACCAGCTCCTTTCTACCCCTGGGACAAAGTCTTTTGCACAGGTACAGGCCCTTTCCTGTAGTGAGCGTTTGGGAGTGCCTTCCTCAGCGGTGCTCAGGCTGAAAGAGGAATGAATGCAGGGTGTACGGTGATGTTCTTTCACTGTCAAATCACAGGGTGGCAGGGGGAGGTGGGAGGGAGGGTGTAACCCCAGCCTTTTTCTGATGGGCACTGACTTCTCTGCTCAGGGCCACAGACTTCCCCTGAGGTGGGGAGAATCTATCTTCCTCTTCCTCTTCCTCTTTTCACCCCAAGTCAGGTCACTGCACCCTGCGTCAGCAGGGTTGGGCTCCAAGATGCTGAAGGAGGAGAAAGCACTGAGCAGCCTGGTATGGCGAGGGCCCAGTGGAGGAAGGACAGTTGGTGTCATATTAGCGAGACCTCATGGCTTCACAGGGCCACAGGCCTCCATCACGTCTACCACAGCAAACCTGAGGTTTTGCCCAGACTGAGGTCTTCCCTGAGTTTATCAAACCTGCATTGGTGTCTATTAAACACCAGGGCTCTCAAACAACTGGAAACAAATCTTAACTTGAGGCCAAGTTTTTCCATCCCGGAACACATCAGAGTGTCTGTATATATGTGTGTGTTGTGCAGTGTGAGTGTTTATGTGTGTGTGTGTGTGTTACCCGAACCATGACTCAGCATCCTTTGTGCTTCCTGGCTGAGTACGGCCTAAGAATTTTTTGTGATTTGGGATAACAAATACTCTATCCATGCTGTGAATCCAGAGCCTGCTATAGTGTGAGTCCCACACTTGCATCCACATCCTCAAACAATCCTATCTCAGCCAGGCGAGCTGGGCTGTATATTTCAAAGCAAGTCAAACATTGGCTCCATCTTGTGGACCATTTTTGGTAACTTATTTTTCCTGAAGTCTAAGGAACTGGATCCATGCATGCTGGAGGGGAAGCTGATTTCTAGTTTGCCACTTCCCAAGGGTTTTAAGGACCTTTTAATTCTATGAACTATAACATGGCACTTACTGTGCCAGTTTGGCTCTAGGTCAGGCATTGTTATGTCTTTACTATTATTATTTTTATTGTGGTAAAATGTACATAACATAGAATTTACTATTTTAACCATTTTTAGATGCACCATTCAGTGGCATTAAGTACATTCACAATGTTTTGCAACCATCTCCACTATTCATTTCCAGACTTCTTCATCATCCTTAACAGAAGTTCGGTATCCTTTAGGCAATAACTCCCTATTCCTTCTGCTCGTAGCCCCTGGTAACCTCTATTCTACTTTCTGTCTCTGAATTGGACTGCTCTACGTACCTCATATAAGTGGAATCATACAATATTTGTCTTTTTGTGTTTGGATTATTTAACTTAGTATAATGTTTTAAAGGTTCATCCATGTTGTAGCAAGTGTCAGAATTTCATTCCTTTTTAAGGTCAAATCATATTCCACTGTACTTGTATACTACATTTTGTTTATCCATTTTTATGTTGATGGACACTGGGGTTGATTCCGCCTTTTTGCTATTGTGCAAAGTGCTGCTATGAACTAGGGTGTACAAGTATCTGAGTCCCTGCTTTCAATTCTTTGGGTATATGCCTAGAAGTGGAATTCTATGATGTCTTATTGTTTTTTTAGTTTTATTTTAAGGAACATTCTGGCTCAGGTCTGGCTGATCATTCTTGATTTTCCATTATTTCACAATTTGCAGTCAATGGAAAATGTCACTCAGGTATTCCACAGATGCAGGGTACATCAAGTTGATTGTGGAGATTTAATCCGCTGCTTCTGAGGCAGCTGGGAGAAATTTCCCTTTCTCTTCTTTCTTCTCACAGCTCCGGGGGCTCAGCTTTGGATTTGGCCCCGCCTCTTAGTGTAGGTCGCCTGAGGGCGTCTGTTCCCTCTCAGACAGGACGGGGTTAAAGGAGCAGCTGATTCGGGGGCTCTGGCTCACTCAGGCCCGGAGGAGGGAGGGGTACGGATGCGGGCCGAGCCTGCGGAGGCAGAGGCCGGCTTGACTTTGCACCGGCCTGAGGCGCGCCGTGGGTTCTCCCGGGGAAGTTGTCCCTGGATCCCGGGAACCCGGCAGTGGCGGGCTGCACAGGCTTCCGGGAGGGGAAGTGTGGATAGTGACCTGTGCTTGCACACAGGCTTCTTGGTGGCGGCAGCAGCAGCCTTAGCGTCTCATCCCCGTCCCTGGGGTCCGCGCTGATAGCCGCGGCTCGCCCGCGTCTCTGGAGCTCCTTTAAGCGGCGCTTTTAATCCCCTCTCCTCGCGCACCAGGAAACAAAGCGGCTGGGAAGAAAAAGTCTCTTCGGCAGGTCCAGACTTTTCCCCGGATTCCCTCCCGGCTAGCTGTGGTGCACTAACCTCCTGCAGGCTGTGTTCACGCCGCCATCCCCGGTCCTCTCCCTGCGATCCGACCGAAGCCCGAGCCTCAGCTCGCAGCCCCGCCCGCCCCGGCGGGTGAGCAGACAAGCCCCTCGGGCTGGTGAGTGCCGGTCGGCACCGATCCTCTGTGAGGAAATCTCTCCGCTTTGCCCTCCTCACCCCTGTTGCTGTGCTCTCCTCCGTGGCTCCGAAGCTTCCCCCTGCATCTTCTTTTTTCTTTTTTTCCCGGTCATTATGCATAAATTCATCTCTTTTTTTATTGAGGTATAGTTGATTTACAATATTATGTTAGTTTCAGGTGTACAACATAGTGACTCAAAATTTTTATAGATTATACTCCGTTTAAAGTTATTGTAAAATATTGGCTATATTCCCTGTGCTATATGGCATATCTTTGTAGCTTATTTTATACATAGTAATTTGTACCTCTTAATCCCATACCCCTATCTTGCCCCTCTCCCCTCCCCGCTCCCCACTGGTAACCACTAGTTTGTTCTCTATATCTGTGAGTCTGTTTCTGTTTTGTTATATTCACTCATCTGTTTTATTTTTTAGATTCCATATATAAATGATAACATAAGAGTATTTGTCTTTCTCTTTCTGACTTATGTCCATCCATGTTGTTGCAAATGGCAAAGGGACAGTATCAGGCTCTAGGAATGCAGAAGTGATGAAGTCCCTGTCATCAAGGAACTGTTTAATAGAGGAGATAGGACAGGAATTTAGGTCACCTTGACCTTGAGCAGCTTTAAAGGCTGTGAGAGGCTGTTGCCAAAAAAAATCTTGGCTCTCTGTGCACTGATGCTGAACAGAAATAAAGCGACAGAGATTTTGGAGGATAAGAGAGATGGCTTTATTCCTCTGCCAGGCATAAGGGAAGACACAGCAGGCTAGTGCCTCAAGAACTGTGCCCCCCCCCCCCCCAACCATTCAGGGAATTAGAGAAGATTTTATATGCGGGGCTTGCAGTCCAGGGTATATGATAAGGATCAAAGTAGTGAAGGTCTTGCATTCTTTTTCTCCTTGCATTATTTCAAAACAGTCATAGTTGGTGTCAGGCAGCCTGGTAATTGGGTCCATTTGTCTCTGGTTTATTGGCCTGTGACCTTCTTTCTGAAATGCAAAAGCTACAGTGGGTGATTGTTACAAGAGAGACCAGGTGCTTTGTGACCGCCTGGAGGGGTGGATTAGGGAGGGTGGGAGGGAGGGAGACGCAAGAGGGAAGAGATATGGGAACATATGTATATGTATAACTGATTCACTTTGTTATAAAGCAGAAACTAACACACCATTGTAAAGCAATTATACCCCAATAAAGATGTTAAAAAAAAAAAAAAGAGAGAGAGACCAGGGAATGTAAACACCAGGACTAGGATGTAATTTACATAAAGTTAGGGAGTGATAGGCACAGGATGTAATTTACATAGTGTCATGGAGTGGTAGGTTAAGCTTTGTGAAGTACAAATGTAGTTACAGACACTACAGATTAGTAACAGTGAAAATAAAACAAGGAGTGATTAACTTTTTCAGGCCAGGTTATGTTTCTTCTCTAGCCTGTTCACTGTTCCCTTTATTTCCCTTGTTCTCAGGAGAGGGGGGAAAAGAAACCTCACTTCCATTTTTATTGCAACAAGGCATCTACAAAGTTCATCCTCCAGAGGACGGAGGACTTGGATGTGGCTGGGAGACCAGGCAAGTCTCCATGAAGGAGATGGCATTGAGCTGGATGATGAAAGTCATGGGTGATGGGTGGGGGGTGGACAAGAAGGGTCCTCCTCAGACTTGCATAGTATTGACTTTGATCCTCCCCCTCCAGTCCTGGATAGAACTGTCATATCCCCATTTAGCCCCCTAGGGATGTAATCTAGGCTTGGTCAGTGTACCCACCTTCACTCAGGCCAATCTGAAGGCCCCAACCTTTTGGTCACTCACTCACATGGGTATCCCTTTGACCCACATCCAGCTGCGTGTAGCTGAGGAATCCAGCCCTGGGAATTGTGAAACATCCGGATAATCTGCTCCATGGTTGCCCTCAAGTAACATGTAGCCTGGAGGCTTTAATTGAGTAGGCATAAAAGGCTTCTTCCTTCCCAGCCCCACAGACCTCCAGACTCCTTCGGGATAAGTTGTCCACATGTCTTCCTCTAGGGTGAGGCTACATCTGGGTGGGTATACGTGTGGATATCTCTTACTCAGAGGCTGCTAAGGCAGCCCCATTTCCTCTTGTTTTTTTCCTAGGGAGTAGATACTCCAGGTAGGAGAGGTCTGGGGCATGGAGAAGGGAAGGGAAATGGATCCCTTTGGAAGACCCCAAATGATCTAACATGGGAGAAAGCCACAGAAGCTAGAGGGCCAGAGAAGTAGAGAAGGTATATGCAGGCTTAGGAACTTCAGGGCAAAATAAGACCAAGTGAAGAAAGGGTAGAGACTCGGACCTCCTTTACACTTGACCATGGTGGACATTGGCCTGGGAAAAGTGGACTATCAGCTCAACTAGGTTGCAGTTTTTGTTTTTCTTATTTAAGAAAAAAAATAAGTTATTATGGTTATTGATGAGTGGGACCCCTGGGAGTTCCCACCACGATTTGCTCCCCTTTCAAATCCATTTTCCCCTCCTGGGGTGGATTTTAGCAGGTTGTAAATGCTAGGTTCCCATGACAGCTCCAGCTCATGGAGAAGAGAAACAAACACTCAAGGCACCTGGGTCCCTGATCTAACCGAATGTTCTTTTTCCTTCCAGCTTCCACGGGCTAGCCAGGCAATGTCACAGCAGAAGCAGCAATCTCAGGAGACTCCAAGTGCTCTCAGATGCCCCCCTCCCCAAGGCCCAAATCCTTCCCTGTTCTCCTGCTCCGTTCCTTGCACTCCCTGTACAGGAGGCTGTAGTTCTGTTTCCCAAAGGACCTGAGATCAGAGCCCGGCTGGCTCTTGGAGGGCTCGCTGGAAGCCCCACGGCCTCAGGGGAGGCACAACCTACCACATCAAAGAGGAGAAGTGTTATGGAGTATTAAGGTCACTGGCCCAGAAAAGGGGACACGAGGACAGCTGCTCTTGCCCCACCCGGGTCTCCAGCACTCATTCGCTGGAAGCTCAGGCCCCTCCCTCTCATTTGGGCTGGGAAACACCTCCTGGCGCCCCTGCACTTAGGAGGCCAGAACTCTGCTAAGCTGTACTTCCACATCTGTCCTCCACCCACGCCTTCAGCTCAGCACCAACACAGCTGCTTTGGAGGTGCGGCTGCTGTGAACACTTGAGGTTTCTGCTCAGATGTGCTGAGACTTTTGCAGGTGGAGGCTGCCCCTCCTTCTTTCCTCCTAAGAGAACTGAGGATGTTTTAAAGAGACAGGTGGTTTGAGACTTACATCTGAGTTCTCAGCATCCTCACATCCATTGACCTGTGTCATCCCCCGATCCTAGCACTGAAGGCATCAATGTAATAAACATATGCTGAAAACCTACTGTGTACCAGGCTCTGTGTTCACAGATGTAAGTTGGAGATTTGTTTCTGGTCTAGAAAAGCTTACATTCTAGTGGGAGAAGCAATGTACACTCCAGACTGAAATATGTAGACTAATAAATATAATTTTAAGCTGATTGACATACTTATTTTTTTCTTACTTTGCATCTAAAAGAACTTAAAGGGGGAAAAAAAGTAAGAAAGGTCAAGGACAGCAGGGAGAGACTCATCCTGATGGTGTAGGTCAAAGGTAGCTTCCTGGGCCTTGGAAGGAGAAATTCAAAACATAGAGAGCACACCACTTGTGGGAGAGAAGAACAGGCTCCCCGGGGTAGGGTTGGAAGCATTTAAACAGGGCCTTTAAGGATAAGCAGACTTTGGTACTGGGGCTGGGCTGAGTAGGGAGGATCTTGCAGGTGGAAGATACAGCATAATGGAATGCAAGGCAAATGGGGTACTTGCCAATGACATGGATTTCAATTGGGCTGGATTGCCAGGTGTAGGATGATAATGTGGGACAGTTCATAACTCCAATTCCTTATGAAAACTCAAACCAACTGAATTTGCTGAACTTAAGGTTTAAAACTCCAGCTACCAAAAGATTATACCCAAGCTCAGAGTCTATCAGTCTGGGACTGGGGGGACCTGAGGTAAAGAAAGTATAGAGGCCTGGAGAGGCTTGAGGTTCAACTATGTTGCCTATCAGTATAAGTTTCGTGTGAAAATTTTAGCTGATTCTTATTTTCTGGGGGACACTGAAGTATTTTTGTAACCAAGTACCCAACCCAGTAGACTGTATTGCCCAGGCTCAGAGCAGAGTATCAGCCTGTCTATCATTTCCAATACACAGGATGCTTATTTCCATAGCTTAGCCACCCCCCCTATTGCTAGGACCTGATTTTGCCTCTGTTGTGAAATATTTATACCTAGTTGTATAGATATAGTATAATTATATATAATTATAATTTTAAACGTATAATTTTTTCTCATTAAACAAATGATACATACTTGTGTGTATGCAAGATATGTTAATGTAGATAAGCATAAGGAAGATGATCAAGACCAACCAAAAATCTTATCACCTAAAAATAACTACTGCTAATAATTTCATGGATCTATTTCCAAACTTTAAAACAATCACAAAATAAGATCATTTCAGAATATTGTATAACCTGCTGTTTTACTTAACAATGTAATTGTCAATGCTCTTCCATGCAAAAAAATATTGATCAACATTATTATACTCTATTGGATGAATACGCCATAAATTTATGTAACTAGTTCTCTGATATCTGGCACTAAAATTGTTTCCACTATTTTGCTGTTTAAACAACAGTAAATATATATATATATATATATATATATGTGTGTGTATGTATAAAATAATTTAGAATTGGAATTCTATTTTTAAAAATTTTTTATTGAAGTATAGTTGGTTTACAATGTTGTGTTAGTTTCAGGTCTACAGCAGAGTGATTCTGTTATATACATATATATTATATCCTTTTTCATATTTTTTTAAATTATGGCTTATTACAGGATATTGAATATAGTTCCCTTGGCTATACAGTAAGACCTTGTTTGTTTTACATATAGTAGTTTGTATCTGCTAATCCTAAACTCCTAATTTATCCCTTCCCCGCCCCCTTTCCCCTTTGGTAAACATAAGTTTGTTTTCTATGTCTGTGAGTCTGTTTCTGTTTTGTAAATAAGTTCATTTGTATCATATTTTAGATTCCACATATAAGTGATATCATATGGTATTTGTCTTTCTCCTTCTGACTTACTTCACTTAGTATAATGATCTCCAGCTCCATCCATGTGCTGCAAATTACATTATTTCATTCATTTTTTATGGCTGAGCAATATTTCATTGCATATATATACTACATCTTTTTTATCAACTCATCTGTCAGTGGACATTTAGGTTGCTTCCATGTTTTAGCTATTGTAAATAGTGCTGCTACAAACATTGGGGCGCATGTATCTGTTCGAATTAGAGTTTTCTCTGGATATATGCCTAGGAATGAAATTGTTGGAAATCTAGAATTGCCAAAGATTATAAAGTTATTTTATTTTATTTTTTTTTCAGACCCTCCAGGAAAATTGCATCTTGGTAGCAATTACAATGCCTCCATTTAAGAAAATCATTTTTGGGAAAAGGATGCCTTTTTTCAAGAGCAAGAGTGAGTACTATGTTAAAAAAAATTACCCTAGCTACAGAAAAAGAATCCCTCTTGTGAGAAGAAATACTTTCTGAGAAACTTGACAAGTATCTATCTATTTTACTGTCATGAAATTCATCCTTTTAAAAAAAGTTTAGATGCTTTCTCCCTTTGAAGGAAAAAGGATACTTTATATTGTATAAAGCAATGTCTTAGGAATTTTGATATACCATTGCTTAAGCTTCCATATTTAGTTGATAGGTTTTTAAATATTTTTGATTTTAGATATTCAGTTATGTCCATGTGAGAGATTTCTGGAAATGAAATCTCATTTTTCCCTAAGAAAAAAGCAAAATATAAACATTTGGTTGATTGTGCAAAGCTTAATGTGAAAGAATATTTTTTTTCTATTTTTAATTTCTGCTCTTTATTGAAAACAGACATTCACCAAGTCAAAACAAAAAAAATTAAGTTTTGACAGAAACAAATTTTCTTTGACAAGAGTACTAGTTAATTCCCTCCACTAATTGTTCAACTTACATAGTATTGCATTGACACACTGTTCAGTCTGTATCAAATTGACTTCAAAATTACATTGAAAATAAACTAGTAATTTGATCATTGTTTTTCTTCATAAAGGTCTTCATTTGGCATCTTCACATTTTCTAAATATGTCTGTACATCAGAAATGTCAATATTATAAATGTCTTTTTTGTGTTGCATTAGTATGGCTTTATTTTAATATCGTACACACAGTATACCTTTGTTTTATAGTAACAAATAACGAAAAACAAAGACTTCACATTTTGTGCAAAATGTGCTATATACGAAATCTTGGGCCAGCAAAAATAGGTGAGTGGTACCATCATTTTAGAATGTATCTAACTTTACACTCTTAATGAATATTAAATAGTTACACATTTTAAATATTTTCTACTTAGAAAAATTTTATGTTGACAGAGCATTGACATTTAATATGCCCTTTTATCTAATTTAAAAAAAATGTTAAATGCAGTATTGTATGGACTAAATAAAGAACATGTAAATAAAAAAAAAAAGAATGAAAGAAAGCAAGTTGCTAGATATTTTAAAGAGCTCCCCAAGGACTTTGAAAGGTCCCTGAGTGAAGGTTTCACGGCATTGTGTACCCTCTTCACCAGTCTGGATTCCAGCCTTACAACAATGGAGTTCTTGCAGGGGAACTGAGTTTGAGCCCAGTGATCTAATGCCAGGACAGCCCCTGCCTCAGAGTGCCCAGCTCTCCCTGGGTCTCCAGTCAGGATGGACGTGCCTCTCGTTTGCCTGGCTCTGTGATCAACCTCTAGTGAGGCTGGCCTAGCCCACTCCCTAGGTCTAACGTGCTTTCAGCAGCTCTTAGTTTACAACGTCTGCAGACCATATTTTATATTACTGGATCCTATACACTTCATGACATAGCACAAATAGTAATAAAAAGTCACTGTTTTTATTGATCTCTGTAAAGTTGTCACAAATAAAATATTAAAACAAAATCATCCTGAGGTGAAAGAAAGTATGTGGTGCTAATTTCCACTCTTATTTAGTGGAAGGCAAGAAATACTGCCTAAACTTGGCAGGTGAAGAAATAGAATTTTAGTTATAGTATTTAAAGTTATAGAGGTAGCCAATAGTAGTATGAAAAATAAAACCATGTCTAAATAAGGAGGAGGAAGGGAAGGGACAATGAACATGGACTTCATTCACTGTGTTTCATTGGGGGAAGTAAATAGGTCTGAAAGGTGACACATTTTTTCATATTACAACCTATTGAATCACTTGATTTTTAATTTTCATTTATATATATTACTTTTTCTAAAAATCAATCAAATCACATCCTAGTTTTACATCCCTGTATGAGTCCTAGGCCAAACTGTCCTTAACAGAGTGAGTGTTAAGTTCAGACCCCTGTCAGGTGGAACCCATTTCAAATCTCTGATAATTCTTGATTTTACTCAAGTTTCTATGCTTTTCTATGGCTCAGTTTCCTCATTTAGAAATAAAGTAAAATAAGAGTATCTGTTTCATGGGACTGTAGAGGGGATTATATATGATATTGTAGGTAACACGTTTTGACACACATGTTAGTTGTAATTTACATTTGGGGTGTACTCTATGTTTTAATAGGCTTTTTTATTTAACATAGTTTTAGATTTACAGGAAAGTTGCAAAGATAGTACAGAGAATTTCCCACGTCCCCTGTAACAGTTTCCCCTGTTGTTGAGATCTTACACTAGTATGGTACATTAATTACAATTAAAGAATAAATATTGATACATTATTATTAACTAAAGTCCATATCCATATTTTATTCAGATTTCTTTAATTTTTAACTCGTGTCTCTTTTGTGTTCCTGGATCCCATCCAAGACACCATATTACATTCTGTTGTCTTGTCTCCTTAGGCTCCTCTTGACTGTGACAGTTTCTTAAACTCTCCTTATTTTGGATGACTTTGACAATTTTGATGAGTACTGGTCCGGCATTTTTAGAACGTCTCTCAGTTGGGATTTGTGTGGTGTTTTTCTCATGATTAGAATGAGATTATGGGTTTGAGGGAGGAGGATCACAGGGGTAAAATGCCATTCTCATCATATCATATTACATATCATATCATCATATCAACGGTACATACTATCGACATGACGTCGCTGTTGATACTGACCTTGATCACCTGGATGAGGTAGTGTTTGTCAGGTTTCCAAACTGTAAGTTTACTCTTTTTCCTTTCATTTCTGTACTCCTCTCTGGAAGGAAGTCACTATATGCAAGCCCATTCAAAGGGGTAGGAAGTTATGCTCCATCTCCTTGAGTGGGCAATAGCTACACAAATTATTTGGAATTTTTCTGTAGGAAGATTTATCTGTTTCTCTCTGTTTCTCTCTCTCTCTTTCTCTTTATTTAAATTTATTCAATCATTTATTTATATCAGTAGGAACTCATAGATATTGGGTATCTATTTATTTTATACTTTGGGTTCTAATCCAATGCCAATTTATTTATTTTTTTGTTCATATTATTCCAGCTTTGGGAGCTCTTTCAATGAGCTCCAGTGTCCCTTTGGCTTAACCCCATTTGGATTCTTTTTTAAGCACTTCCTTGTTTTATGGCATTATAAGATGATCCAGGTTCATTTTGCATATTCTCTGCCCCAGTCCTAGATTCAGCTATTTGTCTTGTGAGCCCTGCTTTGTTTTATTAGGAAATTACATTATAAACCAAGATCTGGGTGTTGGTTGTGTTCACTGCTACTGGGGTGTCATTGCTTCTTGGCCTTCCCAGTGGATGGAGCTTTGAAATATACATGTGCATACTAACCAGTGTATAGGCACAGGTCTGCAATTCTTTCAATAGTTATCCATTGGTATCTATATTCAGCTGAAAATGAATTCATACTGATGACTTCAACTCTAATTCAGTATCTCATGGTTTATCCTAGCCTCTTTCTTTGTTCCTCTGTAATCGTCCACTCCAACAATGAGAAATTAGCTCCCACCATTTGCCACACATTCACTTATTTGTTCATTCCCAGTATGCAGGAATGGTATACTCTGTTTTGAAAACAAAGTTATGAAAGCCCAGAAGTAATTTCATGCTGTGCAAGCAATGTTTTTTCTTGCCTCTGGAGGCTATATAGACTATTGATTAAAGAGGAAAGAATGGTGAGCCAGGGTCCTTGAAGGTGGGTAAAGACGGGTCAGGATAGAGACCAGGCATCCTGAAGACCAAGGGACTAAACTGAAATGGACTGTCACTCCATGGGAGCTCTTTCAGCGAGCTCCAGTGTCCCTTTGGCTTAACCCCATTTGGATTCTTTTTTAAGCACTTCCTTGTTTTATGGCATTATAAGATGATCCAGGTTCATTTTGCATATTCTCTGCCCCAGACCTAGATTCCACTCCCCAGAAATCATCTGCTAAACATAGACTCTGCTCAGCTTCCTCCTCCCGCCATCCCGTCTTAGCAGACTCACTTCCCAGGAGCAAGCTCATCACATGGCTTGGGCATAAAGCATGAGATCACGGACACCCTGTGTGGGACTATAGGCATGAGAAAGCCTCATTCCATACCCAGGCACGGGTTAGGACCAGTTTGGATTCTCTCGATGAATCAGGGTAGGAGAGGACATAGCATCTCTGTCATAAAACTACATGTAGGAGATCAGAAAACAGTAGGGGACAGCCTATAGGTAGATCAAAGAACACAAGTATTAAATTTGTGACCTAAATAGTTACTATACCTCAGACTAATGATTAGTTCTGAACTTTCTGGTAGATAAAATCTAAAGAGACAAATTATCTGATATATATAGTCTTCAAGAGAAGGCTTGCCCTTCCTAACAATGGATTCTAAAAGGAATTGTTTGCAATGATCAGGGATACACTTAAAAACATTATTAGAACAAAATTACAGATGGAGGACAACCACTATTGTTTTACCTCCCATTGAGAAAAGCAAGTCAGATTAAAACAAATTCCTGCTTATTAACATGGCAGAGAGGGTCAACTGAGAGTATAAGGAAGCCTGAAAACAGAAGGTCTCACAGGTCTAGTCATAGCTTTGTTCACAAAGGATGTAACTCACCCATCTGTGAAACATGGATAATAAAAGTACCTCCATTCTTCATTCTGGTGTGAAATGATGCTCAAATAAGATAAAGGGGTCTAAATAAATCTATCTTACTGCTCTGTTAACCACCTGCTCAGGCTTCTTCTAACACCTAACAAGAACAGAACCTAAGTCCCAGACTGCTCTCTCTCTCTACAGATGCTCTGTCAATTCTCTCAAGTCCCTGAATTCTGACGGATCCCTCCTCCTCCCTTGAGCTTCAGTATGCCCTCTCGACATGGACCTGTGATGTCTCCATTCTTCTCCTTCTGATTGAAGTCCCAGAAGTTCTACCTTTATCTCTGACAGGTTCTCTCTGTCCTGCTTTGATTGCCAGTGGAGTAGAGGGATTGACATACTCTGAACCCCATACAAACTCAGTCCCTGCCTGGATCGAACACTAGCTCTACTCATTTTGCTAGTGCCTAGTTAATAAGTTTGCTCTCAGACCCTACAGGCAAATGATTTTTAGGGAACTTTCCTCATTGTAGCTTTATATAATAGCTCTGATATATGAGAGCCATTTTTCAAATATATGACTCCAATTAGCCCTGAATCTTTGCCTGATCCATCCCAATGTCCATTGTCACAGCTTGCAGCCTCAACCTATGCATGACTCATGGGGATATTTGGAGGAGATGGTGGTGGACCTGTTGGGGGCGGGAGGTGGGAAGAGTGTCGTGAAACCAGCTTTTCCCAGTCACTGACATGTTCTCATGATATTCATTGTTATTTATAAATCTTTAGAGAAATAAAAATATAGACCCTCAGCACTGAGTGACACTGAACTAGCCAAATAGTAATATAATAATACCAACAACAACACAAAAAGAAACAGCAACAATCTGTATTTATAGAGCACCTACTATGTACAACCTGACTTCTAACAACTGTATGCATATTATTTATACAATCATCACAACAGCTCTATGAAGTAGAAGTAATTTTTATCACCATTTTACAGATGAGTAGTCATAGTACAGAGAAGACAAGTGACAAGCCTAACGTTGTACAAATAATAAGTGATGGAACCTGGATTTGAAGCTGGGTGATCCGAGTGCAGATACTAGACATTTAACCCCTATGCTGTGCTCCCAAGAAGATCGCTCCCCCTCTGCCCACGCCAAACATAAACACTGGGTGAAGTCAATTGACCTTAAGTGTCATCATAATTCTGCCTCTGTTTTAACTCTGTGAAATGACTTATCTGATCCTTCAACTCTCATGTGTGAAATGAAACCATATAACCAAGCCAAACAACACATTTTATTTGCAGTTAATTCACTCATTCAACAAATAAATAAGTACTGACTCTATGTCAAGAACGGTTTTCGAGGTATTGCCATTATTTCTTTATTACCTGATCTCATGCATTTATTAGATAAAATTTTCTAACAAAAATAACAGAAAGGAAATGACCTACTTTGTGAGGTAATGAGTTCTCCAAATAAAAGCATTTCATTTCAGGCCAGAAAGCATTAGGCATATGGGAGAGGGGATATAAGCACCTGACTAGGTGTTTGCTAAGACCCCTCCAAGGCGGAATGAGTTTGTGGGTTGACAGTGCTCCTTACATCTTTTAACTGCCTGTGAAGATCCCTGGAGGAGCTTGGAGGAAGGGATTAAGAGGCTGAGGAAACACTGCTGCCCGAAGGTTCTAGGGCTGACTTTCATTCTATGGTACTACCATACATACATACTACACTTTAGGACGGTATTTCCCAAACTAGCAGAATCACCCAGAGCATATTTAAACAATGTAAATACTTAGGACCCACTCCTCAGAGATTATAACTCAATAGGTCTTAATTGGGAACCAGGAATCTGCATTTTAACAGTGCTTCCCAGATAGCTCAGATGCACAGAAGGTGTAGAGTCTCTGATCTATAACAGCACCAAGATCAAGACTGAAAGAATTCTTTCCTTGCTTCATGCAGTTCCTTGCTGGGTCCCTATTATTCTTCAGCCCAGAACTGTGTGATCTTCACTTGCTCATAAACTTTCCAATATTCAGTTTTTCCATAGGCAGTAACACCTAACTCACAGTGTTGTTCAGAGGAGAAAGTAAAACCTGTGAAATGTAAGACAAATGTGGGGGAATGTGAGGGACTCCCCTTGTGGGACTACTATCTCTAAAGTATGAATGGCTTAGAACTATGGGTTCACAGACTGACAGAGCAGAAAGTCCTGATGCCACAAACTGAGCAACTTGCCTGAGGCTTCTTAATGCCTGCCCCCTATCCTCTTACATTTTATAGAACTGTCCTTCCTAGGTAAAGATAACCCTCCTGATCCAACTGGAAGCTGGCTTTTCAGTGAGGGGTGGTGTTACCATCCCTGCCTTTTCCTTAAGATGCGTTAATTGCAAGCTGAAAGATACAATCTACTGGGTTATCTCTTTTTGACACAGTGGAGAGAATGATGGTGAAGTCTTTAGCATGTGGTTGTGATGAGCCAGAGATATTATGTGTACAGCAGTCACTAAGTATGGGAGGATGGTGGAGCCAAAGATCTGTTCTGTTCACCTTGGTGAACATCAGAAGAGAGGGATGAAGTTATACAAGAGCAGGAAAGCTCTGTTGCTATAGGTTGTGGTGTCTCATTTCTTGGAAGATTTATAAATATCTTCTTGGGATCATTGCCTGGAGGAGAAGCATAGGCAAGGTGATCTCTCTGCATCCTTTCTGATCTTAGGACTAAAAGGCATCATTTGATGGTGACATTTGTAAATACAAGCTGCAGTAAGAGGTCTTAGTTATTGCTCCACTCACTGAGGTCAACTGAGGGGCCAGGGTAGAGCCCAGGATTCAAAGAGGGATGCTTACATTTGTTACCACAACAACCATCAAAGATGACCAATCAGAAAGTCACTCAGGTCCTAATATGATCAAGCAGCCCCTAAGCACAGAGGTCTCATCATTACCTCAGAGATCAAGATAAAAACAACACAAATAACCACACTCACTTTACAAGTGAAGACACTGAGGCCTGAAAGAGGCAAGTGACCCACAGCTGGTCAGTGTCAGGACTGGGCCTGTGCCTCAGGGATGACCTACTACTTCATTCTAAGGGAGTTTTCTACAGTTGGAGAATTTAGAGAAAGGAGGGGTCGTAATACTGGCACCAGATGACACTGGTGTGTGTTCCCCAATACCACAGGAATAGGACTCAGCAGCCAGGGAATACTTGGGACTGCAATAAAGAATGATGTTTGTACTATACCTACAGCTTACAGAACCCCACTCAATGCTGGTGTTGGTTTCTTCATTCAAACCACCATCCTATACATGGTGGGCCTACGTCTCTAGTTGACACTCTACAGACAGGGGCGGGGGATTGGCTTTTGTGACCATGTCACAGAAGTCATGGGGTTGTGTTATGCTGAGCAGATCTTGTCCCTTTCTTCCATCCACTAATTGGGATGGTCTCAGACCCCCAGGGCCAAGTCATTGAACATGGGTTATGACTGTTCCTTCCACCCCAAGGAAAGCACAAGCAGCATGGGTCCTTCAGTAATGCGGGTGTGAATCCCACTGCCCTTGAAAGGACCATGAATCCTCTCCCAGTGCAGTTTGCCAGAGTCAGACCCACATGTCTGCCTGCCAATTGGGATTCTGTCCCATAGGAGGACTGTTCAAAGATCTGACCACTCAAGTCAGAAAGAAGATCCTTATTTTCCTTTATTTCATCACTTAGGAATTAGCTTGATAAGAATCTCATGCATACCAATGCTGGCCTGATTGGTACCTCACCCTTCCATTAAGGGCACACCCAAGACAGCAGGAATCCAGAGCACGCTTGAATCCTCAGGCAGGCAGGATGGTGAGGAAGTGCTTGGGCAGATGAGGATAGAGTCAAGGAATATATGAGGTCCAGACAGCCCTCGAGGAAGAGAAGACCCTCCAGTCACCTTCCAACCAGTCCCTCTGTCCACAAGCTCATTAACAAAGAGCTCCCCCGAGTCCAGCTCTGATCCTCACATCAGATTTGTAGCCTGGTTGTCACCATAGACTTCAGCTTAAGTAACCAAATCAAGGCATCTAAGGCCACCTAACCCAAGTAATCTTTCTAAAATAAAAATCTCATCATGTCCCTCCTTTGATTAAAAGGTCAAGGAGGACCCAGTTGTCTCTAGTCAAAAGATTTTAGGCAGCATGATCTAGTTTTCAGATGAAATTGATTGTTTGCCTCTAATACATAAAGCGGGTAAAGGTGCAATGACTCTATTGCAACAGGGGGTAAATGGAAGGTCCAGATTGCTGTCTGCTCAGGCTCCCCCTCTCAGGTAGCCCAAATTGTCAAGAATTTAGGATAAACGATCATTTAAAATCTGACTCAAAGTTTTTAGGAACCCCCATATCAGTAGAATGGTGAGGGAAAGGAAGGAAACTAAAATGTATTTTCAATGTACTACTTGTCAAACATTATTTGCATTATTACACTAAATAGCTCTATGAGATTCTTATGGTTAACTCTATTTTACAGGTTAAAAAAGAAAAAGAGAGACGAGGCTCAAAAATATTAAATAACATACCCATGGTTCAAAGGCCAGTGCCCCAATTCCAAGACTCATCTTCTTCCAGCTTCTGTGCATGCAAAGACATGAAACTGACACGTAGACAAGGGTGGAGGCAGGGAGGGAGGGCTGGAAGCACCCCCAGAGCAACAGAGCAACTCATACTGTTTGCAGGTGTGGCTCTCTGAAGAGGTGATGTTTGCACAACCTGGGTAACAGGGTTCCAAAGGATATAATTTTGGAAGCTATTAAGCTATAGGCTAAAGTAAACAACCCAGCAAGTAAAGCTCTTAATGCTCTGGACCTTCCCTTCCTTTCTGTCCAGTTAGTGTCCCACTTCTTGCTTTTATCCAATAGTATGGCTACTCTGTTTCCAGAAAAGATCAAGCCCTTTCACATCTCCGTGCCTATGCATGTGTTCTGCTTCCCTCTACCTAGAATGCCTGTTTCCCTCTCACCCCCTGACTAACTTGCACTCTGTTTTTGAGCCTCAGTCTTGTTTTATCTGTAACGTGGGATTAACAGCAAGGAACTCAAGAAATAATGTGTTGGAATAATGAAAATAACATGTTTGATGGATGAGAGGTTGAGAATAAATCTTAATTCCCTTCCTTTCTCTCATATCATCCCACTTGTATCATTCATTCCTTAAGGGCAAAGAAGTATCTTAATCTTTGAATTCACAAAATCCTGCACCTAACAGGTACTCAGTGAAAAATTAATGTCATTAAAATGGTCATTTCAAAGTTACTGCAAGAAAGGAGTTTCTGTTGGGATAAATAATTTTTCATTATTGAAACAGTAATTCATTGATGATTTTGGATCAATACAATAGAACAATGTTTTCCAACCTTTGAAAATTATTTGTAATATTTTAGTGGGGGCCATGCAAAGAAGGAGCATAATTTTGCCCATCCCACAGATCTGGGCTTCAATAGCTCACACTCTTAGATAGAAGGGACACGATTAAGCAAGAGTCACATATATACACAATACTCTCTTTTGTCACAACCAGACAAGTTAAATAATTTCCTCTAATAAGTGGGATGAAATAACTAGACTATATGGAGTTGCTTCTTCATCATGTGGCTTACCTTGCAATGCTTCACATCCTCACATACACACCAGCCATCATCTTTCCCCTCTTCATCAAGTTCACCACTGCTCCCAACCTCAGATAAAATAAGTTCAGGGAAAACAGCAAACCAGGAAAGGTAGCACTTGGATGTTAATCCTTGGAGGTCTGATGCTCATAAATGCAAATACACACTTGAAGATGTACTGAGACCATCTGGTCCAGTCTCCTCTGAAACCCAGGGGGAGTAACAGAGCCAGGACTAGATTCCTGACTTCCATTGTCAAGTTCTCGTGGTTCGTTTTCATTGATGACTTTATCCTGGGAGCAGCCTCCCACACCCGACCCATTTGCTTGCTGCTAACCTGGTCTCCCAGGTACTCTCTCTCCAGGAGTGAAAGGAGAGAGACTTTTGTCTCAACCACTGCTCATTAATTCACTGAGCAAATACTTTTTGAGCACTTACAAGATGTCAGGCACTGTGTAGGTGCTGAGGATAAAGAGTGAACCAGCAAACACTGACATTTCACTCTATCCAGGATGACAGATATAGAAAAATAAATACAAGCATGGTGTTATGAGAAATACAGTAAACTGTGGCAGCATTTCATAGGAGATACAAGGATTCAGAGCAAAGGAATAGGGACAGGCATTAGAAAAGAAAAGGAGCTGATCCTTCTCCAACACAGGAAGTCACAAAGGATGGTTGCAGGCATGAGTAGACTTGGTGGTAGGAAGTGGAGTACTTTACACTTGACGGGTGCTGTTTACCCCATGAAGTAGGGGCAGTATCATCTATCTAGAGGCAGCATCAAGTGTTTCAGAGGTACAAGAGAGGAGGAAAGGCATGATGTGTGTGCGCAGTAAATTCAGAGAAGTATACAGGATTGCCAAGCAGTATTTTGGGCTCAACCAGGTGGATGCTTATGATCTTAAGATAATGCCAACTTTCCAAAGGATCTGTTTTTGTTTTGTTTTTAATTTTCATAGCAGCTAGGCATAGCAGGGCAGATTCAGCCAGGGTTTGGGTTTTGTCCGTCAAGTGCATTAACAAGCTGAAGGGGCAAGAGAGTTTATTATATTGGCCAAAGAGTGGTTGAAATGATGAACTAAGAAAAGCAAACTAGGAAAGGTTGCTGGTGGGCAGGGCTCTAGTAGGTTCCAGTGGATAT
Organism: Leucopleurus acutus; assembly: GCF_964270905.1. Taxonomy (NCBI): domain Eukaryota; kingdom Metazoa; phylum Chordata; class Mammalia; order Artiodactyla; family Delphinidae; genus Leucopleurus; species Leucopleurus acutus. Next base: position 83,557,678 of record NC_139143.1, on the reverse strand, counting down.
AATGAAGGAAGTTGGAAACAAGGAACTGTGATCAAAGAAAGAGGTGGCTGGATTCATGGTCTCAGAGAGTTAGGAGATCTGCCTTCTAGTTCAGACTCTGCAGGACTCAGAGCATCTCCTTCATCTGCTCTGGCTTTCAGTTTCGTCATCCATGTGTGGAGGGTAAATAGTGGCTGGAAATCCTTTCCAGCTGGGCTTTTCTATGAGTCTACATTGTTGGTCAATGTTTTAGGCACTTTGGGATCTGAATCAGATACACTGAGCCTTTGATTGTGGCCCAAGTGTGCTTGGATTATTGGTCCCAAACCTGTTGATCGAGTTTTCAGAAACTCCTTCATATGTTCGAGTGACCCAACTTTTGTGGCTTTAGATTTTTATCTCAAGCATGAGTTGGGTTCCTCCAGAAACCCTAAATTCAATCCCGAAGCTGCGCCATTATAAACTCCCTTATAAATCACGATCTTCTCATCTTTATGGAAATAATTCCGGGGTTTATGGAGGGGAGGGATGCTCTGGAAAGATACTCATGAACATCCAATAGTGACCCAGTGTGACAAAGTGACGGAGCCACTTGAATGTGGGAAATTGTCATCATAACCACCTGGTTGAGAACAGCTTTCACATGATTTATTCCCTTGAGTTAGGTGCAGGATATGTATAAAAGACGTCAGATCACACTATCTCCTCATTGCATTTGACATATCATCACTTGCCCAAGGGTAGAAGAACAAGGTGAGTGTCCTCATTGATCTGATGGCAATTTGGGGGTGGCTGTGACTGCCACACATCAGCTGAATGGGACAGGTTGGAGAGAATGGGAACTACCTGGTAATTGCAGGAAGATAAGGCTCATGAAGATCATTGGTGTGGCTCAGAAGTAGCAATCCTAGGGGGGATAAATGGTAACCAGAGATTGGGCCAGTGGTGGGGGAGACTACTTGGTAGGACAAGAGACAGCCACACAGGGCTGAAGGTAGAGCCCATGATGTAAGAATGAAAAGAAGGGAGATGATGAAAACAGGTGGAGTGACCATGGGCTGAGGCTAAACATGTGGTTTCTAAAATGCATAAACCAGATAATGTTATAAAAAAAACTTACGATTTTTGAAACTGCCTAGTGCCCTATGTTACTGCCTTTAAAGTCAGGAGTCGTAGGAGAACCAGGACAGGTAGGAGAAGGTGTTACCAAAGTCTAACTTACCAACTGCCTGATTTCTCCTATGCCAGGAAAGTAGAGCTACTCTGCTGTAAAGACATGGGCCCTGGAACCACAAAATCAATTACAGAACTTCAGACTCCATAGGAAAAATACTGATACAAATGAGATTTATAATCACTGAACTTTTGAAATATCTGCATTGCTTTATAGAGCAACTGAACATTTCCCAAGATGTCCTGCCAACAAAACCAGCAGAAGTGCCAGCTCCCTGCCAAGTGCCTCCCCAAATATCCACCCAAGCACCCCCCAAAGGCTCCTCAGGCCCTGGCTCCCTGCCCCCCTCCTGCCCCTTCCTGCTGTGTCCCCAGCTGCTGTATTTCTGGCTTTGGAAGCTGCTGCTCTCTGGTGTCCCACCGGTTTCCAAGTGTCTACCTATGCCAGCCCCAGCCTTCCAACTGCTGTGAGGTGGAACCCTCCGGATGTTCCAGTTGCTGCCATAGTTTTGGGGCTACAGCTGATCTGCAACCTTGGAGGAGCAAAAGAGCCACAGCCAAAGAACAGTCTGGAGCTGACATCACTTCTCACTCTCGGTTTTATTCGTCCCTCTCCTCCTGAATTAAGCTGCCTAGATGTGTACATGATGGATTCCTCTTTTTCCTGAAAATCTCACACTTCCTGGCCTTAGCTCTGGTCCTAGGTCAAGAAGACCTGAACGCTGGAGAAAACTCTACTTCCCAAAGCCTTATCAGTGTGCACAAATAAAGCTTATCTTTCCCGGCACCCAAAACTAATTAGAGTTTGTTGATTTCCCCCATCCTCAGCTTTGAGGAGCTTCCAGGAACCTGGATTCCTTAAGCAGATTCCCACAAATAGCCACCAGATGGGAAATTCCCTCTAGGTAGACCCTGGGTCTGAGCAGCCTGAGAGGGCTGTGAAAAAAATATCCAGAGGGGAATAAGAAGGGGATGTTCCCAAAGTATCAGTGACCCTGTTCCACTGCTATTGCCACATTTGCCACCATCACTGAAATTTCTTCCTACTCATAAAGGACACGATACTTCCCAGTCCCAGAACTTAGCCTCCAGATCATTTTTATTTGGGGGAATCACATGCTTAAGAAGGAAAAGCCACAGGGGTACATGTAGTTTTCAGATCTCAGTTCAAAAAGCCATGAAAAGCTCTCTCCTTGAGTGAATCCTCCTGACTGAGTCCCTCACGCCTTCTCTTCACACAGGCGCCAGAATCTGGTGGGAATGTACACCATGGTCCAGTGAGCATAATACCCCCGAGAGACATTTGGGCCTTGGTGTTGCTATCCACCCTATGTGGTTTCTTTTCCTCCTCTATTTAATGGGACAAATGCCATGGGTTGGGGGGCAAGTTCTCAAGGTACTTTTTCCAACCCAACAGTGGGCCATAGGCAACAGCAATGCTCTGTCCATCCTTCAGGACTATGGTTCTTTTTTAAAATTTTTGTTTTATATTGGAGCATAGTCGATTAACAATGTTACATTAGTTTCAGGTGTGCAGCAAAGTGATTCAGTTATACATGTATCTCTTCTTTTTCAAATTCTTTTCCTATTTAGGTTATTACAGAATATTGAGCAGAGTCCCCTGTGTTCTACAGTAGGTCCTTGTTGGTTATCTATTTTAAATATAGCGGTGTGTACATGTCAATCCCAAATTCCCAATCTATCCCTCCCCCCTCCTCCCCCTGCCCCAGTAACCATAAATTCGTTCTCTAAGTCTGTGAGTCTGTTTATGTTTTGTAAATAAGTTCATTTGTATCATTTTTTTAGATTCTGCATATAAGCAATATCATACGATATTTGTCTTCTTCTGTCTGACTTACTTTACTTAGTATGATAATCTCCAGATCCACTCATATTGCTGCAAATGGCATTATTTCATTCTTTTTTATGGCTGAGTAATGTTCCATTGTATATAGGTACCACATCCTCTTTATCCATTCATCTGTCAATGGACATTTAGGTTGCTTCCATGTCTTGGCTATTGTAAACAATGTTGCAATGGACACTGGGGTGCATGTATCCTTTTGAACCATGTTTTTCTCCAGATATATGCCAGGAGTGGGATTGCTGGATCATATGGTAGCTCTGTTTTTAGTTTTTTTGAGAAACCTCCATACTGTTCTCCATAGTGGCTGTACCAATTTACATACCTCCCAACAGCGTAAGAGGATTCCAGTTCTTCCACACCCTCTCCAGCATTTACTGTTGGTAGATTTTTTGATGATGGTCATTCTGACTGGTGTGAGGTGATACCTCATTGTAGTTTTGATTTGCATTTCTCTAATAATTAGTGATGAGCACAAAAGCATAATATTAAAATGGCCAAGACAATTCTAAAAACCAGGAGTAATTTGCAGGGACTAGTTCTACTAGATATTATATATTTATAATATATTATGAAGCTGTTATATAGATAGTGTGGTACTAGACCATGAATACACAGACAGATCAATAGGACTCAATGGGAAGCTCAGAGCTGGGACCAAATATATAGGGGAAATTAATTAAGTATCAGGTAAATTGCATAACTGGGCAGTTTCCAGAAAAAGAAATATTATGGCTCCCAAGCATAATGAAAGAAAATTGAGCTGACTTACTAAGAAAAACTCACACCTACTCTGAAATATCAGTTTTAACTTATCAGGTTGATAGAGCACAATTAGTTTAATAATGAATTCATTGTGTGAGTTTGTGGGGAAATATGCAGTTTTACACATTGTGAGGAATGATGTAAATTGGTGAAACATCCGTGGAAGAAAAATTGACAACGTCTCTCAGTTTTATCTTTTGAGGAAGCAACTGCACTTAGGGAAATGTATGCTATATCCATTCTCCCCGAGGCACGATGTATGTACAGTGTGTCACCACAGCATTGTTTGCAAGAGCTCAAATTGGGAATTCCCATGTGTCTCTAGATTATTATTCAGACAGCAAACTGAATGAAGATACTCTTTATGTACCGGAATGGAATGATCCCCAACATGAGAAAAAGCAGTGAGCAAAACAATGTGGAGTTTCTCTTATTTTGTTAAAAGAAGGAAAGGTATACATGTTTGTGTGTGGCTTTTAGCATATAAAATACCCCTGGAAAGATATTTGAGAAACTGATTGCTATTGGATGAAGGGATTGGAGTAGCAGGGGGAAATTGCACTGTGTATCCTTTTTACCTTTTGGATTTCAAACCAAATAAATATATGATAATAATGGATAATATCAAAGGAGAAGTACAGGAAGCTGGACCTCAGGGACCTGAACCCAGAAGTGAGAGACCACAAGGATTTGCTCCATTACAGAGCAAACTGGCCTCAATTTTCTCATCACCAATAAATTTAGCTCCTATAACTAAAGAAGATGGTCATAATCATCCCTAATTTTGATGACAGAGGCAAAAAAAATAAATAAATAGGAGGTAGGAGTGGGGCTGTGAAGGGACACATTCTGTTAGTTTGGATGATGTTTGGAGAACAGACTTTAAAAACAGGTTTCTCACCTTGTGCAAATGAAGTTCGGAGTTATAGCAGAGACCACACCCCACACACAAAAAAGTAACTAACAATCAGCATTCATGCATTCAACCAACATTGTTTATTCCCTATATGTCAGAGACTATTCTAGAAGCTTGAGGTGAGTCCGTGCGAAAAAAAAAAAACTTTGCCCATTTGGAGGTGACATTTTGGTGAGAGAAGAAAGACAATAGACAAAAACAGAGCAAAGAAATTATACGTAGAGTATATTGTATGTATACAAAAAGTGTTACCTAGGAAAAGAAAGTAGAACTGTATAAAGGTGATTGGAGTGAGGGAAAGAGTAGCAGATTGTAATTTTAATTAATTAATTAATTAATTAATTGGGGGTATAGTTGTTTTACAGTGTCGTGTTAGTTTCTACTGTACAGTGGAGTTCCCTGTGTATACAGCAGGTTCTTATTAGTTATACATATTAGTGTATACATGTCAATCTCAGTCTCCCAGTTCATCCCACCCCTGACCTCCACCCCTTCTTTCCATATGTCCATATGTTTGTTCTCTACATCCGTGTCTCTATTGGCAGATAGTAATTTTAAATAGGAAGATGAGGGTGTAATATCTCACTTATAAAGCCACATTTAAGCAAAGACTTGAAGGAAGCAAGGGAGTTAGTGATGAAGATCTCTTGGGGAGACTATTCCAGCCAGTACAAGCAAAGGGCCCTAGGTGGAGGGATGTGGTGTTTATGCTGAGCTAGAAATGAATAAAATAGAGTCCTTACCCCCCCAAGGGATCCTTGTTTCTCCCATGTTTAGAATCCCTCAGTGGCTCCCATTGTCCTCAGGTTAAATCCAAACCCTTTCCCATGGCGTATAAGGCCCTCATCGGTACAGCGTCCACCCTTTCTCCTTTCTCCCCGCTGTGCTCCAGCCACACCGAGCTTCTCTCCTACACAGGACACCTCCATGTTCCACTCTCTATCTCCCGTTGCCACCCAATCCCTGCCTAAACATCACTCCTTCCGGAAAGCATGCCAGACCCCAAACCCGACCCCATGTGCTCCCTTGACAACCTGTGCTTCCCCTGCCATCATTCTCATCACACAGTACTGACGCCGTCTACTGTCTCTACACCGCATTAAAAGAGCTTTGAGAATGTCAGCTATTGAGCTTGTACACTTCATGTTCATGATGGAGCCTGGTAGACAGTAGACACTCAGTACATATGTGTGCGTTAGGCTTATGTCTTAGGTAATCGAACCATTATGTTTTTTTTTAACATCTTTATTGGAGTATAATTGCTTTATAATGGTGTGTTAGTTTCTGCTTTATAACAAAGTGAATCAGTTATACATATACATATGTTCCCATATCTCTTCCCTCTTGTGTCTCCCTCCCTCCCACCCTCCATATCCCACCCCTCTAGGTGGTCACAAAGCACCGAGCTGATCTCCCTGTGCCATGCGGCCGCTTCCCACTAGCTATCTATTTTACGTTTGGTAGTGTATATATGTCCATGCCACTCTCTCACTTCATCCCAGCTTACCCTTCCCCCTCCCCATGTCCTCAAGTCCATTCTCTAGTAGGTCTGTGTCTTTATTCCTGTCTTGCCCCTAGGTTCTTCATGACCTTCTTTTTTTAGATTCCATATATATGTGTTGGCATACGGTATTTGTTTTTCTCTTTCTGATTTACTTCACTCTGTATGACAGACTCTAGGTCCATCCACCTCACTACAAATAACTCATTATGGGTTTACTCAAGAGCTGCCTGTGCCCTTCAGGAGAGAAGAAACCAAGGGGAACCCTGCTATCCAGGCAGCAGGGGGTGCCGGTGAGTCAGTCACAGTCACAGAATATTGGGGAGAGAGAATGACAAGGTCACAGAGGCTTAGAACCTCGGAAGCTTGGCATCCGGAGGGAACAGAAACCATTTGACTTCTGATAGTCATGGATTCACTAGGCTGCTGAGCGGGGGGCATATCTGCTGCCAGTCCAGGGAAGACAGTTTTTGGAAGCCAAGCATGAGAACCACGAATTGAAAAGAGACAAAAAAGAAGTGTCCAGAGCAGGTAACCCGGAGAAAACTTGTCGATGGGTCCTCCCTTCATGGCTGTCCATTCATCCATTCATTCATTCCTTAGTACTGAAGTCCACATAATGTCATACACTGTGTTAGATGCTGAGAACAGTGGCGAGCAGGACAGCAAGGATGCCTGTGCCCATGAAACTAACAGACCAGAGGAGAAGCCAGACAATTAGGGAAATCATGATAAAAATGTAGCGAGAAGTGTAGGGAGCACTAAGAGCTTATATCAGGGCCACAAACCCTACGGGTTAGTGTTGTTTTCCTCAAGTGATGTGTAAGCTGAGACTTCAGGTTTGAGTAATATTCAGTGAGGGTGTGGGGATAGGTGTTCTAGGCCATGGGAAGAGCAGTACAAAGATCCAGACAGAGGCCAGCAGAATTTAGCAGGGATCTGCTCTGGGCCAGTCTGATGACATGGAAGGAACAGTGGCTAGAGATGAGGCTGGGCTGCTGGGCAGAGGTCAAGGAGAGGGCAGTGAGACAAAGGAGAGAGCACTGGCTCAGAACGCATGGGACCTGAGGGCACTGTCCTTTCCCTCCCTGTGCTTTAGTGCACAGGACTGATTCCTAAGATGCTCTCCATCTTTGATGCAGCACCCCACCCCCAATCGGGACCTGTTCCCGGGACCTGCCCAAAGGGAACGTGCTGGGAGGGGATGTCTGGAAGCAGCCAGGTGAACCCCTGGATGGGAGCTCTGGGTACCCTCTGGCCACTGGGATGAGAACTGCTCCTGTAGAAACAGCCCAGCCTGGACTTGGAAGGATGGAGTCTGACATACTGGACTTCGTGGTGGACAGGAGGCTCCCAACTGTCAGTCCAGGGGCACTGGCTACAGAGGGATAAAGGTAAACCACAGACACAGAGGAGGAGAGAAAGAGAGAATGGAAAACAGTGACTGAGAGAGACAGAGAGGCAGGGAGAAGAAATTGTAAAGGAAGCAAAACATGCACAGAGAAAAGCAACAAAAAATTTTAAAGGGCTCACTGTCCACTCTCCCACTCCCCACCTCCCTCCCACCCCCACCTTCTTCTCTACCCTGGTCTCAGGTCTGACCCCCTCATGGGACAGATTCTGACAACACGGAGACTGCGCCAGATACCAGGCTCCTTGCACACGCTCACGTGTGTGTGCGCACACACGCACATGCACAAGCTCAGCCCCCAGGGCTCCAGGGAGCCCAAGTGCACACAGACTTTCTGTCAAACAGCTTCAAAGACCATGGAGGAGGCACCGAGCAAGGCTCCTATGGCCCTTAACTCTCCCCTCTTTTTCCCCATTTTCCTGCTGATGTCTGGGTTCTATTTTCCTATCTGTGTGTCTCCTTTTGCCCTGCTTCTCCTTCCTCCTCCATCCCAGGCAAGTCAGGGCATCGACAGGGCCGAACTCTGCCACCTCAGCCTCTCTGCAGCGTCTCTTGACCTGGAGGGAGGGACTGTGTCACTTGTGCCCTACTCCCACCCCTTAGGAGTCCTGGTCCAGTGTCGTGTGCCTAAAACTGAGCAGAGACCTCTTCCCGGATGACAGAATTAGTTCCTGAATAACTGGCAGGCATAGAGTCACAACTGAATTGAGGCCAACACCCTACCCCACAAATCACTTTTGCCTCTCAGGTGAGAACCTGCCCCTGACCCAGCTGAGGCTGCAGGGACCTGGGAGTGTGGAGAGTGCAAACCCATGGTAGGGACCCCGTGAGGTGACCCTTCTCAGATTTCTTTCCCTCCTGGTGCTCTAGCTCAGGAAATGCACAGCCTAGTGGACCCCAAAGAGTAGCCACCCCAGTCTGTCCTCAGCCAGCAGTAAGCAGCACAGTGACATCCTCCTCAGACTCATGGCGGTGGCTCCTTCCCCCAGAGAAACCCCACGATGAGGCTCTGGTGGTTCTGAAAGTTGAGGTGGAGAGAGGCTGGGCAGGGCAGAGGTGTCAGCCACGCCCAGCTCAGTGGGGCCCAGCTTGCACACCCGAGCTGAGTGAGGTGGATCCCCAGAAGCAAGGGCTGAGCTATGGGCCTGACACCCATCATCTGAGATAGCCGAGGCCCTGGGTCTACAGCAAAGTGGGTCATCGGACAGGTTTCCTCCAGGAACCACCTAATGTAAGAATCCCGCACACCTTCCGGGAACCAGATCTGCCTTCAGTGGCAAAAAGGGGATGGTAAGGCTTTCCGTCCCACCCAGGGAACCCTCAGGGAGCCTTTGGTGTGAGGGGGAGTTGTAACTCCTGTCCCCAGGAGTCCCCCCATCCTCACGACACAGAGAAAAGAACAGAAAGATGAGAGCCATGGCTTTCTCAGCACCGGATGGAGTATTGGGAGTAGGGCTGGGAGGGGGTGGTGGATGGCAGGGCAGGGGTGGGATAGAGGACGGGGAAGAATCCACCGGCAGGACAGAAGCAATCTCCTTAGGAGTTATTCACACAGACTCCAATTTTAAAGCCTGATGAACAAATACAATGAAATCTGTTTGGTCCAGCCACGTAGCCATGGTCATAAACTTCAAGTTCTTCCTACCTTGTTCTTGTGCTTCTGCGTGGACACACACACACACACACACTCACACACAGGTGGGTGCACACATGCACACACACAGATACACAAGTGTGTGTGCCTAGTGGAAAGCCCACAGCAGTAACTGGTTCAGTTTAAAAAAACAGTTTGGAAGGACTTCCCTGGTGGTCCAGTGGTTGGGACTCTGCACTTCCACTGCAGGGGGTCTGGGTTTGATCCCTTGTCGGGGAACTATGATCCCACAAACTACGCAGTTGAAAAAATTTTTAAAAATCAAAAAAAAAAAAAAAAAAAAGAAAAATCATTTTGGGCCAGTGGCTTATCTGTGGGTTCTGGAGGCTGGAGGGTGGTGGCAACTTGATCTCAGCAGTTGTCACTTGAACTCCCACACACATCCTCCTCCACCCGGGTGACAGGCTCTGACAGACCTGGCACCTCCCTGATGTGGGTGTGTGGACTTGTGGGATGAGCCCCCAGCCGGGGTGCTTGATCATTTCTTCTCCTCCACGTCTCGCCCTGGGCTAGAAGACACCCCAGGTCCCTCTGCCTGCTGACTCTGGGCCACTTCTAGACACTCTGTCCTGCTCTGGGACCTCCCAGTGGCTTTCGTCCACGTACCATAAGAGGGACTGGGCAGAAACCATAGCGGTGCTGCCCGTGGGGCCATATATTGAGTCCTAGGCATGTGGACTTAAGGAGAACTTTCCTGGATTTCCTGGGTGGGAGGTAGGTGGGTTGATAAGGAGCAAAGAAAGAGTTGTTTGGGTTTTTCCTACTCCTAGAAGAATCGGGAGATTACAGAAGCCCTGAATGGTTGAATTAGAGGACATCTACGAGGTCCAGGTGTCTCCTCTTCACCCCTAATGCTGCCCCCACACAAAGGAAGAGATAAAGGTCAGAGAGGTGAAGAGAGCTGCCCTGCTCCCTGCCTCAGGAGTCATAGAGCCAGACCTGGAACTCGGTCCTCCATGCCAAGAGCAATGACCTTTCTGTCTCCTTTGCTGGAAACGCCCCCAAGGCAGACACTTCCTACATGCTGAGGGGCGTGGGGGGGGGGATGATGCTTTCAGGAAGGGCAAGACAAAAGATCCATCTGTCTCAAGATAGTTGGTCACCCTAGAAAGAGTCCTGCTGCACCTGGGTCCCTGGGTACCATGTTGGACACCAGACCAAGCACATGCTCTGGGTTGGGATGGAACCTGACTTGAATCCACTTACTAGCAACTGAGGTAGATCTCTGAACTTCAATCATACTCATAGGTAAGATGGGGTGAAAACACCAACTTCTCAGGCTGGCTGTAGCCATTCATGAGATGAAGGTTTTGAAGTGCCTGCCACTGGACTCAGAGTCGGCTGCCAAGGGTCATACTCTTCCTCATTAGCTAAGAGACCTTAGGCAAAATTCTTACATATTCCGGTCTTTCCTTTTCTATCTGGAAAACGGCTCCCTAGTGAGGAACCAGCACACTGACCCATATGAAGGCACAGAACTGTGGGACTGGGTTCCCTCTGAGCATCCAGCCTTGCTTTCCCAGCGCTGGTCTGTGTCATCACTCTGAAGATGGATGTATCTGGGGGTCAAAGAAGGGGGGAGTGAATGCAGGCAGCCAGTTTTCCCTCTGAAAATGTTCTTTTTGTTCTAGGACCTCCAAAACTTGAGAAGAGGTGTGACCAACCAAAATGCAACCCAAGCTGCCCACCAAAATGAAGCCCATGCTGCCCGCCGAAGCCCCCGTGTTACATTCAGCCCACGTGCTGCTGTTTGGAGCCCAAGCCTGAGTGCACGTGCCTTAATAAGGAGACTGATCGCACTGCACCAAAAACGCAGAACAATAACTCCCTAAGCCAACAGCAGTCCCAAAGTCCAAAACTGGTGCCCAAATCAGGTCCCCAGGGGCAGAAGCAGCCAAACAAGTAGACTGTCACAAACAAGTGGACGGTGCCATGCCCACCACCTGGTAGAGTCAGGCTAGACCTACTTTTAGAAAAGCTGATTCTCATTGACCACCAATTCCTCCCAACCAGAAGCCCCTATTTCCCTTCATAGCCTCCCAACCTAGGGAGGCCCCAGCTGGAAATGGAAGGTTGAAGAGGCTAGAAACATCTTGCCTAGCGATCCTGATATTAGATAGCACAAAAATAAAAGAGCAATACAAAATTGCCTCTGTTTCCTCCTTTACCTATGAAACCATCTCCCTTGTCTGGCCTAAGTCCAAGAAAATATTCTAGGCATGTCATCAAGGGCCCAGGACCCAGAAAACCAGAGTCCAGAAGTACAAGGCCTCTGCTGGGCCAGAATTAGTGTGACTGACTCATCCTTGTTTTAAAATGAAAGTCCCACGTTCCAGGAATCCCTCCAGTCCCAGGAAAAGGGGGCGGTCAGTCACCTAAGAGCAGGAATTCCAGTGCCCCTGGGCCCCTGCGCACCACCTTTGAGATCAAACCAGCAAGAGCACATGCCGAGGAGTGATTCCCTTCCCTTATCCCAGAGATTTTCGTAGAGATAGAGCTCCCAGGACTCAGCACAGCACTGCAGCTGGCCCAGGCAGCAGAGTCTTACGGCATCAATACCAGCTCTACGATGGTGGAGCAAGTTGTTGGACCCACTCAGGCTCCATTTCCTCATCTGTAAAATGAGGGTAATGGTACTTACTTCAAAGGGTTTTTATGAGAATTAAATGGGATCATTCATTTAAAGTGCTTGACATAGGATCTGACACATCATGGATATGCAATGCATGGTTCTCCTCAAACTTCCCTCTCTGTCAACAGGTCTCTATTTCTCTCCAAAGAAGCCACCATGCTCCAGCAATTTGTTCCCAAAACACACCTCCGTTAATCTAGGTGGACAGGTAGAAATAGAGAAATCAGTCTCATTCACTATACTTGTAAACTTCATTTTTTCCTGCTTTCTTGGTATACAGCTGACATATTCATCACCTTCAGAATTTTTCTAATGACCTTTTGTGTTTCTTCCCTCATGATTCTCCCTGCCCACCAATCTCCAGAAAACAACTGATCTACTTTTGGTCCCTATAAGTTAGTTTGAACTTTCAAGAATTTTATACAAGTGGTATCATCCAGTATGTATTCTCTTATGCCTGGCTTCTTTCACTTAGCAAAACTACTCTGAGATTCAAACAAGTTGTTGCATGTATCAATTGTTCATTCTCATTGTATGGATAACACCACATTATGTCTATCCATTAATCTATTGATGGACATTTGGATTGTTTTCAGGTTTTGACTATTACAAATAAAGCTGCCCTGAACATTCATGACAAGGTTTTGGATGGGTATATGATTTCATTTCTCTTGGATAGAGACCTAAGAGTAGAATAACTGGTAGAATAACTGGTATGGTAGGTATATGTTTTACTTTTTAAGAAATTGCCCAACTGTTTTCCAAAATGGTTGTGCCGTTCTACATTCCCACTGAAAGTATGTGAGAATTCTGGTTGCTGCACATCTTTGCCAACATTTTGTGTGCTCAGTTTTTTATTTTTAGACGTTCTAATTGACATGTGTTAATTGAGTTTAATTTGCATTTCCTTAATGGCTACTGGTATGAGCATCTTTCCATGTGCTCATTTGTCTCCAGGTATCTTCCTTGGTGAATTATCTGTTCAAATATTTCCTCCATTACTTTGCTGAGATGTTTGGTTTCTTGTTACTGAATTCTGAAAGTTTTTTAAAGATATATATATACATTTTGATGTAAGTCCCTTATCAGATAAGCTATCTGCACATATTTACCCCAGTCTGTGGCTTATCTTTTCATGCTCTTAAAGAGTTTCTTTCAAAGAGGAGGAGTTCTTAATTTTGACAAAATCCAATTAATTTTTGTTCTTTTATGGATCTTGCTTTGGGTGTCATATCTAAGAAATCTTTGCCTAATCCTAGGACACAAAGGTTTTCTCCTATGTGTTCTTCTATAAGTTATTTTTTGTATATGGTGAAAGTTTTGGACAAAGGATTTATTTGGGGGGGCAGTGTGGAGGGGCATATATGGATATTCAATTGATCCTTTCTCTACTGAATTGCCTTTGCATCTTTGTCAAAAATCAACTGACCATATTTGTTTGTATTTACCTCCAAATTCTTATTTTGTTGCATTGATCTATTTGTGCTTCCTGACACTCTCATCTTATTTACTATAGCTTTAACGTGTCTTGAAGTCAGATAATGTAAGTCCTCTAATTTTGTTCTTTTTTGAAGTTGCTTTAGCTATTCTAGGTCCTTTGCACTGCCATATGAATTTTGCAATAAACTTGTCCATTTCTACAAAAAAAAAAAAAAAACGAAAGCCTGCTGAGATTTTGACTGGGATTGAATTAAATCTGTAGATTAAATTGGAGAGGAATGGACATCTTAACAATATTGAGTCTTTCAATTCATAAACATGGAATATCTAACCATTTATATAGGTCATTTTAATTTCTTTTTAAGTTTTGTAGTTTTCAGTGAAAAGGTTTTGCACATATTTTGTCACATTTTCCCTAGGTATTTCATCTATTTTGATCATAATTTAAATGGGGTTTTTAATTTCAGTTTCTGATTATTCATTGTTAGTATATGAAAATGCAATTTTTGTATAATAATCTTGTATACTGCTTATTAGTTTCAATAGCTTCATGTAAATTCCATAATATTTTCAATATATGTGATCAGGTCATCTGAGCCTAAAGTTTTACTTTTTCCTTTCCAATCTGGATGCTTTTTATCTCTTTTTTTTGCTGCCATTTGAGGATGGTCCTTCTCTTTCTACTTTGCTGGGAGTTTTTAACAAAAAATGGATGTTGAATTTTGAAAAATATTTTCTTCTGCATCTATTGAAATGATCATACAGTTTTTCTCTTTTGGTCTATTAATATGGTGAATTACATTGATTGATTTTTTTAACATCTTTATTGGAGTATAATTGCTTTACAATGGTGTGTTAATTTCTGCTTTATAATGATTGATTTTTGAATATTAAAACAGCCTTGCATTCCTGAGACAAACCCTATTTAATTGTGTTGTTAGTCCTTTTTACATGTGTTTAAGTTTGATTTACTAAATTCTTGTTACCTTTTTGCCTCTATGTTAAGGAGAGATATTGGTCTATAGTTTACTTTTCTTGTAATGTCTTTTTCTGGTTTTGGTGTCAAAATAATGTCCTTATGTAGTGAGAAGTAGTCCCTTCTCTTCAGTTTTCTGGAGTAGCTTGTGGAGAATTTGGTATATTTCTTCCTTAGGCGTTTGGTAGAATTCACCAGTGTTTCTTTGTGGGAAAGTTTTTAATTTAAAATATAATTTCTCTAACTGATTTAGAGTTTTTCAGATTATTTCCTCTTGAATGAACTTTGCTAATTTTTTTCTTTTAAGAAATTTATCCATATTATTTGTTTTTGAATTTGTTGGCATAAAGTGTTTTATAATATGTCCTTAATATTTTTTAATACCTATAGAATTTGTAGCAAGGTGACCTCTTTCATTGCTTTTTTAAAAAAAATTATTTATTTTTATTTATTTATCTTTGGCTGTGTTGGGTCTTTGTTGCTGCACGTGGGCTTTCTCTAGTTGTGGTGAGCGGGGGCTACTCTTCGTTGCGGTGCACAGGCTTCTCATTGTGGTGGCTTCTCTTGTTGCGGAGCACAGGCTCTAGGTGCATGGGCTTCAGTAGCTGTGGCATGTGGGCTCAATAGTTGTGGCTTGCGGCTCTAGAGCGCAGGCTCAGTAGCTGTGGCACATGGGCTTAGTTGCTCCGCGGCATGTGGGATCTTCCCGGACCAGGGCTTGAACCCGTGTCCCCTGCATTGGCAGATGGATTCTTAACCACTGCACCACCAGGGAAGTCCTTTCATTTCTGATATTGGTGATTTATGTCTTCTCCCTTTTTTTCCTGCTTAGTCTGGCTAGTGTTTTCATCAATTTTATCAATCTTAAAGAATCAGCTTTTTGTTTCATTGGTTTTCTATGTTGTTTTCACTTTTCTGTTTCACTGATGTCTGAGCTGATTTTTATTATTTCCTTTCTTCTGCTTACTCTGGGCTTACTTTGTTCTTCTCTTTTCTAGTTTCTTAACATGAAAGCCAAGGCCATTAACTTGAAGTCTTTCCTCTTCTAGTATGCACATTTAATGTTATTAATTTTCCTCTCAGTACTGTTTTAGCTAGTTTCAAAATTTTTTTATATGTTGTGTCTTAACTTTCTAGATCAAAAGACTTCCTAACTTTTTGAGTTGTCCTTTGATCTATGTGTTAGCTATGGTTTTTTTTTTTTGCCAAATGTTGGGAGATTTTTAAAAGATCTTTATGTTATTTCTAATTTTATTCCTCTGTAGTCAAATAACACACTTTGTATTACTTGAATCCTTTTAAACTTATTGAGACTTGTTTTATGGGCCCGAATATGCTCTATCTTGGTGAATGCTCCAGGTACACTCAAAAAGAAAGTGGAATCTGTTTTGCACGGAATGTTCTATAGTGTCAATTACGTTAATTTTTGTGACAGTGTGATTTCAGTCTTCTATATTTCTAATGATGCTATGGCCACTTATCAATTATTAAATGAGTAGTGTTGATATCTCTGAAGATAACCATAAACTCTTCTATTATTTCTTGTAACTCTAACAGTTTTGATTCATATATTTTGAAAATTTTTTATTAGATGCATAAACATTTAGGGTTTATTATATCCTCTCCATAAATTGCCTCATAATCATCACAGAATGACTTTCTTTGTCACTGGTGATATTCTTTGCTCTAAAATCTACTTTCAAGTCAATTTAGTCACTTCAGTATTCTTTTGATTGGTATAAGCAAGACATTACTTTTTCCATCACTTTATTTTCACCCTATTAGCATCTTTATATTTAAAATGGGTTCCTTCTAGATAATATATATTTGGGTCCTTTTTATTCAATCTGATAATCTCTGCTTTTTAATCAGAGTATTGAGATCAATACTTTTAATGTGATTATTGATATGGTTGAGTTTAAATCTACCATCTTACTATTTGTTTTCTATGTCTCACCTATGTTCTGTTTTCTTTTGCCTTTGTTTTTCCTTTCCACTGAGTCTTTTATATAATCCCATCTCACCTCCTTTGTTGACTTACTCTCTATAACTCTTTGTGTGATTTTGGTGGTTAAATTGTGTTGTACAGATCCATCCTTCACTTAGGATAGTTTACCTTCATATTACACCACTTCACTTGCAGCCTAAGAACCTATAAACAATATTCTTCCGTTTCTTTCCTTCTGACCTTTGTGCTTTGGTGTGATACACTTTTCTTTTACATATGTTAAAAACCTCATAATACATTGCTATCAATTTTGCTTTAAATAATTATTTATTCTCCAAGTAGGTTTAAATAGTAAGCAAAAGTCTTTTGTTTTTATCCAGTAGAGTGCTCTTTCTTCCTTTGTGTGGATCTATAATTCCATTTTATATCACTCCTATTCACCCTGAAGGATTACCTTTTTTTTTTTTTTTTTTGCGTTACGCGGGCCTCTCACTGTTGTGGCCTCTCCCGTTGCGGAGCACAGGCTCCGGATGCGCAGGCTCAGCGGCCATGGCTCACGGGCCCAGCCGCTCCGTGGCACGTGGGATCCTCCCGGACCGGGGCACGAACCCGCGTCCCCTGCATCGGCAGGCGGACTCAACCACTGCGCCACCAGGGAAGCCCATGAAGGATTACCTTTAGCATTTCTTAGAGTACAGAGTCTTCTGGTGTTAAATTATTTCAGCTTTGAAATGTTTGACAAAGTCTTCATTTTATAAAGATATTTTACTGAATATAGAATTCCAATGTATATATAGTGTCTCTTCCAGTACACTTGCTCTGCTATTTTCTGGCTTGCATTGTGAAGAGTGAGCAATTTGTTCTTACTCTTTTTCCCTCTGTAATATGACCTTCCTTGTGCAATGTGTCTTTTTCTGTGCTGGTTTTTGTGATTATTTTCTTTATCACTTGCTAGAAGCAATTTTATTTTGATGTGATAATATAATTTGTTTCACATTTCTTGTGCTTGAGCTCACTAATATTTTTGTATCCGTGTAGAGCCCCCCACCCCGGTTTGTAAACATTTCAGTAATTGCCCTCCTACTCCATCTTTCAGGGACTTCAGTTATGCTTGTACTAGGCTGCTTGATATTTTCCCACAGCTCACTGAAACATTGTTCCTTTTCTTTTAAAATTGTCTTTCTGTATTTCATTTTGAATCATTTCTAAGTGAGATAAGTCAGACAGAAAGACAAATACTATATTTTCTCACTTATGTGTGGAATCTTAAAAAAAAAAGCCTCATTGAGACAGAATGAAGTGGTGGTTGGCAGGGACTGGGTGGGGGCAGGTGGGGGAGGGAATAGGGGTAGAAACCACCATTTATAAGGTAAATAAGCTCTGGGAATTTAATGTACAAAATGGTGACTGTAAGCAACAATATTGCCTTATTTATTTGAAAGCTGCTAAGAGAGTAGATCTTAAATTTTCTTACCATACACACAAACAAATGGTAATTATGTGATAAATATGTTAACTAACCTTATCGTGGTAATTACTTTGTAATATATACGTGTATCAAAGCATCACATTGTATACCTTAAACTTACATGATTTTTATCAATTATATCTCAATAAAGCTGGAAAAAAGAGGAACCATTTCAATGGCAGAAAACTCAGGTTAGGAAGGTGCAAACTGGGGAGACTTAAATGTTTCCTCTCCCCTCCACTCAACACTAGATCAATTGCTGTTTGCTTGATTAAGCATTGGATGAAGTGGTTGGGTTACATTTAGGAGTCATGGACAAAAATTACAAACTGAATTTTTAAACTCTGATATCCTGCTGCACACATCAGAGATGCTTGTACTATGTGAGACCCAGGAAGCTGCAATGGCAAGTTAAGCATGGAAGATGGGGCTCCTTGAACCTCAGCCAGACTGAATGCTCCTCCTTCCCCAGTTAAAATAATACTATACGTACCCTGGCTCCAGCCCCCGTCATCTTTCTTGCCTCCTGGAGGTGGGCATAGCACAGACCCTCCTGAAGGGCTGGGGCTGGCTTGGCTCTATTAGCCCTCAGTGCCTGCAGGGATGCCAGGACTGTCTCTCCTAGGCTCATCCCTGAATGCAGATTTCACACTTCTGTTTGGCCTCATGGCCAGTTAGATCCACCTGCTGCTTGGAACGACTTAGAGACAGGGGCAGAGGATGGCTGGAATTCCTGTATTGCTAGGGCTGGAGGCAGGGAGAGGAGAAATGAAACTCTAAGCACAGAAATACCACCAAAAAGTGCCAGGGCAGACGCAGGAGGAAAAATGGGGTCCTGGTTTTGCTCTCTAAAGCTTGAGACTATGAATGTGGAGGAAGGAATGTTTACAAAGTCACATGATCACTACTGCTACAAAGAAGGAGAGACTGTGTAGGGGGGTGAAATTTTGGACTATTTTAATCCCATCCTTTCTCTCACACAAGACTCCCTGAGGAGCCGTCTTCCATCTTGCGAGCAGCACAGACCCCAGAGGAGGGTCTACGGCTGGATCTTCAAAACAAAAATTAAGTTTCTAAGCAGGCTTTTTGGGATTCATGGCACAGATCTAAAATCTTCTACTTTCCAGAAAGCAGTCTTAAAATAATCTGAGGGGTAAGAGGAGAAGGAATGGAAGAGGGGATCTTACCTTGCCTGAGGTTAAGCCAGAGTTGACTGAGTTTATCCGGACTTGAATGCATTAAGTTTTCTCTCATCAAGAACAGTGACTAGATATTAGACGTTAAATTTATTTATGGGAAAACACAGTTACATCTTTTTAACATGAGTAGACATTCCTTCCAGAAGTATTTACGTAGGTGACAGACATATTGGACATGTTGAGGAGACCATGTGCCAAGTACGGTCCCAAGTATTGGGAAAGTCGAGAAATTAATACAGTAAAGAGCTCTCCTCTCATGAACTTACATTCTAGCGAAGCAAGAACACAAGTAAAAACCGTAAGTTCAAATGATGATGAGCACTCTAATGAGATAAATAGCATGTTGGAGTGAGCGGTCTATTTTAGATAGGGTGGCTGGAGGAGCCATCTCAGGGAAGTGACATTTCGAGTAGAGGTCTGAATGAGGTGCAGAAGTAAGTCATGGAGATATTTGCAGAAGACGTCTCCAGGAACAGAGAAGAAGTGGGAAAGTCCCAGCCTGGATCCAAACCTCCACAGGCAGGAGCAGAGGAGTGGGAAGATGGGGTTGAAATGAGCATGGGCTGTAGAGCTGTCAGGGTCTCGTGGACTTTGGTCTGTCAGTGGCGACTTCCCAGCAGAGGAAGGGTAGAGTCATGAGCAGAGTTTAGAAGATGCT
Organism: Leucopleurus acutus; assembly: GCF_964270905.1. NCBI lineage: Eukaryota > Metazoa > Chordata > Mammalia > Artiodactyla > Delphinidae > Leucopleurus > Leucopleurus acutus. Next base: position 83,538,094 of record NC_139143.1, on the reverse strand, counting down.
GGAGGAAGGGAATCAGCACTGGCTATTCTCCCATTTATCTGCTTCTCTTCCCTATAAGACTTTTTGAAAATGCTGTCTATTCTCACTGTCCCAAGCCCTCTCTTCTTATTCGCTCTTGAAGTCACTGCAATCTGGCTTTCATCCTCACCTCTGCCCTTGACTGCCTTTGTCAAGGTCTCCAATGGACTCCATGTTGCCCAGCCCAATGGGTGTTCTTGGTCCTCATCTTTACAGCATTTCCTCCAATTGTTCATCCCTTCTCCTCAACGTCTCCACTTGTCTTCCGGGATACCCCATTCTCCGGATGGGTTTCTTACCTGCTCCTTCTCAGTTTGTCCCAGTTTTCTTGACTTGTTCCTTCTCATCTGACCCCTTGACACTGGAGTAATTCAGGGGATGGTCCTTGAACCTCTTCTCTTTACTATCTGTATTCATTCCCTTGATGACCTCATCCTGGCTCATGACTTCACATGCTATTTATACACTGATGATTTCCAAATTTATGTCTACAGCATGAACCTTCTTCCGAACTCCACTAGTATATCTAACTGCCTACTTGACAATTCTACTTGGGTGTGTCTAATGGGTATCTCAAACTTAACATGTCACAAAGCTCACTGTTGATTTTTCCCACAAAGCCAGCCCCACCTGTGGTCTTCTCTATATCTGTTAGATGGCAGCTCCATCCTTAGTCATTCATTCAGGCCAAGAATTTTTGAGTCATTGTTTGCTCTCACCTATACCTCACATCTAATCTGTTAGTGAGTATTACTGATTCTATTGTCAAAGCATATCTATAATCTGACCACTTCTCCCTGCCTCTGCTACTGTTACCCGAGTTCTAAGCAGCTACTGTGTGGCTGTGGTTGCCTCTTACGGTTCTACCTGCTTCCACCCTTGCCAGAGAGATCCTTTTAAAGTAAGTCAGATGATGCCAATCCTCTGTGCAGTACTCTGCAGTGGCTTCTCATCTCATTCACTGTAAAAGCCCAAGTTGCTGCATGATTTCTCCCACTGCCCGGCATCACCCACTCCTCAACCCTCACCTCTGACAGCTCTTTCCCTCATTCACACATACCCAGCTATACTGGCCTCCTTGCTGGTTTCAGAACATGCCTTAGGGACATGGCCCCTGCTGTTCCCTCTCCCCCCACTTATCCTCACCTTGACCTCATTCCTTCAGGTTCCTGCTGTAGGCCTTTCTTGACTACTCCATTTAAAATACACGACATCCCCTCCCTGAGCGCTCCATAAACCTCTTCTTTGCCCTATTTTTCTACACAGTATTTCTAACACGCTTTATATTCCAGGCATGTGTTTATTTCACTTGCCACCTGCCTCCCACACTGGAATGAAAATTTTAGGAGGGTGGGGACTTTCACCTGTTTTGTTCAAGGCTGTACCCCTAAGTGTCTGGAACACAGGCACACGGGAAGCTCTCAATCTGCTCTCAATGGACAAAAGATCAATAAGGCAGAAGGTGATAAAGGGACTTCCAGCACAGAAGCACAGAGGTGAGTAAAGGTGAACTCAGGAGATGAGGGGATCTGGACCTGGCCGGGACCTGCCACTGACCCGCTGTGTGATTCCTGACCTTCCTTCCCGTCTCTAGACTGTGTCATCCTTCGTGAAGCCAGGGTTGAACTTGATGACCGTAAAGGCTCCTCCAGCACCAGCTTTCTCACATGTGGATCTTAAGCTGGTGAAGGAGCTGGTTTGGTGGTGCCTGGGGCCTGAGGCTCCCAGAAGTACTGGAGACTGGACCACAGGGGAGAGAAAAGGCGAGGCTATAGCCGAGCACGCAAGGACTTGCCTGTAAGAGGAAGACCTGGGCTTGCCTTTCTCCCCTAAAGGCTTCTGACTTCTCTCTCTCCTTCCTGCCCTCCCCGCTACACCCCACTCCAAGCAGGCTTTCTAGTAAAACCTGAGTGGCAGGAAAATAACTTTTCGGCCACTCCTGCAGTTTCCAGCTCAGGCGTCTTCTGGTTTGCAGCTTTTCAATTTTCCTCTGTGGCAACCCTGGACGCTGCTTCTCCGGTATCTCCGGTATCTATTGCACTTGGTGGACATCCCTGCCTTCCCTGGTGGAGAGGCTGGCCTGGGAGCAGACACACCCACGCTTGCTCCACTTGCTGGCTGGGGGACCCCTGCTCTGAGCCTCAGCTTCTCGTCTGTGAAGTGCAGAGGGTTAAATGAGATAGTGGATGAGGCTTGTTTAGCACCATGTCTGGTAAACAGTAGGCTTTGAAGGTTTGCCTCCTTTGCCTCCTCCCCAGGGAGACTCACAGCCCTGGCCTGTTCACCCCTGCATCCATGCCTAGGCCAGTTAGTTGTGTGCTCATGTGGCATGGCATTGAATCGTACCCATCGCTCTGTTCCTGTACCTGTCTTCCCATCAGATGGGAGCTTCCTGGGAACGGGAGCCATGTCCCCCTAAATCTGGGGCTTTCTGAGGTCAGGGGTTGTAACTCCCTGGGAGGTTGGGGTGGTAGCCAAGGCCCTCCCCAGTACACTGACCCAACTGGGGCCCCAGAGACCAAGACTCGCCTTGACTCTGCATTGTGGCCTGGTTTGATGCAGAGAGTAAGCAGGAGGCGTGTTTTAGGGAAGAAGGAAGAGGCACTATTTGATACTCTACACCAGACAGACCCATCTGGATGCCTGGAGCAGTTAGACAGCTTAATGACAGTCAAACAGTGCACAAATACAAAGAACAGCTGAGGTTAGAAAAGGGCCACACTGGGGCTGAGCAGGACCCCAGCAAGGCAATTAACTCCTCTTGGTGAAAGCCTCTTCTCCAGGATCAGATGATGCCAATCCTCTGTATAGTACTTTTATGTAGCCCAGAATGTGATTTCCCAGGGAGCCCCAGGGGAGGGCATCCTGCCAGCTGGAGGAGAGGACACTGAACAGCTCCTTTTCTCTGCTACTGATAAACGTTCCTGGCTTTGCCCCACTTTTTGCACCAGGGGCAGAACTGTGACTGTCCCTCCACAGGGATCAGATTCACAAACAAGAGCCAGCGATGGGGACTGAAATTGGGAACCAGCAACCCCATAGACCAAGGAGGGGAAGCCAGAGGAAGACATAAGGAAGGCAACCAGGGCACATCACACAGGCCAACCCAGGAGGCCAGAGAGGAAGAATCAGCCTCTTGGCCCTTTCTTGGTCTTCTCTCCCTTCTTGGAGCAGCAGACGGGCATAAAAGACAAATGAGGCACGGAGGTCAGGTTCAGGAGGACATGGAGGAGGAGAGTGAGGATTCTGGGCCTGTGGGAAGGTGACCAGTGCGGGCCGCAGATTGTTAGATGATGTAGGCAACAGTGCGCTGAGCAGAGGAGGAGGCCTCAGGGGATGGAGAGGAAGTTAGTGGCCTCAGAGGATGGAGGTATTGCCTCTTCGGGAAACAGCTTAGTCATGGTGACCCAAGGTGGGAACATGAGACCTCCTGGTCCAAGTCTGCCTCTCAGGACCATCTGCCATCACCCCGTCCCTTACAAAGAGTTGTCCTCATCCATTCACATCCCCCAGGAAGTGAAATTCGTGACCCGTTCCTCCTGCCCCCACAGCTAAGCCACAGTTCAAGAAGGTCGTTTCTTTTGGAGAGTTTCTAGCCCTGCAAGAGAAAGAGCTGGGGCCTCTTTGAGCTGGGGATGAGCTGGCGTCAGGGCCTCTACATGTGTCATGGGATATGAGCTCATCCTCATTACACTGGGCAGGGGATGGACAGTTACCCGGCCTCTTCATGTGGGCCTGTGGGGTCACTCGCACAGACACCGAGAGGATCTCCCCTGTACACATGCCTGTCTGTGCCCCAGATGGGGCAACCTGAGGGCAGAGCATGGGGCCTCTGAGCCCCTAAAAGGCTGGGGCTCCTCCAACCCCTCCCCCGCACACACACACGTCAGCTCCATGCTTCACCCTCCTCACCACACCCTAGCTTTGCCCAGTGCAAAGACTCACACACACTGTCTTCCCTGCAAAGCTCTCATTATGCTATGAATCAGAGGGCGGGAGGTAGATCTGGCAGGTACTAGCCCCTGGAAACCCATAATACCAGTGTGGCTACCTGGGACTGACTGTAATGAGCTGGGGAGGGGCAGATTCCTCCTGTGTGATGTCAGCAGCAGAGCACAGGGCATGGGTGCCCATGTGTGAGGATACAGGGTTGGTTTTGCATGGGGGAGGGGGATGGCAGGGGCAGGGTGGAGAGAGCTTTCCCAGCCCCAGAAGATGGCCATCCCTGTGCTAAGGCAGAGAACATGTGAGGTCCCAGGTGGGCTCAGGGACCAGAGAGGGCATGAGCAGAGGGTAGTATTCTGGAGGCAGGAGTCCCTCCATCTGTCTTTCCAGACTAAGCCCCAGGAGCATGGCAAAATTAGCACCATAAATAGATCTATTTGGGGCTGGGAGGGAGGTGCCTGTGAGGAAAACTATGGGGAAATCAGAATGAATCTCAAAGTTAACCCCAGAAATGAGTATTTTCCTTGATATTGTTCTAATATTTCTTTTTTGATTAGGTTGTGAAGAAGAGAGTTCAAATGATGTTCATAAAATAAGCTATTAACCAATCATTAAAAAGAAAGGCAAGTCACAGTTCAGTTTTGTTTACACACACACACACACACACACACACACACCCACTAAAATGCTCAATGGTAATTGTGTAATTGTCTCCAGGTGGTGAGATGCACTGTTCTTTCATTCCTTCGACAAATGTTTATAGAGCACTGATTATATTCGATGGTTATGACAGCTTTTGGGGACATAGTGGAAAACCCACCAGGCAAAACTCCTGCCTTTTAGAACTTATTTTCCAATGGGAGACATGGGAAATAAACAAGTGAACAAAAGCATATAAAAGGGCCCTCAATTGTTCTTAGTGAAATGAAGTGAACCAGGGAATAACTCTCTAGATGGGGTCTCAGGGAGGCTCTCTGGCAGGTCCCCACATTTACAGTGAAGGTGAAAGACACAGAGAGCCCCCAGAGGTGGAGAGCACTGGGCTTGTCCTAGTAACTGAGGACCCTCAGCGAGGGTCTTTGAACCTGAGGCAGTGGTTTGGATTGTATTCCAGGAGTGTTAGGTCATCATCAGCACCGGGGAGGGACAAACAAGCACTAATCCCCACTCTGAAAGCTGGCTTAAGCTATTTTTAGAGAGTAGTTTAGAGAAAGTAATGGATGATCTAGTTTTGATTTTATACCTTCATGCATTTCCCCAAACATTGTATGAAATGTTTGTTTTATCACCATAAGAAGCAATCCTTATTATTTAATTTTTATGTATTATATATTTATTTTAAATATATATATATATATATATATATATTTATATATTAAAGACTTAGAATGGTCCATGCTTTGGAGTTTTGGTGAGCATGGCGTTCTTGGAAACTTCTGTAACTACAGCCTTCAGCATAGGTCCTGGATAGCTTCTAGCACATGGTAGCACCTGCAAAGCCTTCTGCTTGACTTTTTGGGCCTAAAGTTGTCAGACTCAACTCTACCCCATCCCAGGAAAGAGTTTATTTCCACACAGAATGGAGTTATAGATGTGTCTCGAGAGCAGATGGGTTATGGACTAGTGGCCAAGAGAATCCCCCAACAGCCCCATCCCTTCATGAGAAGTGATTCCTCCGACCTTTACACAATATCTCCAGACTGGACATCCCAGAAAGACATATAACTTTCTATTCTGTGCCCTTGGAAATGAATCCCACAGCCTAACAATGAGGAAAAACCCATTTTATAGGTGGAGAAAGTGAGATTCAGAAGAAAAGCTTGGCTGAGGTCACAAAACAGGAGGAAAAGGGGATCAGGTTCCTGAGATGCCTCCCCTCACCTCCCTGTGCCCAGGTCGCGAGGATCACAGGAGTGACTGAGCCCCCAGAGCCCTCTGGCCAGGCAGGAGCTGTGTGTCCCTGTGAAAAGGGGCCCTGACGGGTTTTTTGCTTAAGATTCCTATGATGAGTCAGGAAGGGGCTAGAGGAAGTAGACCAACAGGAGTGGTGAAACCAGTCCATCTCCTTCACCTTGGGAGAGAGGCGAGGCTGAGGAACAGTATAAAGGGCACCCCAGCCCCTGCTCGGCTCAGTGTTCCACTAGAAGCTTCTGCAGCCATCCTCACTGTGAGTCAGGTAAGTGTTAGCTGGCAGAACCAAGGTTGGGACCAGGGGTCTCCCACAGGCCAGAATACGGCTGGGGGTGGCCAGCCAGGTGGGTGTAGGTATCATTTGTGTGCGGGATTCAACAGGACTACTGTCCTTCTTGGAGGGCTCAGGTCACTGTGCTGAGGGCTAGGTGCCATGGTATGGAAACACAGAACAGACAGCAATCTCCTCCTACCCCATACTTTCTTGGGACCGTATTTTAGAGAGAGAGAGAGAGAGAGAGAGAGAGAGAGAGAGAGAGAAAGAAAGGCAAAGAGACAGAGAGGCAGAGAGACAGAGAAATAGAAAGAGACAGAGAGAGGAGTAAGATGGGGATAAAGGGGAAATATGGCCAGTTTCTCTCCTAAAACTGATTGATTTGGGCTGACTGTGATTTTGCTTTCTTTATGGAGGCAGGGTGTCCGGGGACATGCTTGTAACTCTTGGCTGTGCTACCAAAGGGAGAAATGCAGCATGGGGAACACTTTCTATTTGGAGAACCTAGGCTGAGCAGGGACAGGGAAACCCAGCTTAGAAGTAGGAGACTTGAAAGAACCAACTCCAACTCTCAGCAACCTTCCAGCCTCCTCCCACCACCACCAGCTAAAGGTCAGATGGTCAGGAGAGAAAGCAGCTCTGGAGCTGAATAGGCCAATCTGTTCATTTTACAGAGGAGAAACCTGAGGTCCAGAGGGGCTAAATGACTTTCGCAGAACCACACAGCATTTCACTGGGAGATTTAAGCTGAGATCATGTCATGTGACTCCAGTCCAGGGCGTGCACCCTCACCTCTCAGATCCTCTCGGGATGGGCTACTGATTTTCCAGGACTCGGGAGTTCTCCAGGAGACCTTTCTTTTCGTGGCACCTTCCCTCTTCCTGTCATAATCCCAGAACTCATCTCTCTTCTTTGTACATGAAGGTCAGAAACAAGGGAGAGACAAGGATAGGCAAGAGCAGGAGGTGAAGTGGTACCCAGCCCACCTTTGCAGAGCACCTCTGGAGAGTCCTCTTTGTTGTCTCTTGGGAACAAGAGGCTCCCAGGAGGGCCTTTCCCTGCCCCTCTCCATTCCTACCCTTCACTCTGCTGCTTCTGGGGAATGATAGCCCAGCGTGGGTGGGAGAGTACCCCCACCCAAGGGAAGAGAGGATGCTGAAAAACCAGGCGCTGCTGCATATTTCCAGGGATTCATCTACTTCCTCGCCTTCAATTAACCCTCTGACCCATCCTGATTTTCAGGTTGACGTAAAGCAGCTTCCAAGATGTCTCAGCAATGCACTCTGCCAGTGACCTTGCCCCCTGCCCCCAGTAAGGAGCCCCTCAAGCCTGTTTCTCCTCCCACCAACATCCAGCAGGAGCAAGTGAAGCAGCCAACTCCACTGCCTGCCCCATTCCAGGAGGTATCCTCGGATATCCCAGGGAAGGATCCCATGGAGCTCGGGAAGAAACACACAACTCCTGTGAAGGAGGTGCCCAAGAAAGAGTTTGAGCCACGGCAACAGGAGCCACAGCAGCAGGAACAGCAGCAGCAGCAGCAGCAGCAGCAGCAGCAGCAGCAGCAAAAGTCAGAGGAGCAAGGAAAGCATGTGGAACAGCAGCAGCAACAGCAAGAATCACAGGAGCAAGGAAAGCCTGTAGAACAACAGCAGCAGCAGCAGCAGCAGCAGCAGCAACAGTCACAGGAGCAAGGAAAGCCTGTGGAAAAGCAGCAGCAGCAGAAAGAGTCAAAGGAGCAAGGAAAGCCTGTGGAACAGCAGCAGCAGCAACAGAAAGAGTCCCAGGAGCAAGGAAAGCCTGTGGAACAGCAGCAGCAGCAGAAAGAGTCAAAGGAGCAAGGAAAGCCTGTGGAACAGCAGCAGCAGCAACAGAAAGAGTCCCAGGAGCAAGGAAAGCCTGTGGAACAGCAGCAGCAGCAGAAAGAGTCAAAGGAGCAAGGAAAGCCTGTGGAAGAGCAGCAGCAGCAACAGAAAGAGTCCCAGGAGAAAGGAAAGCCTGTGATACAGCTGCAGCAGCAGCAGCAGAAAGAGTCACAGGAGAAAGGAAAGCCTGTGGAACAGCAGCAGCAGCCGCAGAAAGAGTCACAGGAGAAAGGAAAGCCTGTGGAACAGCAGCAGCAGCAGCAGAAAGAGTCACAGGAGAAAGGAAAGCCTGTGGAACAGCAGCAGCAGCAGAAAGAGTCCCAGGAGCAAGGAAAGCCTGTGGAACAGCAGCAGCAGCAGAAAGAGTCACAGGAGCAAAGAAAGCATGTGGAACAGCAGCAGCAGCAGAAAGTGTCACAGGAGAAAGGAAAGCCTGTGGAACAGCAGCAGCAGCAGCAGCAGAAAGAGTCACAGGAGCAAGGAAAGCCTGTGGAACAGCAGCAGCAGCAGAAAGTGTCACAGGAGCAAGGAAAGCATGTGGAACAGCTGAAACAGGAGAAGAAGGTCTTGGGCCAGCGGCTGGATCAAGAGCTAGCAAAGAAAGATGAGCAACTGGAAAAGAAAGGGGAGCAGCAGCTGAAGCAGTAGGAGGGGTTGCTGAAGTAGCCTCTTCTTGTCCCAACTCCTGGCCAGGTCCAAGAGACCAACCCAGTCCAGCCACTGAAGGGAGAAGTCTTGCCCCCTAAAGAAGCAGGAGGTGTAGTGTCCCCCAAATATAAGTAACCACCCCTAGGGACCCAGAGGCCCCTGGAAATCCCACACAAGTGAAGAGAGAGCCAGTGGCCAGGCTTACCTCCAGTCCCCAGCCTGGGTGGCCCACCTTATCTGTGAACCTGCCTGACCCTGTCCTTCTGCATGTCCCTTGGATAGGGCTTGGCGGGGAGGGGAGCTATTGCCCAGCACCCACCCCTGATGAGCCCAATCCCAACCTCAGGTGTCCAGAGCCTCTGCTTGAAGAGACAGTGACTACAGCAACTCTGACTGCATCCCCACTACTATTGTTGAATCTGTGCGTGTGTACAATAATACAGAATAAATGCTGGAAGACCTGGGATCCTGTATTCTCTTTGGCTTTTTACCCTCTGTCGCTCACCGTATACAAACCTGTGTGGGGGTTAATGGTTGCAAATGACTCTTGGCCAATTTCCAAAGGAGGACAGACATTTTGACCCCTTTTTAATTCTGCTCCCCAAACCATTCAATACATTCAACAGCTTCTAAAAATGAGATCACAACAACACCAAAAGAAAACAAAACAACTTCATTCATGCACCTGAAAGTAGCACTTGGCAGTCATGAAGAGGAGATAGGTTATTCTGGTTGGGGGAAGAGGATCTATTCATCTCAGTTCAACACTGCTTTACATTATAGCCCCGGAGCCCAATCCTAGCCCATGGCCAAAGGCACGGGGAGGGAGTGGAGGCTCCACCTGGGTTCTGGTCCCTGCCCAGGTTTTCTCTCCATAGAATGTCCTCATGGTTTCCAAGAGTCTTACTAACTGCTTCCATGGTTAAGGAAGACTTTAGGAAAGCAAAGAAGCAGAACTGGGCAAGATGGGGAGAGGAGAGACTCCTGGGACTGGTCTCTGAAGGAGAAAGTGACAGTGTCACTAAAGGAAGTAAAGGTTGCGCCAGCTGGAATCATGGAAGCCAAAGTGCTGAATAGCCTGGAGAAATACAGATCCAAGGTCATTGCAGTGGTTACCCTCCCTGACATTTCTGTAGCCTTTCCTGCCATCAATCACATCAGGACGTGGGGGCTCTCTCCTTCCTGGGAATCACCTGGCTCTAACTATTTAACCACATCATCTCAGGCAGGTTGTCTCAAGTTACCCAAAGCTATTTCATCACAGCCATGAGCATATGTCAGGGACATCCCTTTTGAGACTGCCATAGGCACCCAAACTCAATAGGTTGGAGGGCACTTAGTACCTCCTACTGCCCACCCAACTCCAGGGACACCCACTGTCATTCCTCCTTAGGTATTCTCTCTCTCGGGTAATGATACCTTCTCTGCATTCGCCGAAGCCAGAGACAACACGTCATTCTCCACTCCTTCCTTTGCTTCCCTACTCTCCAGCAGAGACCAAGTCCTTGCTATCCTTACCCACACCTGCCAAGCTTTGACTGAGGTCATTTCTCACCTGAACTATTGCAATGGCCCTCAAGCTGTTCTCCTTTGCTCCCTGTCTCCACACACCCTGCAATCCACCCATCACACAGAGGACAGGGTGTTCTACTTAAAATTCTGATCTAACTACCTCACTCCTTGAGTTAATGCTTGTCAGCGGCTCTCATTATTCAGAGGATGTGAATGAAGGCTCAAGTCCTCCTAACAGGACAAGAGTTAGAAGGAAGTCTGAGTAGAACTGGTTGGGAAGATTGGGGGCACAGTGAGAAGTAATCAGAAACACCCAATATGTGCAAATATTTTTGAAGTCTTAGGTTTTGATTTATTCGTAGACCTTATTTCTCTGTTATTTTCTTTTTTAATTTGTTTATTTAACTATAGTTGATTTACAATATTGTGTTAGTTTCAGCTGTACAACTTCAGATTCTTTTCCATTATAGGTTATTACAAGATATTGAATATAGTTCCACATGCTATGCAGCAAATCCTTGTTGTATATCTATTTTACATATAGTAGTAGGTGTAATAGACCTTTCTTTAGAACAGTTTCCAATTTATGAAAAAGTCAAGAAGACAGTAAAAAGAGTTACCATACACTTCACACCCAGTTTCCCTTATTATTAACATCTTACATTGGTATAGCACATTTATTATTATAATTAACAAAACTGTATTGGTACATTATTATTAACTGAAGTTCAAGGTTTATTCCTATTGTTTTAGTTTTTACCTACTGTCTTTTCCTGTTTCAGGATCCCATCTAGAATATCACATTACATTTAGTTGTCTTGTCTCCTTAGGCTCCTCTTGACTGTGACAGTTTCTCACTTTCCTTGATTTTTGATGACCTTGACAGTTTTGAGGGGTCCTGGTCAGGTATTTTATAGAATATCCCTCAAATTGGGTTTGTCTGATGTTTTCTTCATGATTAGACTGCAGTTATGGGTTTTTAAGAGGAAGACCATAGAGGTAAAGTGCCTTTTTCATCACATTATTTAAAGGGGACATACTATTCACATGATTTATCACTTTGATCACCTGGCTGAGGTAACATCTATCAGGCTTTGCCACTCTCCTCATCCTCCCTCCAACATCCCGTATTACTGTACTGTATTCTTTGGAAGGAAGTCACTGTGCAAAGCCCACAACTAAGAAGTGGGGAGTTGGGGCTTCCCTGGTGTTACAGTGGTTGAGAATCTGCCTGCTAATGCAGGGGACACGGGTTCGAGCCCTGGCCTGGGAGGATCCCACATGCCGTGGAGCAACTAAGCCCGTGAGCCACAACTACTGAGCCTGCGCGTCTGGAGCTTGTGATCCGCAACAAGAGAGGCCGCGATCGTGAGAGGCCTGCGCACCGCGATGAAGAGTGGCTCCCGCTTGCCACAACTAGAGAAAGCCCTCGCACAGAAACGAAGACCCAACACAGCAAAAATAAATAAATAAATTAATAAACTCCTACCCCCAACATCTAAAAAAAAAAAAATGTGGGATGTTAAGCTCCCCATCACTGAGGGTGGAGTGTCATCATAAATTATTTTGAATTTCCTGTATAGGAAATGTATCTCTTCCCTCTCCTTATGTATGTATATATGTATGGACATATGCATTTAATCATTTATTTATGTCAGCATGTACTCATGAATATTTATTTTATACTTTGGGCTATAACCCAGTAGTACTTTAGTTTCTCTTTCATTGTGGTGAAATAAATATTACATAAAATTTACTATATTAATCATTGTACAGTTCAGAGGTATTAAGTACATTCATGTTGTCGCGCAACCCTCACCACCATCCATCTTGCAAAATTGTAACTCTGTACCTATTAAACAACAATTCCCCATGACCTTCTCCCCACAACCCCTGGCAACCACCGTTCTACTTTTTTTCTTTTTTTCTGATCTCCCTTTTTCCCCTACACCACTGTTTCTTGTAACCACTATTCTCCCCTCTGCTACTATAAGTTCAGCTTTTTTGGTCACAAATATCAGGGTTTCCTCCCTTTCTAAGACAAAATAATATATCATGTATTATATCTATATTACATCAAAATATAATATAATGTGATATACCACATTTTCTTTATCCATTCATCCACTGACATTTAAGTTATTTCCATATCTTGGCTATCATGAATAATGCTACAATGAACATGGGGTATCTCTTCAAGATACTGATTTCTAAATGAAAAAGAAATGAAGGAAACAATAGCAAAGATCAACAAAACTAAAAGCTGGTTGTTTGAGAAGATAAACAAAATAGATAAACCACTAGCCAGACTCATCAAGAAAAAAAGAGAGAAGACTCAAATCAATAGAATTAGAAATGAAAAAGGAGAGGTAACAACTGACACTGCAGAAATAAAAAAGATCATGAGAGATTACTACAAGCAACTCTATGCCAATAAAATGGACAATCTGGAAGAAATGAACAAATTCTTAGAAATGCACAACCTGCCAAGACTGAATCAGGAAGAAATAGAAAATATGAACAGACCAATCACAAGCACTGAAATTGAAACTGTGATTAAAAATCTTCCAACAAACAAAAGCCCAGGACCAGATGGTTTCACAGGCGAATTCTATCAAACATTTAGAGAAGAGCTAACACCTATCCTTCTCAAACTCTTCCAAAATATAGCAGAGGGAGGACCACTCCCAAACTCCTTCTACGAGGCCACCATCACCTTGATACCAAAACCAGACAAGGATGTCACACAGAAAGAAAACTACAGGCCAATATCACTGATGAACATAGATGCAAAAATCCTCGACAAAATACTAGCAAACAGAATCCAACAGCACATTAAAAGGATCATACACCATGATCAAGTGGGGTTTATTCCAGGAATGCAAGGATTCTTCAATATACGCAAATCTATCAATGTGATAAATCATATTAACAAATTGAAGGAGAAAAACCATATGATCATCTCAATAGATGCAGAGAAAGCTTTTGACAAAATTCAACACCCATTTATGATAAAAACCCTGCAGAAAGTAGGCATAGAGGGAACTTTCCTCAACATAATAAAGACCATATATGACAAGCCCACAGCAAACATCATCCTCAATGGTGGAAAACTGAAAGCATTTCCACTAAGATCAGGAAGAAGACAAGGTTGCCCACTCTCACCACTCTTATTCAACATAGTTTTGGAAGTTTTAGCCACAGCAATCAGAGAAGAAAAGGAAATAAAAGGAATCCAAATCGGAAAAGAAGAAGTAAAGCTGTCACTGTTTGCAGGTGACATGATCCTATACATAGAGAATCCTAAAGATGCTACCAGAAAACTACTAGAGCTAATCAATGAATTTGGTAAAGTGGCAGGATACAAAATTAATGCACAGAAATCTCTGGCATTCCTATATACTAATGATGAAAAATCTGAAAGTGAAATCAAGAAAACACTCCCATTTACCATTGCAACAAAAAGAATAAAATATCTAGGAATAAACCTACCTAAGGAGACAAAAGACCTGTATGCAGAAAATTATAAGACACTGACGAAAGAAATTAAAGATGATACAAATAGGTGGAGAGATATACCATGTTCTTGGATGGGAAGAATCAACATTGTGAAAATGACTCTACTACCCAAAGCAATCTACAGATTCAATGCAATCCCTATCAAACTACCACGGGCATTTTTCACAGAACTAGAACAAAAAATTTTGCAATTTGTATGGAAACACAAAAGACCCCGAATAGCCAAAGCAATCTTGAGAACGAAAAAAGGAACTGGAGGAATCAGGCTCCCTGACTTCAGACTATACTACAAAGCTACAGTTATCAAGACGGTATGGTACTGGCACAAAAACAGAAAGATAGATCAATGCAACAGGATAGAAAGCCCAGAGATAAACCCACGCACATATGGACACCTTATCTTTGATAAAGGTGGCAGGAATGTACAGTGGAGAAAGGACAGCCTCTTCAATAAGTGGTGCTGGGAAAACTGGACAGGTACTTTTAAAAGTATGAGATTAGATCACTCCCTAACACCATACACAAAAATAAGCTCAAAATGGATTAAAGACCTAAATGTAAGGCCAGAAACTATCAAACTCTTAGACGAAAACATAGGCAGAACACTCTATGACATAAATCACAGCAAGATCCTTTCTGACCCACCTCCTAGAGTAATGGAAATAACAACAAAAATAAACAAATGGGACCTAATGAAACTTCAAAGCTTTTGCACAGCAAAGGAAACCATAAACAAGACCAAAAGACAACCCTCAGAATGGGAGAAAATATTTGCAAATGAAGCAACCGACAAAGGATTAATCTCCAAAATTTACAAGCAGCTCATGCAGCTCAATAACAAACAACCCAATCCAAAAATGGGCAGAAGACCTAAATAGACATTTCTCCAAAGAAGATATACAGACTGCCAACAAACACATGAAAGAATGCTCAACATCATTAATCATTAGAGAAATGCAAATCAAAACTACAATGAGATATCATCTCACACCAGTCAGAATGGCCATCATCAAAAAATCTAGAAACAATAAATGCTGGAGAGGGTGTGGAGGAAAGGGAACACTCTTGCACTGCTGGTGGGAATGTGAATTGGTTCAGCCACTATGGAGAACAGTATGGAGGTTCCTTAGAAAACTACAAATAGAACTACCATATGAGCCAGCAATCCCACTACTGGGCATATACCCTGAGAAAACCAAAATTCAAAAAGAGTCATGTACCAAAATGTTCATTGCAGCTCTATTTACAATAGCCCGGAGATGGAAACAAGCTAAGTGCCCATCATCGGATGAATGGATAAAGAAGATGTGGCACATATATACAATGGAATATTACTCGGCCATAAAAAGAAACGAAACTGAGCTATTTGTAATGAGGTGGATAGACCTAGAGTCTGCCATACAGAGTGAAGTAAGTCAGAAAGAGAGAGACAAATACCGTATGCTAACACATATATATGGAATTTAAGGGAAAAAAATGTCATGAAGAACCTAGGGGTAAGGCAGGAATAAAGACGCAGACCTCCTAGAGAACGGACTTGAGGTTATGGGGAGGGGGAAGGGTGAGCTGTGACAGGGCGAGAGAGAGTCATGGACATATACACACTAACAAATGTAATAAGGTAGATAGCTAGTGGGAAGCAGTCGCATGGCACAGGGATATTGGCTCGGTGCTTTGTGACAGCCTGGAGGGGTGGGATAGGGAGGGTGGGAGGGAGGGAGACGCAAGAGGGAAGACATATGGGAACATATGTTTATGTATGACTGATTCACTTTGTTATAAAGCAGAAACTAACACACCATTGTAAAGCAATTATACCCCAATAAAGATGTTAAAAAAAAAAGATACTGATTTCATTTTCTTTAGATATATACCCAGAAGTGGTATTGCTGAAGCATATGGTAGTTCTATTTTTAATTTTTTGAGGAAACTTCATATTGTTTTATATAATAACTGTAGCAATTTACAGTCCTACCAACAGTGTACAAGGGTTCTCTGTTCTCTACATCCTTGCCAACACTTGTTAGCTTTTGACTTTTTTATAGTAGCCATTCTAACCGGTGTGAGAGGATATCTCATTGTGGTTTGATTCATATTTCCCTGCTGATAAGTGATGCTGGGAATCTTTTCATATTCCTGTTGGAAACAGTATGGTGGAGAAACTGAGATTCAGAAGAAAAGCTTGGCTGAGGTCACAAAACAAGAGGAAAAGGGGACCAGGTTCCTGAGATGCCTCCCTCACCTCCCTGTGCCCAGGTCGCGAGGATCACAGGAGTGAATGAGCCCCCAGAGCCCTCTGGCCAGGCAGGAGCTGTGTGTCCCTGTGAAAAGGGGCCCTGACGGGTTTTTTGCTTAAGGTTCCTATGATGAATCAGGAAGGGGCTAGAGGAAGTAGACCAACAGGAGTGGTGAAACCAGTCCATCTCCTTCACCTTGGGAAAGAGGCGAGGCTGAGGAACAGTATAAAGGGCACCCCGGCCCCTGCTCGGCTCAGTGTTCCACTAGAAGCTTCTGCAGCCATCCTCACTGTGAGTCAGGTAAGTGTTAGCTGGCAGAACCAAGGTTGGGACCAGGGGTCTCCCACAGGCCAGAATACGGCTGGGGGTGGCCAGCCAGGTGGGTGTAGGTATCATTTGTGTGCTGGATTCAACAGGACTACTGTCCTTCTTGGAGGGCTCAGGTCACTGTGCTGAGGGCTAGGTGCCATGGTATGGAAACACAGAACAGACAGCAATCTCCTCCTACCCCATACTTTCTTGGGACCGTATTTTAGAGAGAGTGAGAGAGAGAGAGAGAGAGAGAGAGAGAGAGAGAGAGAGAGAGAGAAAGAAAGGCAGAGAGACAGAGAGGCAGAGAGACAGAGAAATAGAAAGAGACAGAGAGAGGAGTAAGATGGGGATAAAGGGGAAATATGGCCAGTTTCTCTCCTAAAACTGATTGATTTGGGCTGACTGTGATTTTGCTTTCTTTATGGAGGCAGGGTGTCCGGGGACATGCTTGTAACTCTTGGCTGTGCTACCAAAGGGAGAAATGCAGCATGGGGAACACTTTCTATTTGGAGAACCCAGGCTGAGCAGGGACAGGGAAATCCAGCTTAGAAGTAGGAGACTTGAAAGAACCAACTCCAACTCTCAGCAACCTTCCAGCCCCCTCCCACCACCACCAGCTAAAGGTCAGATGGTCAGGAGAGAAAGCAGCTCTGGAGCTGAATAGGCCAATCTGTTCATTTTACAGAGGAGAAACCTGAGGTCCAGAGGGGCTAAATGACTTTCGCAGAACCACACAGCATTTCACTGGGAGATTTAAGCTGAGATCATGTCATGTGACTCCAGTCCAGGGCGTGCACCCTCACCTCTCAGATCCTCTCGGGATGGGCTACTGATTTTCCAGGACTCGGGAGGTCTCCAGGAGACCTTTCTTTTCGTGGCACCTTCCCTCTTCCTGTCATAATCCCAGAGCTCATCTCTCTTCTTTGTACATGAAGGTCAGAAACAAGGGAGAGACAAGGATAGGCAAGAGCAGGAGGTGAAGTGGTACCCAGCCCACCTTTGCAGAGCACCTCTGGAGAGTCCTCTTTGTTGTCTCTTGGGAACAAGAGGCTCCCAGGAGGGCCTTTCCCTGCCCCTCTCCATTCCTACCCTTCACTCTGCTGCTTCTGGGGAATGATAGCCCAGCGTGGGTGGGAGAGTACCCCCACCCAAGGGAAGAGAGGATGCTGAAAAACCAGGCGCTGCTGCATATTTCCAGGGATTCATCTACTTCCTCGCCTTCAATTAACCCTCTGACCCATCCTGATTTTCAGGTTGACGTAAAGCAGCTTCCAAGATGTCTCAGCAATGCACTCTGCCAGTGACCTTGCCCCCTGCCCCCAGTAAGGAGCCCTTAAAGCCTGTTTCTCCTCCCACCAACATCCAGCAGGAGCAAGTGAAACAGCCAACTCCACTGCCTGCCCCATTCCAGAAGGTACCCTCGGAGATTCCAGGGAAGGATCCTATGGAGCTCGGGAAGAAACACACAACTCCTGTGAAGGAGGTGCCCAAGAAAGAGTGTGAGCCACGGCAACAGGAGCCACAGCAGCAGGAACAGCAGCAGCAGCAAAAGTCAGAGGAGCAAGGAAAGCATGTGGAACAGCAGCAGCAACAGCAAGAATCACAGGAGCAAGGAAAGCCTGTGGAAGAGCAGCAGCAGCAGAAAGAGTCACAGGAGAAAGGAAAGCCTGTGATAAAGCAGCAGCAGCAGCAGAAAGAGTCCCAGGAACAAGGAAAGCCTGTGGAACAGCAGCAGCAGCAGAAAGAGTCCCAGGAGCAAGGAAAGCCTGTGGAACAGCAGGAGCAGCAGAAAGAGTCACAGGAGAAAGGAAAGCCTGTGATACAGCAGCAGCAGCAGCAGCAGAAAGAGTCACAGGAGAAAGGAAAGCCTGTGATACAGCAGCAGCAGCAGCAGCAGAAAGAGTCACAGGAGATAGGAAAGTCTGTGGAACAGCAGGAGCAGCAGAAAGAGTCACAGGAGAAAGGAAAGCCTGTGATACAGCAGCAGCAGCAGCAGCAGAAAGAGTCACAGGAGAAAGGAAAGCCTGTGATACAGCAGCAGCAGCAGCAGCAGAAAGAGTCCCAGGAGCAAGGAAAGCCTGTGGAACAGCAGGAGCAGCAGAAAGAGTCACAGGAGAAAGGAAAGCCTGTGATACAGCAGCAGCAGCAGCAGCAGAAAGAGTCACAGGAGAAAGGAAAGCCTGTGATACAGCAGCAGCAGCAGCAGCAGAAAGAGTCACAGGAGATAGGAAAGTCTGTGGAACAGCAGCAGCAGCAGAAAGAGTCCCAGGAGCAAGGTAAGCCTGTGGAACAGCAGCAGCAGCAGAAAGAGTCACAGGAGCAAAGAAAGCCTGTGGAACAGCAGCAGCAGCAGCAGAAAGAGTCCCAGGAGCAAGGAAAGCCTGTGGAACAGCAGCAGCAGCAGCAGAAAGAGTCCCAGGAGCAAGGAAAGCCTGTGGAACAGCAGCAGCAGCAGAAAGTGTCACAGGAGCAAGGAAAGCATGTGGAACAGCTGAAACAGGAGAAGAAGGTCTTGGGCCAGTGGCTGGATCAAGAGCTAGCAAAGAAAGATGAGCAACTGGAAAAGAAAGGGGAACAGCAGCTGAAGCAGTAGGAGGGGTTGCTGAAGTAGCCTCTTCTTGTCCCAACTCCTGGCCAGGTCCAAGAGACCAACCCAGTCCAGCCACTGAAGGGAGAAGTCTTGCCCCCTAAAGAAGCAGGAGGTGTAGTGTCCCCCAAATATAAGTAACCACCCCTAGGGACCCAGAGGCCCCTGGAAATCCCACACAAGTGAAGAGAGAGCCAGTGGCCAGGCTTACCTCCAGTCCCCAGCCTGGGTGGCCCACCTTATCTGTGAACCTGCCTGACCCTGTCCTTCTGCATGTCCCTTGGATAGGGCTTGGCGGGGAGGGGAGCTATTGCCCAGCACCCACCCCTGATGAGCCCAATCCCAACCTCAGGTGTCCAGAGCCTCTGCTTGAAGAGACAGTGACTACAGCAACTCTGACTGCATCCCCACTACTATTGTTGAATCTGTGCGTGTGTACAATAATACAGAATAAATGCTGGAAGACCTGGGATCCTGTATTCTCTTTGGCTTTTTACCCTCTGTCGCTCACCGTATACAAACCTGTGTGGGGGTTAATGGTTGCAAATGACTCTTGGCCAATTTCCAAAGGAGGACAGACATTTTGACCCCTTTTTAATTCTGCTCCCCAAACCATTCAATACATTCAACAGCTTCTAAAAATGAGATCACAACAACACCAAAAGAAAACAAAACAACTTCATTCATGCACCTGAAAGGAGCACTTAGCAGTCATGAGACAACTTCATTCATGC
This sequence comes from Leucopleurus acutus, assembly GCF_964270905.1. Taxonomy (NCBI): domain Eukaryota; kingdom Metazoa; phylum Chordata; class Mammalia; order Artiodactyla; family Delphinidae; genus Leucopleurus; species Leucopleurus acutus. The sequence continues at coordinate 83,518,535 of NC_139143.1, read as the reverse complement.
ACCTGAAAGTAGCACTTGGCAGTCATGAAGAAGAGATAGGTTATTCTGGTTGGGGGAAGAGGATCTATTCATCTCAGTTCAACACTGCTTTACATTATAGCCCCGGAGCCCAATCCTAGCCCATGGCCAAAGGCATGGGGAGGGAGTGGAGGCTCCACCTGGGTTCTGGTCCCTGCCCAGGTTTTCTCTCCATAGAATGTCCTCATGGTTTCCAAGAGTCTTACTAACTGCTTCCATGGTTAAGGAAGACTTTAGGAAAGCAAAGAAGCAGAACTGGGCAAGATGGGGAGAGGAGAGACTCCTGGGACTGGTCTCTGAAGGAGAAAGTGACAGTGTCACTAAAGGAAGTAAAGGTTGCGCCAGCTGGAATCATGGAAGCCAAAGTGCTGAATAGCCTGGAGAAATACAGATCCAAGGTCATTGCAGTGGTTACCCTCCCTGACATTTCTGTAGCCTTTCCTGCCATCAATCACATCAGGACGTGGGGGCTCTCTCCTTCCTGGGAATCACCTGGCTCTAACTATTTAACCACATCATCTCAGGCAGGTTGTCTCAAGTTACCCAAAGCTATTTCATCACAGCCATGAGCATACGTCAGGGACATCCCTTTTGAGACTGCCATAGGCACCCAAACTCAATAGGTTGGAGGGCACTTAGTACCTCCTACTGCCCACCCAACTCCAGGGACACCCACTGTCATTCCTCCTTAGGTATTCTCTCTCTCGGGTAATGATACCTTCTCTGCATTCGCCGAAGCCAGAGACAACACGTCATTCTCCACTCCTTCCTTTGCTTCCCTACTCTCCAGCAGAGACCAAGTCCTTGCTATCCTTACCCACACCTGCCAAGCTTTGACTGAGGTCATTTCTCACCTGAACTATTGCAATGGCCCTCAAGCTGTTCTCCTTTGCTCCCTGTCTCCACACACCCTGCAATCCACCCATCACACAGAGGACAGGGTGTTCTACTTAAAATTCTGATCTAACTACCTCACTCCTTGAGTTAATGCTTGTCAGCGGCTCTCATTATTCAGAGGATGAGAATGAAGGCTCAAGTCCTCCTAACAGGACAAGAGTTAGAAGGAAGTCTGAGTAGAACTGGTTGGGAAGATTGGGGGCACAGTGAGAAGTAATCAGAAACACCCAGAATATGTGCAAATATTTTTGAAGTCTTAGGTTTTGATTTTTTCGTAGACCTTATTTCTCTGTTATTTTCTTTTTTAATTTGTTTATTTAACTATAGTTGATTTACAATATTGTGTTAGTTTCAGCTGTACAACTTCAGATTCTTTTCCATTATAGGTTATTACAAGATATTGAATATAGTTCCACATGCTATGCAGCAAATCCTTGTTGTATATCTATTTTACATATAGTAGTAGGTGTAATAGACCTTTCTTTAGAACAGTTTCCAATTTATGAAAAAGTCAAGAAGACAGTAAAAAGAGTTACCATACACTTCACACCCAGTTTCCCTTATTATTAACATCTTACATTGGTATAGCACATTTATTATTATAATTAACAAAACTGTATTGGTACATTATTATTAACTGAAGTTCAAGGTTTATTCCTATTGTTTTAGTTTTTACCTACTGTCTTTTCCTGTTTCAGGATCCCATCTAGAATATCACATTACATTTAGTTGTCTTGTCTCCTTAGGCTCCTCTTGACTGTGACAGTTTCTCACTTTCCTTGATTTTTGATGACCTTGACAGTTTTGAGGGGTCCTGGTCAGGTATTTTATAGAATATCCCTCAAATTGGGTTTGTCTGATGTTTTCTTCATGATTAGACTGCAGTTATGGGTTTTTAAGAGGAAGACCATAGAGGTAAAGTGCCTTTTTCATCACATTATTTAAAGGGGACATACTATTCACATGATTTATCACTTTGATCACCTGGCTGAGGTAACATCTATCAGGCTTTGCCACTCTCCTCATCCTCCCTCCAACATCCCGTATTACTGTACTGTATTCTTTGGAAGGAAGTCACTGTGCAAAGCCCACAACTAAGAAGTGGGGAGTTGGGGCTTCCCTGGTGTTACAGTGGTTGAGAATCTGCCTGCTAATGCAGGGGACACGGGTTCGAGCCCTGGCCTGGGAGGATCCCACATGCCGTGGAGCAACTAAGCCCGTGAGCCACAACTACTGAGCCTGCGCGTCTGGAGCTTGTGATCCGCAACAAGAGAGGCCGCGATCGTGAGAGGCCTGCGCACCGCGATGAAGAGTGGCTCCCGCTTGCCACAACTAGAGAAAGCCCTCGCACAGAAACGAAGACCCAACACAGCAAAAATAAATAAATAAATTAATAAACTCCTACCCCCAACATCTAAAAAAAAAAAATGTGGGATGTTAAGCTCCCCATCACTGAGGGTGGAGTGTCATCATAAATTATTTTGAATTTCCTGTATAGGAAATGTATCTCTTCCCTCTCCTTATGTATGTATATATGTATGGACATATGCATTTAATCATTTATTTATGTCAGCATGTACTCATGAATATTTATTTTATACTTTGGGCTATAACCCAGTAGTACTTTATTTTCTCTTTCATTGTGGTGAAATAAATATTACATAAAATTTACTATATTAATCATTGTACAGTTCAGAGGTATTAAGTACATTCATGTTGTCGTGCAACCCTCACCACCATCCATCTTGCAAAATTGTAACTCTGTACCTATTAAACAACAATTCCCCATGACCTTCTCCCCACAACCCCTGGCAACCACCGTTCTACTTTTTTTCTTTTTTTCTGATCTCCCTTTTTCCCCTACACCACTGTTTCTTGTAACCACTATTCTCCCCTCTGCTACTATAAGTTCAGCTTTTTTGGTCACAAATATCACGGTTTCCTCCCTTTCTAAGACAAAATAATATATCATGTATTATATCTATATTACATCAAAATATAATATAATGTGATATACCACATTTTCTTTATCCATTCATCCACTGACATTTAAGTTATTTCCATATCTTGGCTATCATGAATAATGCTACAATGAACATGGGGTATCTCTTCAAGATACTGATTTCTAAATGAAAAAGAAATGAAGGAAACAATAGCAAAGATCAACAAAACTAAAAGCTGGTTGTTTGAGAAGATAAACAAAATAGATAAACCACTAGCCAGACTCATCAAGAAAAAAAGAGAGAAGACTCAAATCAATAGAATTAGAAATGAAAAAGGAGAGGTAACAACTGACACTGCAGAAATAAAAAAGATCATGAGAGATTACTACAAGCAACTCTATGCCAATAAAATGGACAATCTGGAAGAAATGAACAAATTCTTAGAAATGCACAACCTGCCAAGACTGAATCAGGAAGAAATAGAAAATATGAACAGACCAATCACAAGCACTGAAATTGAAACTGTGATTAAAAATCTTCCAACAAACAAAAGCCCAGGACCAGATGGTTTCACAGGCGAATTCTATCAAACATTTAGAGAAGAGCTAACACCTATCCTTCTCAAACTCTTCCAAAATATAGCAGAGGGAGGACCACTCCCAAACTCCTTCTACGAGGCCACCATCACCTTGATACCAAAACCAGACAAGGATGTCACACAGAAAGAAAACTACAGGCCAATATCACTGATGAACATAGATGCAAAAATCCTCGACAAAATACTAGCAAACAGAATCCAACAGCACATTAAAAGGATCATACACCATGATCAAGTGGGGTTTATTCCAGGAATGCAAGGATTCTTCAATATATGCAAATCTATCAATGTGATAAATCATATTAACAAATTGAAGGAGAAAAACCATATGATCATCTCAATAGATGCAGAGAAAGCTTTTGACAAAATTCAACACCCATTTATGATAAAAACCCTGCAGAAAGTAGGCATAGAGGGAACTTTCCTCAACATAATAAAGACCATATATGACAAGCCCACAGCAAACATCATCCTCAATGGTGGAAAACTGAAAGCATTTCCACTAAGATCAGGAAGAAGACAAGGTTGCCCACTCTCACCACTCTTATTCAACATAGTTTTGGAAGTTTTAGCCACAGCAATCAGAGAAGAAAAGGAAATAAAAGGAATCCAAATCGGAAAAGAAGAAGTAAAGCTGTCACTGTTTGCAGGTGACATGATCCTATACATAGAGAATCCTAAAGATGCTACCAGAAAACTACTAGAGCTAATCAATGAATTTGGTAAAGTGGCAGGATACAAAATTAATGCACAGAAATCTCTGGCATTCCTATATACTAATGATGAAAAATCTGAAAGTGAAATCAAGAAAACACTCCCATTTACCATTGCAACAAAAAGAATAAAATATCTAGGAATAAACCTACCTAAGGAGACAAAAGACCTGTATGCAGAAAATTATAAGACACTGACGAAAGAAATTAAAGATGATACAAATAGGTGGAGAGATATACCATGTTCTTGGATGGGAAGAATCAACATTGTGAAAATGACTCTACTACCCAAAGCAATCTACAGATTCAATGCAATCCCTATCAAACTACCACGGGCATTTTTCACAGAACTAGAACAAAAAATTTTGCAATTTGTATGGAAACACAAAAGACCCCGAATAGCCAAAGCAATCTTGAGAACGAAAAAAGGAACTGGAGGAATCAGGCTCCCTGACTTCAGACTATACTACAAAGCTACAGTTATCAAGACGGTATGGTACTGGCACAAAAACAGAAAGATAGATCAATGGAACAGGATAGAAAGCCCAGAGATAAACCCACGCACATATGGACACCTTATCTTTGATAAAGGTGGCAGGAATGTACAGTGGAGAAAGGACAGCCTCTTCAATAAGTGGTGCTGGGAAAACTGGACAGGTACTTTTAAAAGTATGAGATTAGATCACTCCCTAACACCATACACGAAAATAAGCTCAAAATGGATTAAAGACCTAAATGTAAGGCCAGAAACTATCAAACTCTTAGACGAAAACATAGGCAGAACACTCTATGACATAAATCACAGCAAGATCCTTTCTGACCCACCTCCTAGAGTAATGGAAATAACAACAAAAATAAACAAATGGGACCTAATGAAACTTCAAAGCTTTTGCACAGCAAAGGAAACCATAAACAAGACCAAAAGACAACCCTCAGAATGGGAGAAAATATTTGCAAATGAAGCAACCGACAAAGGATTAATCTCCAAAATTTACAAGCAGCTCATGCAGCTCAATAACAAACAACCCAATCCAAAAATGGGCAGAAGACCTAAATAGACATTTCTCCAAAGAAGATATACAGACTGCCAACAAACACATGAAAGAATGCTCAACATCATTAATCATTAGAGAAATGCAAATCAAAACTACAATGAGATATCATCTCACACCAGTCAGAATGGCCATCATCAAAAAATCTAGAAACAATAAATGCTGGAGAGGGTGTGGAGGAAAGGGAACACTCTTGCACTGCTGGTGGGAATGTGAATTGGTTCAGCCACTATGGAGAACAGTATGGAGGTTCCTTAGAAAACTACAAATAGAACTACCATATGAGCCAGCAATCCCACTACTGGGCATATACCCTGAGAAAACCAAAATTCAAAAAGAGTCATGTACCAAAATGTTCATTGCAGCTCTATTTACAATAGCCCGGAGATGGAAACAAGCTAAGTGCCCATCATCGGATGAATGGATAAAGAAGATGTGGCACATATATACAATGGAATATTACTCAGCCATAAAAAGAAACGAAACTGAGCTATTTGTAATGAGGTGGATAGACCTAGAGTCTGCCATACAGAGTGAAGTAAGTCAGAAAGAGAGAGACAAATACCGTATGCTAACACATATATATGGAATTTAAGGGAAAAAAATGTCATGAAGAACCTAGGGGTAAGGCAGGAATAAAGACGCAGACCTCCTAGAGAACGGACTTGAGGTTATGGGGAGGGGGAAGGGTGAGCTGTGACAGGGCGAGAGAGAGTCATGGACATATACACACTAACAAACGTAATAAGGTAGATAGCTAGTGGGAAGCAGTCGCATGGCACAGGGATATTGGCTCGGTGCTTTGTGACAGCCGGGAGGGGTGGGATAGGGAGGGTGGGAGGGAGGGAGACGCAAGAGGGAAGACATATGGGAACATATGTTTATGTATGACTGATTCACTTTGTTATAAAGCAGAAACTAACACACCATTGTAAAGCAATTATACCCCAATAAAGATGTTAAAAAAAAAAAGATACTGATTTCATTTTCTTTAGATATATACCCAGAAGTGGTATTGCTGAAGCATATGGTAGTTCTATTTTTAATTTTTTGAGGAACCTTCATATTGTTTTATATAATAACTGTAGCAATTTACAGTCCTACCAACAGTGTACAAGGGTTCTCTGTTCTCTACATCCTTGCCAACACTTGTTAGCTTTTGACTTTTTTATAGTAGCCATTCTAACCGGTGTGAGAGGATATCTCATTGTGGTTTGATTCATATTTCCCTGCTGATAAGTGATGTTGGGAATCTTTTCATATTCCTGTTGGAAACAGTATGGTGGAGAAACTGAGATTCAGAAGAAAAGCTTGGCTGAGGTCACAAAACAAGAGGAAAAGGGGACCAGGTTCCTGAGATGCCTCCCTCACCTCCCTGTGCCCAGGTCGCGAGGATCACAGGAGTGAATGAGCCCCCAGAGCCCTCTGGCCAGGCAGGAGCTGTGTGTCCCTGTGAAAAGGGGCCCTGACGGGTTTTTTGCTTAAGGTTCCTATGATGAGTCAGGAAGGGGCTAGAGGAAGTAGACCAACAGGAGTGGTGAAACCAGTCCATCTCCTTCACCTTGGGAAAGAGGCGAGGCTGAGGAACAGTATAAAGGGCACCCCGGCCCCTGCTCGGCTCAGTGTTCCACTAGAAGCTTCTGCAGCCATCCTCACTGTGAGTCAGGTAAGTGTTAGCTGGCAGAACCAAGGTTGGGACCAGGGGTCTCCCACAGGCCAGAATACGGCTGGGGGTGGCCAGCCAGGTGGGTGTAGGTATCATTTGTGTGCGGGATTCAACAGGACTACTGTCCTTCTTGGAGGGCTCAGGTCACTGTGCTGAGGGCTAGGTGCCATGGTATGGAAACACAGAACAGACAGCAATCTCCTCCTACCCCATACTTTCTTGGGACCGTATTTGAGAGAGAGAGAGAGAGAGAGAGAGAGAGAGAGAGAGAGAGAGAGAGAGAGCGAGAGAGAGAGAGAAAGGCAGAGAGACAGAGAGGCAGAGAGACAGAGAAATAGAAAGAGACAGAGAGAGGAGTAAGATGGGGATAAAGGGGAAATATGGCCAGTTTCTCTCCTAAAACTGATTGATTTGGGCTGACTGTGATTTTGCCTTCTTTATGGAGGCAGGGTGTCCGGGGACATGCTTGTAACTCTTGGCTGTGCTACCAAAGGGAGAAATGCAGCATGGGGAACACTTTCTATTTGGAGAACCCAGGCTGAGCAGGGACAGGGAAATCCAGCTTAGAAGTAGGAGACTTGAAAGAACCAACTCCAACTCTCAGCAACCTTCCAGCCCCCTCCCACCACCACCAGCTAAAGGTCAGATGGTCAGGAGAGAAAGCAGCTCTGGAGCTGAATAGGCCAATCTGTTCATTTTACAGAGGAGAAACCTGAGGTCCAGAGGGGCTAAATGACTTTCGCAGAACCACACAGCATTTCACTGGGAGATTTAAGCTGAGATCATGTCATGTGACTCAAGTCCAGGGCGTGCACCCTCACCTCTCAGATCCTCTCGGGATGGGCTACTGATTTTCCAGGACTCGGGAGGTCTCCAGGAGACCTTTCTTTTCGTGGCACCTTCCCTCTTCCTGTCATAATCCCAGAGCTCATCTCTCTTCTTTGTACATGAAGGTCAGAAACAAGGGAGAGACAAGGATAGGCAAGAGCAGGAGGTGAAGTGGTACCCAGCCCACCTTTGCAGAGCACCTCTGGAGAGTCCTCTTTGTTGTCTCTTGGGAACAAGAGGCTCCCAGGAGGGCCTTTCCCTGCCCCTCTCCATTCCTACCCTTCACTCTGCTGCTTCTGGGGAATGATAGCCCAGCGTGGGTGGGAGAGTACCCCCACCCAAGGGAAGAGAGGATGCTGAAAAACCAGGCGCTGCTGCATATTTCCAGGGATTCATCTACTTCCTCGCCTTCAATTAACCCTCTGACCCATCCTGATTTTCAGGTTGACGTAAAGCAGCTTCCAAGATGTCTCAGCAATGCACTCTGCCAGTGACCTTGCCCCCTGCCCCCAGTAAGGAGCCCTTAAAGCCTGTTTCTCCTCCCACCAACATCCAGCAGGAGCAAGTGAAACAGCCAACTCCACTGCCTGCCCCATTCCAGAAGGTACCCTCGGAGATTCCAGGGAAGGATCCTATGGAGCTCGGGAAGAAACACACAACTCCTGTGAAGGAGGTGCCCAAGAAAGAGTGTGAGCCATGGCAACAGGAGCCACAGCAGCAGGAACAGCAGCAGCAGCAAAAGTCAGAGGAGCAAGGAAAGCATGTGGAACAGCAGCAGCAACAGCAAGAATCACAGGAGCAAGGAAAGCCTGTGGAAGAGCAGCAGCAGCAGAAAGAGTCACAGGAGCAAGGAAAGCCTGTGATACAGCAGCAGCAGCAGCAGAAAGAGTCCCAGGAGCAAGGAAAGCCTGTGGAACAGCAGCAGCAGCAGAAAGAGTCACAGGAGAAAGGAAAGCCTGTGATACAGCAGCAGCAGCAGCAGAAAGAGTCACAGGAGAAAGGAAAGCCTGTGATACAGCAGCAGCAGCAGCAGCAGAAAGAGTCACAGGAGCAAAGAAAGCCTGTGGAACAGCAGCAGCAGCAGCAGAAAGAGTCACAGGAGAAAGGAAAGCCTGTGATACAGCAGCAGCAGCAGCAGCAGAAAGAGTCACAGGAGCAAAGAAAGCCTGTGGAACAGCAGCAGCAGCAGCAGAAAGAGTCACAGGAGAAAGGAAAGCCTGTGATACAGCAGCAGCAGCAGCAGAAAGAGTCACAGGAGCAAGGAAAGCCTGTGGAACAGCAGCAGCAGCAGAAAGAGTCACAGGAGAACGGAAAGCCTGTGATAAAGCAGCAGCAGCAGCAGAAAGAGTCACAGGAGAAAGGAAAGCCTGTGGAACAGCAGCAGCAGCAGCAGCAGCAGGAGTCACAGGAGCAAGGAAAGCCTGTGGAACAGCAGCAGCAGCAGAAAGTGTCACAGGAGCAAGGAAAGCATGTGGAACAGCTGAAACAGAAGAAGGTCTTGGGCCAGCGGCTGGATCAAGAGCTAGCAAAGAAAGATGAGCAACTGGAAAAGAAAGGGGAACAGCAACTGAAGCAGTAGGAGGGGTTGCTGAAGTAGCCTCTTCTTGTCCCAACTCCTGGCCAGGTCCAAGAGACCAACCCAGTCCAGCCACTGAAGGGAGAAGTCTTGCCCCCTAAAGAAGCAGGAGGTGTAGTGTCCCCCAAATATAAGTAACCACCCCTAGGGACCCAGAGGCCCCTGGAAATCCCACACAAGTGAAGAGAGAGCCAGTGGCCAGGCTTACCTCCAGTCCCCAGCCTGGGTGGCCCACCTTATCTGTGAACCTGCCTGACCCTGTCCTTCTGCATGTCCCTTGGATAGGGCTTGGCGGGGAGGGGAGCTATTGCCCAGCACCCACCCCTGATGAGCCCAATCCCAACCTCAGGTGTCCAGAGCCTCTGCTTGAAGAGACAGTGACTACAGCAACTCTGACTGCATCCCCACTACTATTGTTGAATCTGTGCGTGTGTACAATAATACAGAATAAATGCTGGAAGACCTGGGATCCTGTATTCTCTTTGGCTTTTTACCCTCTGTCGCTCACCGTATACAAACCTGTGTGGGGGTTAATGGTTGCAAATGACTCTTGGCCAATTTCCAAAGGAGGACAGACATTTTGACCCCTTTTTAATTCTGCTCCCCAAACCATTCAATACATTCAACAGCTTCTAAAAATGAGATCACAACAACACCAAAAGAAAACAAAACAACTTCATTCATGCACCTGAAAGGAGCACTTAGCAGTCATGAGACAACTTCATTCATGCACCTGAAAGTAGCACTTGGCAGTCATGAAGAAGAGATAGGTTATTCTGGTTGGGGGAAGAGGATCTATTCATCTCAGTTCAACACTGCTTTACATTATAGCCCCGGAGCCCAATCCTAGCCCATGGCCAAAGGCATGGGGAGGGAGTGGAGGCTCCACCTGGGTTCTGGTCCCTGCCCAGGTTTTCTCTCCATAGAATGTCCTCATGGTTTCCAAGAGTCTTACTAACTGCTTCCATGGTTAAGGAAGACTTTAGGAAAGCAAAGAAGCAGAACTGGGCAAGATGGGGAGAGGAGAGACTCCTGGGACTGGTCTCTGAAGGAGAAAGTGACAGTGTCACTAAAGGAAGTAAAGGTTGCGCCAGCTGGAATCATGGAAGCCAAAGTGCTGAATAGCCTGGAGAAATACAGATCCAAGGTCATTGCAGTGGTTACCCTCCCTGACATTTCTGTAGCCTTTCCTGCCATCAATCACATCAGGACGTGGGGGCTCTCTCCTTCCTGGGAATCACCTGGCTCTAACTATTTAACCACATCATCTCAGGCAGGTTGTCTCAAGTTACCCAAAGCTATTTCATCACAGCCATGAGCATATGTCAGGGACATCCCTTTTGAGACTGCCATAGGCACCCAAACTCAATAGGTTGGAGGGCATTTAGTATCTCCTACTGCCCACCCAACTCCAGGGACACCCACTGTCATTCCTCCTTAGGTATTCTCTCTCTCGGGTAATGATACCTTCTCTGCATTCACCGAAGCCAGAGACAACACGTCATTCTCCACTCCTTCCCTTTGCTTCCCTACTCTCCAGCAGAGACCAAGTCCTTGCTATCCTTACCCACACCTGCCAAGCTTTGACTGAGGTCATTTCTCACCTGAACTATTGCAATGGCCCTCAAGCTGTTCTCCTTTGCTCCCTGTCTCCACACACCCTGCAATCCACCCATCACACAGAGGACAGGGTGTTCTACTTAAAATTCTGATCTAACTACCTCACTCCTTGAGTTAATGCTTGTCAGCGGCTCTCATTATTCAGAGGATGAGAATGAAGGCTCAAGTCCTCCTAACAGGACAAGAGTTAGAAGGAAGTCTGAGTAGAACTGGTTGGGAAGATTGGGGGCACAGTGAGAAGTAATCAGAAACACCCAGAATATGTGCAAATGTTTTTGAAGTCTTAGGTTTTGATTTTTTCGTAGACCTTATTTCTCTGTTATTTTCTTTTTTAATTTGTTTATTTAACTATAGTTGATTTACAATTTTGTGTTAGTTTCAGCTGTACAACTTCAGATTCTTTTCCATTATAGGTTATTACAAGGTATTGAATATAGTTCCACATGCTATGCAGCAAATCCTTGTTGTATATCTATTTTACATATAGTAGTAGGTGTAATAGACCTTTCTTTAGAACAGTTTCCAATTTATGAAAAAGTCAAGAAGACAGTAAAAAGAGTTACCATACACTTCACACCCAGTTTCCCTTATTATTAACATCTTACATTGGTATAGCACATTTATTATTATAATTAACAAAACTGTATTGGTACATTATTATTAACTGAAGTTCAAGGTTTATTCCTATTGTTTTAGTTTTTACCTACTGTCTTTTCCTGTTTCAGGATCCCATCTAGAATATCACATTACATTTAGTTGTCTTGTCTCCTTAGGCTCCTCTTGACTGTGACAGTTTCTCACTTTCCTTGATTTTTGATGACCTTGACAGTTTTGAGGGGTCCTGGTCAGGTATTTTATAGAATATCCCTCAAATTGGGTTTGTCTGATGTTTTCTTCATGATTAGACTGCAGTTATGGGTTTTTAAGAGGAAGACCACAGAGGTAAAGTGCCTTTTTCATCACATTATTTAAAGGGGACATACTATTCACATGATTTATCACTTTGATCACCTGGCTGAGGTAACATCTATCAGGCTTTGCCACTCTCCTCATCCTCCCTCCAACATCCCGTATTACTGTACTGTATTCTTTGGAAGGAAGTCACTGTGCAAAGCCCACAACTAAGAAGTGGGGAGTTGGGGCTTCCCTGGTGTTACAGTGGTTGAGAATCTGCCTGCTAATGCAGGGGACACGGGTTCGAGCCCTGGCCTGGGAGGATCCCACATGCCGTGGAGCAACTAAGCCCGTGAGCCACAACTACTGAGCCTGCGCGTCTGGAGCTTGTGATCCGCAACAAGAGAGGCCGCGATCGTGAGAGGCCTGCGCACCGCGATGAAGAGTGGCTCCCGCTTGCCACAACTAGAGAAAGCCCTCGCACAGAAACGAAGACCCAACACAGCAAAAATAAATAAATAAATTAATAAACTCCTACCCCCAACATCTAAAAAAAAAAAATGTGGGATGTTAAGCTCCCCATCACTGAGGGTGGAGTGTCATCATAAATTATTTTGAATTTCCTGTATAGGAAATGTATCTCTTCCCTCTCCTTATGTATGTATATATGTATGGACATATGCATTTAATCATTTATTTATGTCAGCATGTACTCATGAATATTTATTTTATACTTTGGGCTATAACCCAGTAGTACTTTATTTTCTCTTTCATTGTGGTGAAATAAATATTACATAAAATTTACTATATTAATCATTGTACAGTTCAGAGGTATTAAGTACATTCATGTTGTCGCGCAACCCTCACCACCATCCATCTTGCAAAATTGTAACTCTGTACCTATTAAACAACAATTCCCCATGACCTTCTCCCCACAACCCCTGGCAACCACCGTTCTACTTTTTTTCTTTTTTTCTGATCTCCCTTTTTCCCCTACACCACTGTTTCTTGTAACCACTATTCTCCCCTCTGCTACTATAAGTTCAGCTTTTTTGGTCACAAATATCACGGTTTCCTCCCTTTCTAAGACAAAATAATATATCATGTATTATATCTATATTACATCAAAATATAATATAATGTGATATACCACATTTTCTTTATCCATTCATCCACTGACATTTAAGTTATTTCCATATCTTGGCTATCATGAATAATGCTACAATGAACATGGGGTATCTCTTCAAGATACTGATTTCTAAATGAAAAAGAAATGAAGGAAACAATAGCAAAGATCAACAAAACTAAAAGCTGGTTGTTTGAGAAGATAAACAAAATAGATAAACCACTAGCCAGACTCATCAAGAAAAAAAGAGAGAAGACTCAAATCAATAGAATTAGAAATGAAAAAGGAGAGGTAACAACTGACACTGCAGAAATAAAAAAGATCATGAGAGATTACTACAAGCAACTCTATGCCAATAAAATGGACAATCTGGAAGAAATGAACAAATTCTTAGAAATGCACAACCTGCCAAGACTGAATCAGGAAGAAATAGAAAATATGAACAGACCAATCACAAGCACTGAAATTGAAACTGTGATTAAAAATCTTCCAACAAACAAAAGCCCAGGACCAGATGGTTTCACAGGTGAATTCTATCAAACATTTAGAGAAGAGCTAACACCTATCCTTCTCAAACTCTTCCAAAATATAGCAGAGGGAGGACCACTCCCAAACTCCTTCTACGAGGCCACCATCACCTTGATACCAAAACCAGACAAGGATGTCACACAGAAAGAAAACTACAGGCCAATATCACTGATGAACATAGATGCAAAAATCCTCGACAAAATACTAGCAAACAGAATCCAACAGCACATTAAAAGGATCATACACCATGATCAAGTGGGGTTTATTCCAGGAATGCAAGGATTCTTCAATATACGCAAATCTATCAATGTGATAAATCATATTAACAAATTGAAGGAGAAAAACCATATGATCATCTCAATAGATGCAGAGAAAGCTTTTGACAAAATTCAACACCCATTTATGATAAAAACCCTGCAGAAAGTAGGCATAGAGGGAACTTTCCTCAACATAATAAAGACCATATATGACAAGCCCACAGCAAACATCATCCTCAATGGTGGAAAACTGAAAGCATTTTCACTAAGATCAGGAACAAGACAAGGTTGCCCACTCTCACCACTCTTATTCAACATAGTTTTGGAAGTTTTAGCCACAGCAATCAGAGAAGAAAAGGAAATAAAAGGAATCCAAATCGGAAAAGAAGAAGTAAAGCTGTCACTGTTTGCAGATGACATGATCCTATACATAGAGAATCCTAAAGATGCTACCAGAAAACTACTAGAGCTAATCAATGAATTTGGTAAAGTGACAGGATACAAAATTAATGCACAGAAATCTCTGGCATTCCTATATACTAATGATGAAAAATCTGAAAGTGAAATCAAGAAAACACTCCCATTTACCATTGCAACAAAAAGAATAAAATATCTAGGAATAAACCTACCTAAGGAGACAAAAGACCTGTATGCAGAAAATTATAAGACACTGACGAAAGAAATTAAAGATGATACAAATAGGTGGAGAGATATACCATGTTCTTGGATTGGAAGAATCAACATTGTGAAAATGACTCTACTACCCAAAGCAATCTACAGATTCAATGCAATCCCTATCAAACTACCACTGGCATTTTTCACAGAACTAGAACAAAAAATTTTGCAATTTGTATGGAAACACAAAAGACCCCGAATAGCCAAAGCAATCTTGAGAACGAAAAAAGGAACTGGAGGAATCAGGCTCCCTGACTTCAGACTATACTACAAAGCTACAGTTATCAAGACGGTATGGTACTGGCACAAAAACAGAAAGATAGATCAATGCAACAGGATAGAAAGCACAGAGATAAACCCACGCACATATGGACACCTTATCTTTGATAAAGGTGGCAGGAATGTACAGTGGAGAAAGGACAGCCTCTTCAATAAGTGGTGCTGGGAAAACTGGACAGGTACTTTTAAAAGTATGAGATTAGATCACTCCCTAACACCATACACAAAAATAAGCTCAAAATGGATTAAAGACCTAAATGTAAGGCCAGAAACTATCAAACTCTTAGACGAAAACATAGGCAGAACACTCTATGACATAAATCACAGCAAGATCCTTTCTGACCCACCTCCTAGAGTAATGGAAATAACAACAAAAATAAACAAATGGGACCTAATGAAACTTCAAAGCTTTTGCACAGCAAAGGAAACCATAAACAAGACCAAAAGACAACCCTCAGAATGGGAGAAAATATTTGCAAATGAAGCAACCGACAAAGGATTAATCTCCAAAATTTATAAGCAGCTCATGCAGCTCAATAACAAACAACCCAATCCAAAAATGGGCAGAAGACCTAAATAGACATTTCTCCAAAGAAGATATACAGACTGCCAACAAACACATGAAAGAATGCTCAACATCATTAATCATTAGAGAAATGCAAATCAAAACTACAATGAGATATCATCTCACACCAGTCAGAATGGCCATCATCAAAAAATCTAGAAACAATAAATGCTGGAGAGGGTGTGGAGGAAAGGGAACACTCTTGCACTGCTGGTGGGAATGTGAATTGGTTCAGCCACTATGGAGAACAGTATGGAGGTTCCTTAGAAAACTACAAATAGAACTACCATATGAGCCAGCAATCCCACTACTGGGCATATACCCTGAGAAAACCAAAATTCAAAAAGAGTCATGTACCAAAATGTTCATTGCAGCTCTATTTACAATAGCCCGGAGATGGAAACAAGCTAAGTGCCCATCATCGGATGAATGGATAAAGAAGATGTGGCACATATATACAATGGAATATTACTCAGCCATAAAAAGAAATGAAACTGAGCTATTTGTAATGAGGTGGATAGACCTAGAGTCTGCCATACAGAGTGAAGTAAGTCAGAAAGAGAGAGACAAATACCGTATGCTAACACATATATATGGAATTTAAGGGAAAAAAATGTCATGAAGAACCTAGGGGTAAGGCAGGAATAAAGACGCAGACCTCCTAGAGAACGGACTTGAGGTTATGGGGAGGGGGAAGGGTGAGCTGTGACAGGGCGAGAGAGAGTCATGGACATATACACACTAACAAACGTAATAAGGTAGATAGCTAGTGGGAAGCAGTCGCATGGCACAGGGATATTGGCTCGGTGCTTTGTGACAGCCTGGAGGGGTGGGATAGGGAGGGTGGGAGGGAGGGAGACGCAAGAGGGAAGACATATGGGAACATATGTTTATGTATGACTGATTCACTTTGTTATAAGCAGAAACTAACACACCATTGTAAAGCAATTATACCCCAATAAAGATGTTAAAAAAAAAAAAGATACTGATTTCATTTTCTTTAGATATATACCCAGAAGTGGTATTGCTGAATCATATGGCAGTTCTATTTTTAATTTTTTGAGGAACCTTCATATTGTTTTATATAATAACTGTAGCAATTTACAGTCCTACCAACAGTGTACAAGGGTTCTCTGTTCTCTACATCCTTGCCAACACTTGTTAGCTTTTGACTTTTTTATAGTAGCCATTCTAACCGGTGTGAGAGGATATCTCATTGTGGTTTGATTCATATTTCCCTGCTGATAAGTGATGCTGGGAATCTTTTCATATTCCTGTTGGAAACAGTATGGTGGAGAAACTGAGATTCAGAAGAAAAGCTTGGCTGAGGTCACAAAACAAGAAGAAAAGGGGACCAGGTTCCTGAGGTGCCTCCCTCACCTCCCTGTGCCCAGGTCGCGAGGATCACAGGAGTGAATGAGCCCCCAGAGCCCTCTGGCCAGGCAGGAGCTGTGTGTCCCTGTGAAAAGGGGCCCTGACGGGTTTTTTGCTTAAGGTTCCTATGATGAATCAGGAAGGGGCTAGAGGAAGTAGACCAACAGGAGTGGTGAAACCAGTCCATCTCCTTCACCTTGGGAAAGAGGCGAGGCTGAGGAACAGTATAAAGGGCACCCCGGCCCCTGCTCGGCTCAGTGTTCCACTAGAAGCTTCTGCAGCCATCCTCACTGTGAGTCAGGTAAGTGTTAGCTGGCAGAACCAAGGTTGGGACCAGGGGTCTCCCACAGGCCAGAATACGGCTGGGGGTGGCCAGCCAGGTGGGTGTAGGTATCATTTGTGTGCTGGATTCAACAGGACTACTGTCCTTCTTGGAGGGCTCAGGTCACTGTGCTGAGGGCTAGGTGTCATGGTATGGAAACACAGAACAGACAGCAATCTCCTCCTACCCCATACATTCTTGGGACCGTATTTTAGAGAGACAGAGAGAGAGAGAGAGAGAGAGAGAGAGAGAGAGAGAGAGAGAGAGAGAAAGAAAGGCAGAGAGACAGAGAGGCAGAGAGACAGAGAAATAGAAAGAGACAGAGAGAGGAGTAAGATGGGGATAAAGGGGAAATATGGCCAGTTTCTCTCCTAAAACTGATTGATTTGGGCTGACTGTGATTTTGCTTTCTTTATGGAGGCAGGGTGTCCGGGGACATGCTTGTAACTCTTGGCTGTGCTACCAAAGGGAGAAATGCAGCATGGGGAACACTTTCTATTTGGAGAACCCAGGCTGAGCAGGGACAGGGAAATCCAGCTTAGAAGTAGGAGACTTGAAAGAACCAACTCCAACTCTCAGCAACCTTCCAGCCCCCTCCCACCACCACCAGCTAAAGGTCAGATGGTCAGGAGAGAAAGCAGCTCTGGAGCTGAATAGGCCAATCTGTTCATTTTACAGAGGAGAAACCTGAGGTCCAGAGGGGCTAAATGACTTTCGCAGAACCACACAGCATTTCACTGGGAGATTTAAGCTGAGATCATGTCATGTGACTCCAGTCCAGGGCGTGCACCCTCACCTCTCAGATCCTCTCGGGATGGGCTACTGATTTTCCAGGACTCGGGAGGTCTCCAGGAGACCTTTCTTTTCGTGGCACCTTCCCTCTTCCTGTCATAATCCCAGAGCTCATCTCTCTTCTTTGTACATGAAGGTCAGAAACAAGGGAGAGACAAGGATAGGCAAGAGCAGGAGGTGAAGTGGTACCCAGCCCACCTTTGCAGAGCACCTCTGGAGAGTCCTCTTTGTTGTCTCTTGGGAACAAGAGGCTCCCAGGAGGGCCTTTCCCTGCCCCTCTCCATTCCTACCCTTCACTCTGCTGCTTCTGGGGAATGATAGCCCAGCGTGGGTGGGAGAGTACCCCCACCCAAGGGAAGAGAGGATGCTGAAAAACCAGGCGCTGCTGCATATTTCCAGGGATTCATCTACTTCCTCGCCTTCAATTAACCCTCTGACCCATCCTGATTTTCAGGTTGACGTAAAGCAGCTTCCAAGATGTCTCAGCAATGCACTCTGCCAGTGACCTTGCCCCCTGCCCCCAGCAAGGAGCCCTTAAAGCCTGTTTCTCCTCCCACCAACATCCAGCAGGAGCAAGTGAAACAGCCAACTCCACTGCCTGCCCCATTCCAGAAGGTACCCTCGGAGATTCCAGGGAAGGATCCTATGGAGCTCGGGAAGAAACACACAACTCCTGTGAAGGAGGTGCCCAAGAAAGAGTGTGAGCCACGGCAACAGGAGCCACAGCAGCAGGAACAGCAGCAGCAGCAAAAGTCAGAGGAGCAAGGAAAGCATGTGGAACAGCAGCAGCAACAGCAAGAATCACAGGAGCAAGGAAAGCCTGTGGAAGAGCAGCAGCAGCAGAAAGTGTCACAGGAGCAAGGAAAGCCTGTGATACAGCAGCAGCAGCAGCAGAAAGAGTCCCAGGAGCAAGGAAAGCCTGTGGAACAGCAGCAGCAGCAGAAAGAGTCACAGGAGAATGGAAAGCCTGTGATAAAGCAGCAGCAGCAGCAGAAAGAGTCACAGGAGATAGGAAAGCCTGTGGAACAGCAGCAGCAGCAGCAGAAAGAGTCACAGGAGCAAGGAAAGCCTGTGAAACAGCAGCAGCAGCAGCAGAAAGAGTCCCAGGAGCAAGGAAAGCCTGTGGAACAGCAGCAGCAGCAGAAAGAGTCACAGGAGAAAGGAAAGCCTGTGGAACAGCAGCAGCAGCAGAAAGAGTCACAGGAGATAGGAAAGCCTGTGGAACAGCAGCAGCAGCAGAAAGAGTCCCAGGAGCAAGGAAAGCCTGTGAAACAGCAGCAGCAGCAGCAGCAGCAGAAAGAGTCACAGGAGAAAGGAAAGCCTGTGATACAGCAGGAACAGCAGAAAGAGTCACAGGAGAAAGGAAAGCCTGTGATACAGCAGCAGCAGCAGCAGAAAGAGTCACAGGAGCAAAGAAAGCCTGTGGAACAGCAGCAGCAGCAGCAGAAAGAGTCCCAGGAGAAAGGAAAACCTGTGATACAGCAGCAGCAGCAGCAGCAGAAAGAGTCACAGGAGCAAAGAAAGCCTGTGGAACAGCAGCAGCAGCAGCAGAAAGAGTCCCAGGAGCAAGGAAAGCCTGTGGAACAGCAGCAGCAGCAGCAGAAAGAGTCCCAGGAGCAAGGAAAGCCTGTGGAACAGCAGCAGCAGCAGAAAGAGTCACAGGAGAATGGAAAGCCTGTGATAAAGCAGCAGCAGCAGCAGAAAGAGTCACAGGAGAAAGGAAAGCCTGTGATACAGCAGCAGCAGCAGCAGCAGCAGAAAGAGTCACAGGAGCAAAGAAAGCCTGTGGAACAGCAGCAGCAGCAGCAGAAAGAGTCCCAGGAGCAAGGAAAGCCTGTGGAACAGCAGCAGCAGCAGCAGAAAGAGTCCCAGGAGCAAGGAAAGCCTGTGGAACAGCAGCAGCAACAGCAGAAAGAGTCACAGCAGAACGGAAAGCCTGTGATACAGCAGAAGCAGCAGCAGCAGAAAGAGTCACAGGAGCAAGGAAAGCCTGTGGAACAGCAGCAGCAGCAGCAGAAAGAGTCACAGGAGAAAGGAAAGCCTTTGGAAGAGCAGCAACAGCAACAGAAAGAGTCACAGGAGAAAGGAAAGCCTGTGATACAGCTGCAGCAGCAGCAGCAGAAAGAGTCACAGGAGAAAGGAAAGCCTGTGATAAAGCAGAAGCAGCAGCAGAAAGAGTCACAGGAGCAAGGAAAGCCTGTGGAACAGCAGCAGCAGCAGAAAGAGTCACAGGAGCAAAGAAAGCCTGTGGAACAGCAGCAGCAGCAGAAAGAGTCCCAGGAGCAAGGAAAGCCTGTGGAACAGCAGCAGCAACAGCAGAAAGAGTCACAGCAGAACGGAAAGCCTGTGATACAGCAGCAGCAGCAGCAGCAGAAAGAGTCACAGGAGAAAGGAAAGCCTGTGATACAGCAGCAGCAGCAGCAGAAAGAGTCCCAGGAGCAAGGAAAGCCTGTGGAACAGCAGCAGCAGCAGAAAGAGTCACAGGAGAACGGAAAGCCTGTGATAAAGCAGCAGCAGCAGAAAGTGTCACAGGAGCAAGGAAAGCATGTGGAACAGCTGAAACAGGAGAAGAAGGTCTTGGGCCAGCGGCTGGATCAAGAGCTAGCAAAGAAAGATGAGCAACTGGAAAAGAAAGGGGAACAGCAGCTGAAGCAGTAGGAGGGGTTGCTGAAGTAGCCTCTTCTTGTCCCAACTCCTGGCCAGGTCCAAGAGACCAACCCAGTCCAGCCACTGAAGGGAGAAGTCTTGCCCCCTAAAGAAGCAGGAGGTGTAGTGTCCCCCAAATATAAGTAACCACCCCTAGGGACCCAGAGGCCCCTGGAAATCCCACACAAGTGAAGAGAGAGCCAGTGGCCAGGCTTACCTCCAGTCCCCAGCCTGGGTGGCCCACCTTATCTGTGAACCTGCCTGACCCTGTCCTTCTGCATGTCCCTTGGATAGGGCTTGGCGGGGAGGGGAGCTATTGCCCAGCACCCACCCCTGATGAGCCCAATCCCAACCTCAGGTGTCCAGAGCCTCTGCTTGAAGAGACAGTGACTACAGCAACTCTGACTGCATCCCCACTACTATTGTTGAATCTGTGCGTGTGTACAATAATACAGAATAAATGCTGGAAGACCTGGGATCCTGTATTCTCTTTGGCTTTTTACCCTCTGTCGCTCACCGTATACAAACCTGTGTGGGGGTTAATGGTTGCAAATGACTCTTGGCCAATTTCCAAAGGAGGACAGACATTTTGACCCCTTTTTAATTCTGCTCCCCAAACCATTCAATACATTCAACAGCTTCTAAAAATGAGATCACAACAACACCAAAAGAAAACAAAACAACTTCATTCATGCACCTGAAAGGAGCACTTAGCAGTCATGAAACAACTTCATTCATGCACCTGAAAGTAGCACTTGGCAGTCATGAAGAGGAGATAGGTTATTCTGGTTGGGGGAAGAGGATCTATTCATCTCAGTTCAACACTGCTTTACATTATAGCCCCGGAGCCCAATCCTAGCCCATGGCCAAAGGCATGGGGAGGGAGTGGAGGCTCCACCTGGGTTCTGGTCCCTGCCCAGGTTTTCTCTCCATAGAATGTCCTCATGGTTTCCAAGAGTCTTACTAACTGCTTCCATGGTTAAGGAAGACTTTAGGAAAGCAAAGAAGCAGAACTGGGCAAGATGGGGAGAGGAGAGACTCCTGGGACTGGTCTCTGAAGGAGAAAGTGACAGTGTCACTAAAGGAAGTAAAGGTTGCGCCAGCTGGAATCATGGAAGCCAAAGTGCTGAATAGCCTGGAGAAATACAGATCCAAGGTCATTGCAGTGGTTACCCTCCCTGACATTTCTGTAGCCTTTCCTGCCATCAATCACATCAGGACGTGGCGGCTCTCTCCTTCCTGGGAATCACCTGGCTCTAACTATTTAACCACATCATCTCAGGCAGGTTGTCTCAAGTTACCCAAAGCTATTTCATCACAGCCATGAGCATATGTCAGGGACATCCCTTTTGAGACTGCCATAGGCACCCAAACTCAATAGGTTGGAGGGCACTTAGTATCTCCTACTGCCCACCCAACTCCAGGGACACCCACTGTCATTCCTCCTTAGGTATTCTCTCTCTCGGGTAATGACACCTTCTCTGCATTCACCGAAGCCATTCTCCACTCCTTCCTTTGCTTCCCTACTCTCCAGCAGAGACCAAGTCCTTGCTATCCTTACCCACACCTGCCAAGCTTTGACTGAGGTCATTTCTCACCTGAACTATTGCAATGGCCCTCAAGCTGTTCTCCTTTGCTCCCTGTCTCCACACACCCTGCAATCCACCCATCACACAGAGGACAGGGTGTTCTACTTAAAATTCTGATCTAACTACCTCACTCCTTGAGTTAATGCTTGTCAGCGGCTCTCATTGTTCAGAGGATGAGAATGAAGGCTCAAGTCCTCCTAACAGGACAAGAGTTAGAAGGAAGTCTGAGTAGAACTGGTTGGGAAGATTGGGGGCACAGTGAGAAGTAATCAGAAACACCCAGAATATGTGCAAATGTTTTTGAAGTCTTAGGTTTTGATTTTTTCGTAGACCTTATTTCTCTGTTATTTTCTTTTTTTAATTTGTTTATTTAACTATAGTTGATTTACAATATTGTGTTAGTTTCAGCTGTACAACTTCAGATTCTTTTCCATTATAGGTTATTACAAGATATTGAATATAGTTCCACATGCTATGCAGCAAATCCTTGTTGTATATCTATTTTACATATAGTAGTAGGTGTAATAGACCTTTCTTTAGAACAGTTTCCAATTTATGAAAAAGTCAAGAAGACAGTAAAAAGAGTTACCATACACTTCACACCCAGTTTCCCTTATTATTAACATCTTACATTGGTATAGCACATTTATTATTATAATTAACAAAACTGTATTGGTACATTATTATTAACTGAAGTTCAAGGTTTATTCCTATTGTTTTAGTTTTTACCTACTGTCTTTTCCTGTTTCAGGATCCCATCTAGAATATCACATTACATTTAGTTGTCTTGTCTCCTTAGGCTCCTCTTGACTGTGACAGTTTCTCACTTTCCTTGATTTTTGATGACCTTGACAGTTTTGAGGGGTCCTGGTCAGGTATTTTATAGAATATCCCTCAAATTGGGTTTGTCTGATGTTTTCTTCATGATTAGACTGCAGTTATGGGTTTTTAAGAGGAAGACCACAGAGGTAAAGTGCCTTTTTCATCACATTATTTAAAGGGGACATACTATTCACATGATTTATCACTTTGATCACCTGGCTGAGGTAACATCTATCAGGCTTTGCCACTCTCCTCATCCTCCCTCCAACATCCCGTATTACTGTACTGTATTCTTTGGAAGGAAGTCACTGTGCAAAGCCCACAACTAAGAAGTGGGGAGTTGGGGCTTCCCTGGTGTTACAGTGGTTGAGAATCTGCCTGCTAATGCAGGGGACACGGGTTCGAGCCCTGGCCTGGGAGGATCCCACATGCCGTGGAGCAACTAAGCCCGTGAGCCACAACTACTGAGCCTGCGCGTCTGGAGCTTGTGATCCGCAACAAGAGAGGCCGCGATCGTGAGAGGCCTGCGCACCGCGATGAAGAGTGGCTCCCGCTTGCCACAACTAGAGAAAGCCCTCGCACAGAAACGAAGACCCAACACAGCAAAAATAAATAAATAAATTAATAAACTCCTACCCCCAACATCTAAAAAAAAAAAAATGTGGGATGTTAAGCTCCCCATCACTGAGGGTGGAGTGTCATCATAAATTATTTTGAATTTCCTGTATAGGAAATGTATCTCTTCCCTCTCCTTATGTATGTATATATATATGGACATATGCATTTAATCATTTATTTATGTCAGCATGTACTCATGAATATTTATTTTATACTTTGGGCTATAACCCAGTAGTACTTTATTTTCTCTTTCATTGTGGTGAAATAAATATTACATAAAATTTACTATATTAATCATTGTACAGTTCAGAGGTATTAAGTACATTCATGTTGTCGCGCAACCCTCACCACCATCCATCTTGCAAAATTGTAACTCTGTACCTATTAAACAACAATTCCCCATGACCTTCTCCCCACAACCCCTGGCAACCACCGTTCTACTTTTTTTCTTTTTTTCTGATCTCCCTTTTTCCCCTACACCACTGTTTCTTGTAACCACTATTCTCCCCTCTGCTACTATAAGTTCAGCTTTTTTGGTCACAAATATCAGGGTTTCCTCCCTTTCTAAGACAAAATAATATATCATGTATTATATCTATATTACATCAAAATATAATATAATGTTATATACCACATTTTCTTTATCCATTCATCCACTGACATTTAAGTTATTTCCATATCTTGGCTATCATGAATAATGCTACAATGAACATGGGGTATCTCTTCAAGATACTGATTTCATTTTCTTTAGATATATACCCAGAAGTGGTATTGCTGAATCATATGGTAGTTCTATTTTTAATTTTTTGAGGAACCTTCATATTGTTTTATATAATAACTGTAGCAATTTACAGTCCTACCAACAGTGTACACGGGTTCTCTGTTCTCCACATCCTTGCCAACACTTGTTAGCTTTTGACTTTTTTATAGTAGCCATTCTAACCGGTGTGAGAGGATATCTCATTGTGGTTTGATTCATATTTCCCTGCTGATAAGTGATGCTGGGAATCTTTTCATATTCCTGTTGCTAACAGTATGGTGCTGACATAAAAATAGACACTTAGATCAATGGAACAGAATATAGAACCTAGAAATAAATCCATGCTTATATGGTCAACTAATTTTTGACAAAGGCGCCAAGAATAAACGATGGAGAAAGATAGTCTCCTCAATAAATGGTGTTAGGAAAATGGATATCCACATGGAAAAGAATGAAATTAGACTCTCAGAATGATACACAAAAAACAACTCAAAATGGATTAAAGACTTAAGGGCAAGACCTGAAACCATCAAACTTCTAGAAGAATATATAGGGGAAAAGTTCCTTGGCATTGGTCTTGGCAATAATAGTATGGATCTGACACCAAAGCACAGAAAACAAGAGCGAAAATAAACAAGTGGAATGCATTAAACTAAGAAGCTTTTGAACAGCAAAGGAAACCATCAACAAAATGCAAAGCAAATTAAGAATGAAAGAAAATATTTACAAATCATATATCTGATAAGGGGCTCATATCCAAAGTATATAAGGAACTCTTACAACTCAATAGCAAAAAACAAAAATAAAACAAAACAAACAACAAATAATCTGATTTTAAAATGGGCAAAGGACCTGAATAGTATTTTCTTTATTTTGTTGCTCAGATTGTTCCAGCTTTGGCCATCAGGAGCTCTTTCAGTTGGCTGCTATGTCCTTCATTAAACATCAATGTGGAGTTTTAAAATTTTGTTTTATTTTCTGTTTTTTCCTTTGTTCCTTTGTTTTGTCTTTTGAACATTTCCATCCTTTCTGGTGCTACAAGGTGCTCCAGGCACATCTTGTATATTCCTGCCCCAGTTCTAGAGTCAATAATTTCTTCAAGGAGCCCTTGTTGATTTTACTGGATAATGGTATTAGAAACTAAGATATAGGTTCTTGGTGTGCTCATTGCTAGTAGTTTATTATTTCTTTTGGGCCCTCTCGGCTGACAAAGGAAATATATGTGTGTATACTAACCCATGTGTACGTACATGTGTGTGTGCATTTTTATAAGTAACCATCTATATTTATAGAATATTAAGCTAAACATAGTTCATATTAAGGCCTCCAACTGTAATCCATTATCACACTAGCCTCTTCACCTTTCTCATCTGTAAATTCTGACTCCAGCAGTGAGAAACATCACGCCCACCATCCATTTCTTAGTTGCTCATTTCCAGTTTACATTTATAGCAGAATCAGAATTGTTAACCTGAAACCCCATACTTCCAGTGTAAGTATCCTTATCAACTATATCGCAGTGCTTAAGAGCAGTTCCTTTGCCTTTAAAAGTCCTACAGATTTCTTTCATCTCCAAAGTTATTTAAGTTAGCATCTTTTTCTCTCACCCCCTCGATGAGGTAGTTTCATACATTTGTAACACAGATTCTATTTTCACAGTGTGTATTCCTTCCTAGGATCCCCCAATTTCCTAATTTTTAAAAAATTTGCATACATTGTTTCACTTTTTGTACTATAAAATTCTACTGGTTTTGACAAATACATAATGATATATATCCATTATTACATTATCATACAGAGTATTTTCACCACCCTAAAAAAGAATCTCCTATGCTTCACCTATTCAACCCTTTCCTTTCTCTTGCTGAACCCCTGAGAACCACTGATCTCTATAGTTTTGCCTTTCTAGAATGTCATATAATTGAAATCATGCAGCATATAGCCTTTCAGACTGGCTTCTTTGACTTAGATATAGGCAATTAAGGTTCACCCATGTCTTTTTGTGGTTTGATGGCTTATTTCTCTTTGTCACTAATATTCTATTTTATGGAAGTACCACAGTTTGTTTATCCATTCACCTATCAAAAGACGTCTTGGTTGCTTCCATTTTTGGGCAATTATGAAAAAAGCTTCTATAAATCTTTGTGCGCAGGTTTTTTTTGTGGACTTAGGTTTTTAAATCAGTTAGGTAAAACCCCTATGAGCACAGTTGCTGGAGTGTATGGTAAGACTATGTTTAGCTTTGCCAGAATCAGGTATTCTCTCTTCCAAAGTGTCTGCAGTATTTTGTATTGCCACCAGCAATGAATGAGAGTTTCTGTTGCCTGGCATCTTCATCAGCATTTGATATTGACAACTTTATGGATTTTAACCATTCTAATAGGTTTGTAGAGGTATCTTATTGTTTTAAGTTGCAATTCCCTAATGAAGAATGACGTTGAGCATATTTTCATTATACTTATTTGTTATCTATCTTCTTTTGTGAGGTGTCCTGATCTTTTGCTCATTTTTAAATTAAGTTGCTCATTTTCTTATTGTTGAGTTTTTAAAATTCTTTGTATATACTGGGTTGATCAGACATGTGTTTTAAAATATTTTCTCCCAGTCTGTGGCTTAATAGTGTCTTTCACAGAGCACAAGATTTAAATTTTAATAAAGTCCAACTTATTAATGTTTTCTTTGGGCAATCATGATTTGATGTTGTATCTGAAAACTCACCAACATGATATGGGATAAAATCAGAGAGGTAAGAAAAGATCATATGTGACTTTGCATGCCAAGGCAATACATTTGGATTTTATTTTGGAGGATCACAGAAGTCATTAGAGGATTTGAGCAGGGGGCAACCTGATTTACATTTTTTAAGAGACCACAGCTCTGAAGAGAATTAATTACAGAGGCAGGCACCAGTGAAAATAGGGTCTAGAGTGGTGGTAGATGAGAGCTGCTTTGATTAATGAAATGTGGTAGTGGATACCTGTTGTGATTAGAAAATGTTAATTTCCTTAAAATGCATAAATTTTTTAATTAAAAAAATAAATATTAAAAAATAAAAACTGATCAACAATCCCAAGGTCACTTGGATTTTCTTCTAGGTTACCCTATAGAAATTTTATAATTTTACATTTAGGTCCATGATCAATTCTAAGTTAATTTCTATGAAAGGTGTAAGATCTGGGTCTCAATTCATTATTTTTGTATATGAATGTCCAATTGTTCCAACATGACTTGTTGAAAAGATTATCCTTCTCCACTGAAATGCCTTTGCTCCTTTGTCAAAGATCAGTTGACTATGCTTGTGTAGGTCTAGTTTTGCTTCTCTATTCAGTTATATTAAACTGTAGATCTACTCTTTCACCAATATCATGCTGTTTTGATTACTGTGCTTTATAATAAGCCTTAAAATTAGGTAATGTCAGTCCTCTAACTTTGTTCTTCTTCTTTAGTCTTGTGTTGGCTATTTTGAGTCTTTCACCTTTTCATATAAACTTTAGAATCAGTCCGTTGATATTCACAAAACAGCTTGCTAGGATTTTGTTTTGGATTACATTGAGTCTATAGATCAGTTTGGGAGGAATTCATATCTTGACAATATTGAGTCTTTGCATCCATGAACATGCAATATCCTTCCATTTGTTTAGATCTTTGATCTCTTTCTTCAGATTATTGTAGTTTTCACATATAGATCCTGTACATATTTTATTAGATTTTTACCTAAGTTTCTTTCCTTTTTTTTTTTTTTTTGGTAAGTGGCATTATGCTTTTAATATCAAATTCCATGTGCTCACTGCTGGGATATAGGAAAACAATTGACTTCTGTATATTAACCTTGTATCCTGTGATCTTGCTATAATTGCTGTTAGTTCCAGAAGGTTTACTGTTGTTGATTCTTTGGGATTTTCTGTATAGAGAGTCATGACATCTGGTAAGTGCTCCCATGTGCTGGTACATATTTCCTGCAGATCGATCAGTGAATAATTATTCCCTCCCTTAGCAGGGCCAGCATTAACTCAGTTGGCTTTGCTAAGACTTGAACCAATGGCCAGGAGAGGAGGTGGGGGAGATCTTAAGTTAGATGATAATGCCTTACAAAGCATCTGCTTCAGGTGAATCCTCTTCATATCTTCAGCCAGTGGGGATGTGGAGACTGATATCTTCTATCCGAGGAGAGTGGCCTGCTTTTGCAAGCTGAGAAAATTCAGAGGACCCTGGAGTTCAGTGTTACCAAGCACAGACGTGAATATGTTCCCATCCCAAGTTTTGAGGTTCCATTCTTTCCCTGTTAGGGGCCTGTCCTTGGTATAGGAAACATGTGGATGCTATAAATTCAGCTTTCTATAAAGGTTACTATTAGGTCCTAGGCCTGGCGTTTAGCACCATCTGCCCTTTGCAGTTGATGAGGGTGTCTTTAAACACTACTATGGATGCCTTCTGACTTTCACATCACGTCTTAAGATAATGAGTGGATGACCTGAGTTTGTCATTTTTTTTCTCTTTAAAGCACCAATAGCATCCAGCAACAACTGCCCAAGCCCACTGTCCTTATGGTTACCACTTCCTCCATATACCTCAAATGTCAAAGATATTGCACAAGCCAGTGCATCACCTTCCATTGGATCTTGCCTCAATGCACCATAAAAGATAGTGCAACATGCCAAGAGCTCCCAAAACCAGTGAAGGGAGTTTTGTTTCCTTCCAGCCAGCAAGCAAACCAACTCCAAAATTCCACCACCAGAATCAGCTTCCTGGAACCACAGCTGATATCATCTCCCACCCTGAGATGAGGATTTATTTGCAAGTAATTTATTAGGGTTGTGTTTCTAGTGGAAACTAGTCAGGGAGTAGGAGAAGCAGGACTGTGAAGAAGGAGTCATGTGGGTGTGGTTTCAGGCAAAGATGGATGGGGGAGGGGAGCATCCATCTGCCCCTACAGGAGAACTCTAGAATGTAGAACAAGTCTCAGAGCTGTGTTGGCAGGAGGCAAGAGAGCTGGGCTGCTGTGTTCTTGCACGTATAAATCACTGGTTGAGGGCCACTCCGGGGAGACATACGATGCCAGGTACCTCAGGCTGTCTGCCTGTGAGGACGGAGCAGATTAGGTTGCTCAAGGGCAGTCAACTGAAGAAGCACCGCCATGTGACCAAATGGAGACAGAACCATACCAAAGCCCACGTGGTGCTGAATAACTCCATGAGGATGAAGTCAGCAAAATCCAGATGTGAAACACTCTGTATGACAGATAATAATATACTTTCTTCAGTTAAAAACTTCAAAGGAGGCAAAAAAAAAAGGACAGGGAATCTATACATGAAAATAAGAGATAGATTAACCAATAACAATGTACCTACCTTGTTTTGATCTCAATTCAAATAAATTGTTAGAAAAATAATGACTTTTATGAGATCATTGGAAATGTGAACACTGAGTGTACATTGCATAATAAAAAATATTTTTGGTATTTTTAAGGTGTGATAATATTTACTATAACTTCAGAGGGGAAAAAAAAGAGTCTTAATTTGGAGATATCTATAGATAAAGTGACATGAGTCTGGAATTTGCTTTAAAAAAATACTGAAGTGGGACAGTGAATGGGCATATAAATGAAATGAAATTGCCCATAATTTGATAATTATTAAAGCTGGGTGATATACATGACATTCTTTTTACTATTCTGTCCACTTTTGTATATGTTTAAAATTTCCCATAAAATAGTAAAAAATACATTTAAAAATGCTAATATATACAATATAGAAATTGTATCCTTTGTAACTAAACATAGAGTAAAAAAATTAGATTTTTAACTTGAAATGTAAAGAGCAGAGCAGAACTTTTGAAATATTTTATAGAGATGTCTTTGTTTGGTTTCCCCCAAAGAAACACAGTATGAGATAAGTAGTTTTTCTGATAAGTGACCCCAAGAAGCAGAAGTCAGGGGCACTAGAAAGAGTAAAACAAGACAGGAAAGAAAGTCAGTCCAAGGGTGTGTCGTTGAGCTGGTGTTACTGTAGGTACCCACTCGGGAGCTTCTAAGGACTGTGTAGAACGTGGGTCAGAATGGTCCATCTAAGATAGGAAAGGATGTTATCTCTCCTTGGACTCCTGTCTCCTAGTGAGCGGTTGCCGTAGTGGGTGCTAACTCCCTCAGGCTTCCACACTGTTCTTGCACCCACATGATGGGGCAGGCTTCTGTCACTATGCCCTGGGAGAGAAGGAAGAGATCCCTGGTGTGGCTGAAGTGAAGTGCTGTCATACTACCCCTGAGCATATGCAGTTGGCACAGTTACACACCCCTAGGCAAAAAAGGGGGTCAGGAAAATGGGAAATGGCACATAGAAGGTGTCAAGACAGTAAGAATCTAAAAAGTCTGACGGGAGACACTTGCAGACCTTATGGTCAGAGCAGTCTCCCTACTGCAGCTGCATCTTTCCCCAACCCCACTAAAATTATCGCTTCATATAAAGTCTCCCCTTACTAAAAAAAAATACATATAATAAAGTTTGACAGCAACTGAATTATTTTCCTAGTAATTTCCCTTTTTCATTTGAAGTTAAATTTGTTATAAATTTGTTTTTCTTTGCAGTTTCTGCTCTAACTATAGTCATGATCCCCTTTTTTTAAATTCCCAGTATTATTTTTTGACTTTTTTACCCTGGTAAATATTGTCAGTCTTAACTAATTTTTTTCATCTGTTCAAATAAGCCATTTGCCTCTGTTGATTCCCCTCTGTTGTATCTTCTTTTTTAAATTTATATATACTTTTTATAAAGCAGGTTCTTCTTTTTTTGGAATTTTTCAATTTTATTTTATTTGTTCTTTTATACAGCAGGTTCTTATTAGTTATTCATTTTATACATATTAGTGTATATACATCAATCACAATCTCCCAATTCATCCCACCACCACCACCCGCATGCCCCCTACACTTTCACCCTTTGGTGTCCATATGTTTTTTCTCTACATCTGTGCCTCTATTTCTCCCTTGCAAACCAGTTCATCTGTACCATTTTTCTAGATTCCACATACATGTGTTAATATATGATATTTGTTTTTCTCTTTCTGACTTACTTCACTGTGT
This sequence comes from Leucopleurus acutus, assembly GCF_964270905.1. NCBI lineage: Eukaryota > Metazoa > Chordata > Mammalia > Artiodactyla > Delphinidae > Leucopleurus > Leucopleurus acutus. Next base: position 83,487,302 of record NC_139143.1, on the reverse strand, counting down.
ATGACAGTCTCTAGATTCATCCACGTCTCTACAAATGACACAATTTCATTCCTTTTATGGCTGAGTAATATTCCATTGTATATATGTACCACATCTTCTTTATCCATTTGTCTGTTGATGGGCAGTTAGGTTGCTTCCATGACCTGGTCATTGTAAATAGTGCTGCAATGAACATTGGGGTGCATGTATCTTTTCGACTTATGATTTTCTCCAGATAGGAGTGGGACTGCAGAATCATATGGTAATTCTATTTTTAGTTTTTTAAGGAACCTCCATACTGTTCTCCATAACGGCTGTATTAATTTACGTTCCCACCAACAGTGCAAGAGGGTTCCCTTTTGCCCACACCCTCTCCAGCATTTGTTGTTTGTAGATTTTTTGATGATGCCCATTCTAACCAGTTTGAAGTGATACCTCATTATAGTTTTGATTTTCATTTCTCTAATAATTAGTGATGTTGAGCAGCTTTTCATGTGTCTCTTGGCCATCTGTATATCTTCTTTGGAGAAATGTTTATTTGGGTCTTCTGCCCATTTTTGGATTGGGTTGTTTGTTTTTTTTTAATATTGAACTGCATGAGCTGTTTATATATTTTGGAGATTAATCCTTTGTCCGTTGATTCATTTGCAAATATTTTCTCCCATTCTGAGGGTTGTTTTTTTGTCTTGTTTGTACTTTCCTTTGCTGTGCAAAAACTTTTAAGTTTCATTAGGTCCCATTTGTTTATTTTTGTTTTCATTTCCACTACTCTAGGAGGTGGATCACAAAAGATCTTTCTGTGATTTATGTCAAAGAGTGTTCTTCCTATCCTCTAAGAGTTTTATAGTATCCGGTCTTACACATTTAGGTCTATAATCTATTTGGAGTTTATATTTATGTATGGTGTTAGGGAGTGTACTAATTTCATTCTTTTGCATGTAGCTGTCCAGGTTTCCCAGCACCACTTATTGAAGAGACTGTCTTTTCTCCATTGTATATCCTTGCCTCCTTTGTCACAGATTAGTTGACCATAGGTGTGTGGGTTTACCTCTGGGCTTTCTATCCTGTTCCATTGATCTATTTTTCTGTTTTTGTGCTGGTACCATATTGTCTTGATTACTGTAGCTTTATAGTATAGTCTGAAGTCAGGGAGTCTGATTCCTCCTGCTCGTTTTTTATCCCTCAAGATTGCTTTGGCTATTTGGGGTCTTTTATGTCTCCATACAAATTTTAAGATTTTTTTGTTCAAGTTCTGTAAAAAAGGCCATTGGTGATTTAATAGGGATTGCATTGAATGTATAGAGTGCTATGGGTAGTGTAGCCATTTTCACAATATTGATTCTTCCAATCCAAAAACATGATATATCTCTCCATCTGTTTGTGTCATCTTTGATTTCTTTCATCAGTGTCTTATAATTTTCTGAGTCCAGGTCTTTTACCTCCTTAGGTGGGTTTATTCCTAGGTATTTTATTCTTTTTGTTGCAGTGGTGAATGCGATTGTTTCCTTAATTTCACTTTCTGATCATTCATTGTTAGTGTATAGAAATGCAAGAGATTTCTGTGCATTAATTTTGAATCCTGCAACTTTACCAGATTCATTGGTTAGCTCTAGTGGTTTTCTGGTGACATCTTTAGGATTATCTATGTATAGTATCATATCATCTGCAAACAGTGACAGTTTTACTTCTTCTTTTCCAATTTGTATTCCTTTTATTTCTTTTTCTTCTCTGATTGCCATGGCTAAGACTTCAAAAACTATGTTGAATAATAGTGGTGAGAGTGGACAACCTTGTCTTCTTCCTGGTCTTAGAGGAAATGCTTTCAGTTTTTCACCATTGAGAATAATGTTTGCTGTGGTTTTGTCATATATGGCCTTTATTATGTTGAGGTAAGTTCCCTCCGTGCCACTTTCTGGAGAGTTTTTATCATAAATGGGTGTTGAATTTTGTCAAAAGCTTTTTCTGCATCTATTGAGACGATCATATGGTTTTCATTCTTCAGTTTTTCAATATGGTGTATCACAGGGATTGATTTGCATACATTGAAGAATTCTTGCATCCCTGGGATAAACCCCACTTGATCATGGTGGATGATCATTTTAATGTGCTGCTGTATTCTGTTTGCTCGTATTTTGTGAGGATTTTTGTGTCTATGTTCATCAGTGATAATGGTCTGTAATTTTCTTTTTTGTTTGTAGTATCTCTGTCTGGTTTTGGTATCAGGGTGATTGTGGCCTTCTAGAATGAGTTTGGGAGTGTTCCTTCCTCTACAATTTTTTGGAAGAGTTTAAGAAGGATGAGAGTTAGCTCTTCTCTAAATGTTTGATAGAATTCACCTGTGAAGCCATCTGGTCCTGGACTTTTGTTTGTTGGAAGATTTTTAATCACAGTTTCAATTTCATTGCTTGTGACTTGTCTGTTCATATTTTCTATTTCTTCCTGGTTCAGTCTTGGAAGGTTATACCTTTCTAAGAATTTGTCCATTTCTTCCAGGTTGTCCATTTTATTGGCATAAAGTTGCTTGTAGTAGTCTCTTAGGATGCTCTGTGTTTCTGCGGTGTCCATTGTAACTTCTGCTTTTTCATTTCTAATTTTATTGATTTGAGTCCTCTCCCTCTTTTTCTTGATTAGTCTGGCTAAAAGTTTATCCACTTTGTTTATCTTCTCAAAGAACCAGCTTTTAGTTTTATTGACCTTTGCTATTGTTTCCTGTTTCTATTTCATTTATTTCTGCTCTGATCTTTATGATTTTTTTCCTTCAGCGAACTTTAGGTTTTGTTTGTTCTTCTTTCCCTCGTTCCTTTAGGTATAAAGTTAGATTGTTTATTTGAGATTATTTTTGTTTCTTGAATTAGGATAGTATTGCTATAAACTTCCCTCTTAGAACTGCTTTTGCTGTGTTCCATAGGTTTTGGATCATGGTGTTTTCATTGTCATTTGTCTCTAGGTGTTTTTTGATTTCCACTTTGATTTATTCAGGGATCTCTTGGTTATTTAGTAATGTATTGTTTAGTCTCCATGTTTTTGTGTTTTTTATGTTTTTTTCTCTGTAATTTATTTTTAATCTCATAGCGTTGTGGTCAGAAAAGATGCTTGATATGATTTCAATTTTCTTAAATTTACTTAGGATTGATTTGTGAACCAAGATGAGATCTATCCTGGAGAATGTTCTGTGTGCGCTTGTGAAGAAAGTGTAATCTGCTGTTTTTGGATGGAATGTCCTATAAATATCAATTAAATCTCTCTGGTCTACTGTGTCATTTAAAGCTTGTGTTTCCTTATTAATTTTCTGTTTGGATGATCTGTCCATTGATGTGAGGTGTTAAAGTGCCCCACTATTATTGTGTCACTGTTGATTTCCTCTTTTATAGCTGTTTGCAGTTGCCTTATGTATTGAGACGCTCCTATGTTGGGTGCATATATATTTATAATTGTTATATCTTCTTCGTGGATTGATCCCTTGATCATTATGTAGTTTCCTTCCTTGTCTCTTGTAACATTCTTTATTTTAAAGTCTATTTTATCTGATGAGTATAGCTACTCCAGCTTTCTTTTGATTTCCATTTGCATGGAATATCTTTTTCCATCCCCTCACTTTCAGTCTTTATGTGTCCCTAGGTCTGAAGTGGGTCTCTTGTAGACAGCATATATATGGGTCTTGTTTTTGTTTTTGTTTTTTTTCGGTATGCAGGCCTCTCACTGTTGTGGCCTCTCCCATTGCGGAGCACAGGTTCCGGATGCACAGGCTCAGCGGCCATGGCCCACGGGCCCAGCTGCTCCGTGGCATGTGGTATCTTCCCGGATCAGGGCATGAACCTGTGTCCCCTGCATCGGCAGGCGGACTCCCAACCACTGCGCCACCAGGGAAGCCCTGAGTCTTGTTTTTGTACCCGTTCATTGAGCCTGTGTCTTTTGGTTGGAGCCTTTAATCCATTAACATTTAAGGTAATTATTGATATGTACATTCCTATGACCATTTTCTTAATTGTTTTGGATTTGCTTTCGTAGGTCCTTTTATTCTCTTGTGTTACCCAGTTAGAGAAGTTCCTTTAAGATTTGTTGTAGAGCTGGTTTGGTGGTGCTGAATTCTCTTAGCTTTTGCTTGTCTGTAAAGCTTTTGATTTCTCCATCGAATCTGAAGGAGATCCTTGCAGGGTAGAGTGATCTTGGTTGTAGGTTCTTCCCTTTCATCACTTTAAATATATCGTGCCACTCCCTTCTGGCTTGCAGAGTTTCTGCTGAGAAATTAGCTGTTAACATTATGGGAGGTCCCTTGTATATTATTTGTTGTTTTTCCCTTGCTGCTTTCAATAATTTTTCTTTGTCTTTAATTTTCATCAGTTTGATTACTATGTGTCTCAGCGTGTTTCTCCTTGGCTTTGTCCTGCGTGGGACTCTCTGCACGTCCTGGACTTGGGAGACTATTTCCTTTCCCATGTTAGGGAAGTTTTTGACTATAATCTCTTCAAATATTTTCTCAGGTCCTTTTTCTCTCTCTTCTCCCTCTGGGATCCCATAATGCAATTGTTTGTGCATTTAATGTTGTTTCAGAGATCTCTTAGGCTGTCTTCATTTCTTTTCATTCTTTTTTCTTTATATTGTTCTGCAGCAGTGAATTCCACCATTCTATCTTCCAGGTCACTTATCCGTTCTTCTGCCTCAGTTATTTGGCCATTGATTCCTTCTAGTGTATTTTTCATTTCAGTTATTGTATTGTTCATCTCTGTTTCTTTGTTCTTTAATTCTTCTAGATCTTTCTTAAACATTTCTTGCATCATCTCGATATTTTCCTCCAGTCTTTTTCCGAGGTCCTGGATCATCTTCACTATCATTATTCTGAATTCTTTTTCTGGGAGGTTGCCTATCTCCACTTCATTTAGTTGTTTTTCTGGGGTTTTATCTTGTTCCTTCATCTGGTACATAGCCCTTTGCCTTTTCATCTTGTCTGTCTTTCTGTGAATGTGGTTTTTGTTCCACAGCCTGCAGGATTGTTGTTCTTCTTGCTTCTGCTGTCTGCCCTCTGGTGGATGAGGCTATCTAAGAGCCTTGTGCAAGTTTCCTGATGGGAGGGACTGGTGGGGGGTAGAGCTGGCTGTTGCTCTCGTGGGCAGAGCTCAGTAAACCTACTCCACTTGTCTGCTGATGGATGGGGCTGGGTCCCCTCCCTGTTGGTTGTTTGGCCTGAGGCGACCCAACACTGCAGCCTACCGGGGCTCTTTGTCGGACTCTGGGAGGGTTCATGCCCAGGAGTACTTCCCAGAACTTCTGCTGCCAGTGTCCTTGTCCTCACTGTGAGACACAGCCACTCGCCACCTCTGCAGGAGGCCCTCCAACACAAGCAGTTACGTCTGGTTCAGTCTCCTATGGGGTCACTGCTCCTTCCCCTGCCTTCTGATGCACACACTACTTTGTGTGTGCCCTCCAAGAGTTGAGTCTCTGTTTCCCCTATTCCTGTCAAACACCTGCAATCAAAGCCCGCTAGCCTTCAAAGTCTGATTCTCTAGGAATTCCTCCTCCTGTTGCTGGACCCCCAGGTTGGAAGCCTGACGTGAGGCTCAGAACCTCACTCCAGTGGGTGGACTTCTGTGGTATAAGTGTTCTCCAGTTTGTGAGTCACCCACCCAGCAGTTATGGGATTTGATTTTATTGTGATTGCACCCCTCCTACTGTCTCATTGCGGCTTCTCCTTTGTCTTTGGATGTGGGATATCTTTTTTGGTGAGTTTCAGTGTGTTCTTGTCGATGATTGTTCAGCAGTTAGTTGTGATTCCAGTGCTCTCGCAAGAGGGGGTTAGAGCACGTCCTTCTACTCTGCCATCTTGAACCAATTTCCTTCCATGAGTTTCTGTATGCATTGTTTGTGTTACTATTTAGTTTTAAGCATTTTCTAATTTGTTTAAATTAGAAATTTAAGCAATTTCTAATTTTCAATTTCTAATGTCATGTCCAGTAGTAGATGTTATTGTAATGCCACAATATCTCATACAGGAAAGCCAACCTTGGCTCTTACCCCTCAGAGATAAACATTTGGACCAATCTACTAGGTAATAATAATAATAACTATTATTATTAAGGTAACAAATAAACAGATGAAGCACCATTATGGAGGTTCAAAAGATACATGCTAGAGTCAGACCCCCCCCTGCCCCCTCCTAATTCCATCATATTAGGGGCCAGGACCTGAGTTTGGGGCAGAAACAAACATTCAGTCTATGCCAATGGTTAAAATGCACTGACTTTTCAGCATTGGTTTAGTTATGAAAGAATATTTGGAAAGTACTTGGCACTAGCCATCTAGCACACAGCCAGAGCTCAGCAAATGAAACACTGTGCATTTGGGATTTCAGAAGCTTCTTCTGTTTTCCTTGTTGCCTTTTATTCACTTCCCTAACTGACCCATTAAAATAAGCTTGATTTCTTTCTTATGTGCCAGGCAATGTTCAAAGCATTTTGCATTCTTGAAGCCATTTAATCCTTAAAACATGAAACATAGTAAAGGAGACATAAGTATCAGGAATTCCTGGCTGATTTTGATTAACCAATCAGCCAAAGCAAACTTGGGGAGTGAGGAAGCCTTCCCAAAAGGATTACAATGATTGGCTCTTGGCTTACGTGATTTTAGAATATTCCTAGCACAAAGGAATGAGAGTACAATCCAAGCAAGAAGAAACTACCATGGGTGGCCCATCATGGTACAGGCTAGCCAAGAGGAAGGGCATCCAAGTTGGACTGTCTTCCAAAGTGTCTGTGGTCTCTCACCACCCTCTAGTGTCATGATGCAGAAGTGCAAGACTGGAAGAGAAGGGCTCCACCCAAGGAAGCTCCAAAAAGCAAAGCTTGAGTATCTATGTAAGACACCTCCAAAGAAATGGTGATGAACAGGACAGTTTGTGCTCTGAAGGATTCAGAGTGAGCAGGCGCATAAGACAAATGCACTGATGACTCTACTAACAATAACCTCCACCGTTTATTTAGCACTGACTATGTATCAGTCACAGCATGAAAAGTTTTACATGCATGATCTCATCTTCCTGGCACAACAACACCATGATGTAGGTGTGATTAGCCTCCTTACCTCAGAGTCAAGGAGACTGAGGTTCAGAGAGGAGAAGTCATGCACCCAAGGTCACTCAGCTAGTCACTGAAACTCAAACGTGTGTATGTCTGAACCCAGAGAGCAGGTAATGCTTTGGAGAATAAGTGATGGGAAATCTCATGAGGGTTAGTGGACTGTCTAAAGGAGATGGACTTCCTGAAGAAGATGACATACAATCTGGGCTTTGAAGAATGAACACCAAGGAAGGGATCCCAAAAGGGGATGGAACAGGGTCCAGAGGAAACAACCTGAATGAAGGCATAGCCTGAGAAAACACTGTGGGTGTGAATGGAATGAGTGGTTCAGGTTGGCTGCAGTGTAGGAAGCAGAGGGAAAAAAATGGAAATGCTGGCTGCCTTTGTTACTATATTCTGTGTTCTTCCCACTGTGTTCTTAAATCCCTTGCGATAGGCACAAGGCAGCTGAAAATGAAATAAGAGGTGTTGTTTCCAACCCATGTGGAAAGACAGAACCCACCAGCCCTGTGTGACTCTTACTGATCAGCAGGGATGTCCCAGAGCAGCCAGGCACTCTGAGGGGCAGAAGTGGGAAGACCAGGTGAAGGCCAAGTTAACAAGTCCAGTAGGGTTAGTGTGAGATGGAAGTTCCACCTGGGAGAAGGAGAGTAGGAGAGGATTCCTTTTGCAAGAGGCCGCTTGGTAGAGTGACACTCTCCTCTGGACCTCAAATGACCGTGTGCGGTCTACCAAGGTCAAATGTAGTCGGGTGGACAAAGAACACACTTTTAAAACAGGACACTTTTCCAGAAAAGCCATGACATACAATACAATGCAAAGAGACTACACTTGGCATTAGTAATTGTATCATCGTTACCTTACTAAAGGTTGGTTTCCTCCTGACAAAATTTAAAATAAAAATTTAGAATAGAAATATGCTCTCTGGGTTCTGATTAGGATCCAAGATAAGGGAGAAGACAGAAGCCTCGACTCATGCCTTGGCTCAGCCCACGTTCTAAGAGCAGTCAGGGTGAGGTTTCTCAAGCAAACCTTAGATCAAGTCATTACCAGCCCAGACCCTTCCATAGCCCCCAAATCCCATAGAAATCAATCCCTGCTTGACTCCCTGAACTCACCCGCTCCTGGTCCCCCAGGCTCTCGTCATATGATGCTCACTGGACACATCAAGACCATCCCCATCTCAGGGCCTTTGCACTTGCTCTTGCTCAGCCTCTGTCCACAGACCTTTGTATGACCATCTTGCCATCCTCCAGACCCAGCTCCAATGTCTCTGCCTCAGAGAAGCCTTTCCTACCCACCCTAGTTAAACATGACCATGTTGTAGTTCCTCCACAGCCCCCATGACTTACCTGACACTCTTTATTAGGTTGGCCAAAAAGTTTGTTCAGGTTTTTCATAAGATGTCACGGAAAAGCCCGAACGAACTTTTTGGCCAACCCCAATACTTGTTTCTTGGTTGTATATGTACTTATCACCTCTCGTTCCCTATGAGGATGTAAGCTCCTAGGGAGAAGAGCTTGTGTGGGCCTCGCTGTGCTCTGTGTTCTCTCTGCCTAGATGGTGGCCAGGGCATGGTAGGCACTCAATGATCATGTGTTGCTATGGACACAGTGGCTCTCTGTAGACCAAGATTTCCACATGTGGGGTGTTGTTATTGATTCCCACCTTTCTCCACTGGATCAGGCCTCACAAAGACCCTGAGGTGTAGTAAAAACAAGACCCTATCCCACAGCTCATGAACCTAGAAATTGGTCAGTGCCTTGAGCCAGCTCCTGGACTCACCCTCCAGATGCCCAATCCTCAGGCTCTTTTGGACTTTCCTTAGAATAATAGTGGTATGGTGGAATGGTTTGGCAGAGAGTTGGGTAGGAGTAGAGGGGAATAGGTGAAGAAGGAAGATTTCTCTGAGCCAGAAGGATGGGTAAAGTTGTCTCCCAAACCAGGAAAGCTCTAGGAGAAAAGGGAGGAAGTCCTTGATCTCAGATTGCCATGAGAGCATTGAGGAGACAACACAGAGCATGGTCTGCCTCCTAGGAAGCCTTCAGCTGTGCCTCCCAGCTGGTTTATGTCCTCCTCTACCTGCTACAACAACCTCCAAATAACTCCACCAAAGCACTCACCATATACTACTGAAGTCATTTATATAGCCTGCTACCTGCTCTAGGTTCTGGGGACTTATAGAACAGAAACTATGTCTTATTTACCTCTGAATCCTCAGTCCCTGGAACACAGTAGGTGCTCACTAACTGTGGGGTGAATATATTTTGGGTGTGCCTGGGTGAGCTCTCTATTTCTATACCACTCTTGAGGTGGACTTTCCATGTAAGCAGCCACTCATTTTTGCCCATCCAAGACCACACCCCAGCATAGACCCATGGGCTGTGAGGACAAATTCCCAAACAGCCTCATAACAAAAGGAGGAGCCTAGAGGCAAATCTGGGATTTGCATCATGAGGATACCATTCTACTGATACCCTTCCTTGAAAAGAAACAGACATATTTGTAAACATGAAAGATCTCCACACACCTAAGTCTGCAAGTATGCTTGTGGGGGGTTGGGGTACACGTGTGCAGGCACATATATGCTCAGGCATCTCTTTCGGGATAGAGGGTGAAGAAGCTGTCGTCTGCATGACTGTATCCCTCAGCTCAGCCACCCATAACCTTCTGTTTGAACCAGTCATTCAACAAATATTTATTGTTTAGCTCCACATTCATTTGAGCTTACTAGTAGGCAATCTTGGATAACTTTATTCCTTAAGACTGCTATTTAATATTCCCCAAATCAAAAACTACCTCTACCATGAGTCTCCTCCATGACACAGCATGACTTCAATTCCTGGAATATTTACTGGGATCTTGTGCCTGGCTCTGTGCTGGTCTTTGGGGAGGACATCTCTGGCTTTGTCCTACAGGTTTGACACTGGGGTTAATACCCAAATACTCAATAACCAAGAAGAACATTCTACACTTCCTAGTAGATGTAGGAAAGGCTATGAAAGTGAGAGAGGGTTGTTTCTTTAGACAGAGAGGACATATTTCTTGGGGATGAAAAAGGCTTCATGAAGAAGACACCATTTCAATTTTATACTTCAAGTGTATTTTTTATACTCTATGTGGGAAACTCAAAATATCAGAAGCTACTCACTTAACATGGAGATAGTTGACTTCTCACTATATCTTCTCCGCTCCCTCTGGGTTTGTCTAAGCTTCATTTCCAAGAGCACTAAATTGCTTCTCAAGTTAGCTTTGACCTCCATACCGGACAGTACTTCCATTCTCTCTTTGCTACTACAGCTCTGGGCTCCACTGTCTCTGAGAATCATCAATCACATCCCTGTTGTAACCTCTAAATTTCCACCACTTGCCTCCTTCCCCAGCCTTGGACCACAGTCTGAACTACCCTACCCGCAAGGTTTCCATCGCTAGTACAGCCTTCTTTTGGGCCCCCATGAGTTCCTCAGCCCTAGGTCAGCCTTACACTGTAATCCTGCTGCTTTTCCTTCTGGATCCACAGTGATGATGGGGAATGCACAGGTGCAGCCCTCTACCCGACTCCATTCTCCCCAACTTAGCACCGTTCTACTCTTCTCTCATCTCCTCAGAGAGTCTTATCCTTCTGTCCATAGCCTGATTTTCAGTGGAAACATAGGATTCTACATTTATATAAAAATTGAGCTTCCCTTTTGTTCAATTTTATTTTCTCAAGCTAGACTCTAAAATCTTGAAGATCTAAACATCTTGAAGACCTAAATTTTACACTGCTTCCATTCTTTTTGGTACCTAACCTTGTGCTTGGCTACAGGATAGATGCTCAGCAAACACATGGGGATGCATCTTATTTGCATGTACTTCCTTCAGTGCCTAGCAAAGTACATTGCACACAGAGAGAGTACCCTGCATAGTAATGGACCAGCTGAGGGTGTGTGTGTGTGTGTGTGTGTGTGTGTATGTTTGTGTGTGTGTGTGTGTGTGTGTGTGTAACACAGGTTATAGAGAGACCCAACCTCACAGAACCTTGGTATGACTCAGAATTTCAGACATAAAGTCTGATATCTCTAACTAGATGCAAACATGAGAACTGCTTGTCTAGATTCCACACACCCACTTGTCAGTATCATCTCAGCTGAAGGGTATGCATGGAAAAGGAGAAGGATGCAGGGAGGGGGCCTTTCATCGCCTTTGTCTGTGCAGACCCAGCCTCACTGCTGAAAGCAGAAGGAAGTAAGCCAGAGAACAGAAGCTGGGGTGTTGTGACCTGAGGCCCCTGGGACCCCACTCAAGATCTTCTCTTCCATGCTTTGTGGAACTCCCTTGTCTCAGGCCCATAAGTGTTGAGAGACCAGTCTCCAGCCCTTTTGCCTGATTCTTTATTGCCTAAAATGGAGCTATATTTTAAACTGATTATTTAATGCATTTCTCTTTAGGTCTATTAAGAACCAAGGAGCCAGCCTACATTTTATTATTGTAAGAATACATTTTACATAGATAAATAGTAATGTGTTTATAGAGTTCCATGTATCCATAGCTAAAATATGTTAGGCCAACTTTAGAACACTCCACAATGCATTTGAAATGTAATTTTTGGAAACCTGCATATAATTGGACAGTTTTGTGGCCTGGTTTAAGAGAGCTATCACATTCAAAGAAGTACTCAAAACACAATTAAATGTTTTAATTAGGTCACTAGAAGAATGCCAAGGAAAGTTTCCATTAACACTCAGAGCAAAATTTCTTTCTTTTTTTTTTTTTTGCATGTTAGCTTTAATTTTATTCTTTCCTTACATTTTGCTTACATAGAGAAAAATTTCTTAAAATTATATATCTTACTACCCTATCTAGATATAGACAGCTAGCTAAGTAGATGTAGATATCATCAACAGAGATCACCCTCTTCCAAAAAAATCTCTCTCCTTCCTTTCTAAAATTTCATAGAAACTGTACCGATGCCAGGCACTCAACGTTGTGTATTCACTCTCATTTCTCCTTCCCTCTCTTTTAAGGCTCAGTTCTTTAATATGGAGATCAACTTAGCCTTTCTGTTTCCTTCAGCTTAGTTTTCGTTTTCCTCAATTGCCCATTTCCCTGATTCTGAACAATATAAAAAGACAAGTAAGAGCCCTCCATTTGGAGGAACAAGCTGGTTTGAAGCCACTTATCATAGCTTCCCTTTAATCTTCATCAAATCTAAATCTAGCAAAAGGATAGTTGGTTCTACAAGTGCTACTGAGGGAACAGAGATCTCTGGCTCAATTCATCCCTCCCAGGTCAGAGAAGTTACAAGCAAATGCAGTATCCTATAGATCTGGACTTTTCAGGCTAGCTGATGTCTTTTCTCCCCAGTCATGGGAGCTTAGCATGGGAAGGGGATGTCTCATTAATGTCTTTCAAAATGAGATGTACTAACTGGTTGGCAGCCCTGAAGCTGGGGTGAAGGGTGGGATACTTCCAGGAAGAGGAAATGTGACCTTGTCTGCCTCTTACCCCTCTCCCCCACCCATGTACACACACAGGTGTGAGCACCCAAATGCCTCTGGCCGCCAACTTAAACTTACTTGATGCACTTTACAGGGGACTCCCTGGAGGTTTGGTTGTCTCTTTTAGGAGAATCAGGGATTGAGCAGGGCCAGACTAAATGACAACTGTCCTCTCCCTGATGGACAAAACATAAAACCAAAGATCCAGGAACCCCACTGGGAGACTGTGTTCTCACCAGAGACACTTCTCAAGTTCTCTTTACCTGCCTCGAACACACTTAGAACCATAGGGGGCTCCTCAGAAACCCTGTGTCTGTACTGCAGGGAGAGAGGAAACAACCATAACCATCTGGAGGGAAAAGGTTATGGGGAGACAGGAAGCTCACTTAGCTCCATCCACCATGATCTGAGTGTGGATAGTTCCTCTGACTTATCCACTTACTTAGTGCCAGATGACTGTCAGGGATTCCCGTCAGAAAGACTATGTGAGCAAAGAGTTTGCAATGAGAAATAACAGGTTGTCTGCCAGGAACTACAAGCAGATCCTTATTGATGGGGCAGAAGCCTGAACCGGGGAGGGGTGAGATAAAGCTGGAGAGGTAGACCTTAGGCTTTAGCCTGTAGGTAAGGGAATGAGGGTCACTTGAGTGATTCTTTGTAGGAGAATGACATTGGCTTACTTACATTTAAAATGTGTTTATTTTAAAATTGTTTATTTTAACATAGTTTCAGACTTATAGAAAAGTGTCAAGACAGTACATAGAATTCCTGGATAAGCTTATGTAGATTCACCCAGATTTCAAATGTTTCTTTCTCTCTCTCTCTCTCTTTTTACTTACATATATAGATACAGATATATATTTTTGGCAGGAAAAAGAAAACAAGACACATATATATATATATACACACACATACAGAGAGATTCATAGATATATAGATATGTATATATGTATATCTATAAATAGATATAAAGCTGTGGCATATCTATATACATATAGATATATGCATGTATATACATATATATCTGTATATTTGTATCTGTTTATCTATGTTTTGTTTTCATTTTCCTGAAAATTTTGAGAGTAAATTGCAGATGTGATGTCACTTTGCCCCTAAATACTACAGTGTATATTTCCTAAAAACAAGAAATTCTCATACACTTACCCTTCAAAATTATTATTTTGGCTTCTGTGTAGGAAATGGTTTGCATCTAGAGAGATACAGATAGGGAAATGTGCTAAGAAATCTCTTTGGCAGTCAAGGTAAGAACTGATGAAGGCCAGACCAGGGTAGGGGTTTCTTAAAATCACATACATTGTGTGTGGTGATAGATCTAGATCATTACATATCCAGGTGTTAAATCAATGGGACTGGTCAATGGTGGGGTGTGGTTAGAGGTGGTGCCGTGTTTGTGGCCACGTCTGCTGGGTACATAGTAGGTGGTGTGTTGTGCACTGAAATGGGGAGTGAGCAGGGGAGGGATGACAAGTTCTGTTCTGGGCATGTTGGGGCCAGTGGGCCTTTGAGACATCCAGATGGAGATACTGAGGAAGAAACTGGATGTGCTGTGGATCTGAAGCACAAGGTAGAGGACTGGGCTGGAAATACAGATTTGCAAGTCATTAGTAGAAAGGTGATGATTAGAAGTACAGGAGTGAGTGAGATCACCAAAGGAGATGAGGAATCTGGAGGCAGATCCTTGTGGAAACTCAACTTTTTAGGGACCTCATTCCATATCTTGGGGCCAGAACAAAGTTAAGCCTTAGTTCCCTGGGGCAGCAAAGTATCCCAGGACGTCCCTATCATTGACAGTGAAGCCACTGGTTCTGGGGGAGAAGCCAGGTGGCTGAGGAGCCAGCTGTGGGGGGCTTGGAGGTGAATTACTCACTTCTCACAATTGGGGGCTTCCTAAGAGTCAGGGAGAGGAGAGGTGACTTGAAGGGGTTAATCCCTTTGATGTGAAAGGCTGGTGAAAGGCAAGAGAGAAGAGGTTCCATTCTAATGAGATCACAGTGCAGGCCACAGCGTGTCTCCCAAGGAGAGGGGCAGGCCAAGAAGGGCAAGCCAGAACCTTGCACCATGACCAGGAGAGTCTGGGAGAAGTGTGGGGTGTGGGTGCTGCACAAGCCTGGTCCTGCCGTCACTGCAAGGGCCTGGCTTTAAGATGATGCAGGGTGGATGAGGGCTGGGAAGACAGCAGGAGAATTTCCTAAGATTCTGACATCAGCCAAAGTCCTGTTTTCTTTGTTTGGTTGGTTGTTTTTCATTCAGTTTGCCTGGGTTTTGGTCAGGTACCCAGGGTTCAAGGTCCTGTTTCTGTCATTTTATAAACTGTGATACCACAGAAGTCACTTCCCTTGTCTACCTCACTTTCTCCATATTTGTTCATGATAAGACTGGATGGTGTAACTATAAAACTGTACTATAAAATGCCTAGAGTAAAACATAAGTAGAACACTCTCTGACATAAACTGCAGGAATATCTTTTTTGATCCATCTCCTAGAGTAATGGAAATAAAAACAGAAATAAACAAATGCGACCTAATTAAACTCAAAAGCTTTTGCCTAGCAAAGGGAACCATAAACAAAAGGAAAAGACAACCTACAGAATTGGAGAAAATATTTGCAAAAGAAGCAACCAACAAGGGATTAATTTCCAAAATATATAAACAGCTCATGCAGCTCAATATCAAAAAAACAAAAAACCCAATCAAAAAATGGGCAGAAGACTTAAATAGACATTTCGCCAAAGAAGACATACAGGTGGCCAACAAGCACATGAAAAGATGCTCATCACTAATTATTAGAGAAATGAAAATAAAAATTGCAATGAGGTATCACCTCACAAAGTCCAAATGGCCATCATCAAAAAATCTGTAAATAATAAATGCTGAAGAGAGTGTGGAGAAAAAGGAATCCTCTTGCACTGTTGGTAGGAATGTAAATTGGTACAGCCACTATGGAAAACAGTCTGGAAGTTCCTTAAAAAGCTAAAAATAGAGTTACCATATGATCCTGCAGTCCCAGTCCCGGGCATATATCTGGAGAAAATCATAAGTCAAAAAGATACATGCACCCCAATGTTCATTGCAGCACTATTTATAATAGCCAAGACATGAAGTAACCTAAATGTCCATCAACAGATGAATGGATAAAGAAGATGTGGTATATTTATACAATGGAATATTACTCCTCCATAAAAAAGAACGAAAAATGCCATTTACAGTAACATGGATGGACCTAGACATTAGTGAAGTAAACCAGAAAAAGACAAATATCATATGATATTTGATATTTGATATCATATATTGATATTTGATATCATATTCCTTATATGTGGAATCTTAAAAAAAAAGTTACAAAACAGAAATAGACCCACAGACATAGAAAACCAAACTTATGGTTACCAAAGGGGAAAGGCGGGAGGAGCGATTAATTAGGAGTTTGGGATTAACACATGCACACTACTATATATAAACTAGATAACCAACAAAGAACTACTGTATAGCACAGGGAACTATACTCAATATTTTGTAAGAACTTATAAGGGTAAAGAATCTGTAAAAGTATATATATATATATATATATATATATTTCTGAATCACTGTGCTGTATACCTGAAACTAACGTGACATTGTATATCAACTATACTTCAATAAAATAAAAAAGAAGAAAAAATAAAAGCAGGCCAACAACAAAAAAGACTGGATGGACCCACATTAATGATACCAAAGCTTTTGGATTTCACTTAAAACTAAATTATATTTTTTTAAAAATGCATTCAGTAAAGAGGGCCAACATTTTATTATCCAAGTAAGTCCAAAGACCTTTTATGATTGCCATCACTTCAATACATAAAGGTAATATTAAAACCGACAACTCTGGGAAGAGTATAGTCTCAAAAAGCAAACAAAAAACAGAACATATATAAGAAATAAAAGTCAACAACCGTATACTAACTTCTACAAAATATAGTAACATTTCTCATTTCTCAGTGGCTTGTTGAAAGTGTCATCAAGTGTTGACGCAGTCCTTGAACCACAAATTGGGAGCGTTTTGTCTGATTCCTGGGCTCCTTCCAGCCCTGGAACCTGCTAGTCTAGAATGCTTTCCTGTTCCCTGACCAAGCCCTGATACCAGGAAGGAGGATGGGACTTCTGGGACCTAGAACTTCCTTGTTTTGCCTTTCGTGTTTCTTTCTAAGTGCTCAGTACAAACCTGGCACTAAATAGGTGAAATCTCTCTCCTTCCATTCCCTTACCACTCCCTCCTCTACTGCTGCCCAGCAGTGTGTACTTTATGTTTATATACAGTACATATACAACAGTGTATACATGCTGTTTCTATACAGTGCACATACAATTCACATCAGTGTGTACTTGATGTTTAGATACAGTATACCATACACAGCAGTGTATACATACCATTTATACACAGTGTACATACAATATACAGCAATATATACGCACTGTTTATATACAGTGTATATACAATATACAACAGTGTATACACAGTTTATATACAGTGTATATACAATACACAGCAATGTATGCACACTATATACAATGTATATACAATATATAATAGTGTATACACACTGTTGATATACAGCATGCATATGATATGCAGCAGTACGTATACAGTGTATGGTAATCGCAACTCCCTGGGGGTCCTGCTGTACCAGACACAGTGTGTATGAACAGGCATCTTGTCTTCCTTTTCCCTCCTCCCAGCGCTAATCTCTGCACTCCCCACTTTTGTCACATAGAATCAGAAGGGTTCCCCTGACTCCTCCCTTCTTCTCCCTCCATCCTCTTAGTCCTCCAGTCCTGTGTGTTCTTAATTCAAAAACATTCTTAAACCTGTCTCCCCCTTTCCACTCCTATCACTGACACATTTGGTCGGGTCCCCCACCTCCATCTCTCCCACTTCACCCCTACTTCCTCCTCACTGTGTGCACTACAGCCACACTGGCCTCCAAAAACACATTTTTAGTCATGTCTCTCCTTTAGCTCCCACTCGCTATGGGAAAATCACACTGTGCTTACACCTGGAAAGGGCCTTAGGAATTATCATGTTCTACAGAGTAGAAAATTTGAGACCCAGAGAGGGAAAGCCAGTTGTCCAAAAGCACACAGTTAATTATTGTGAGAGCCAGAAATATACTCAGGCCTTCTGACTATAAGCCAATGCCTATCTGCCTCTCTAAGCTAACCAATAGCATTTTTTTTAAACATATAGTGTGTGATAAAGGGGCACCTCTGCAGTATTTAGAATCAAAACCTAGGCCTCCCAATTGTGCCTTCTGCCCTGTAATTTCAGCTCTCCTGGCTTCAGCTCTTTAGCTCTCCTGGCTTCTCTGCTTTCCTTGGGGTCTGGTCCCACCTCCACTGCACACTAGAACTGACCATCCATTCCAGCCAGGTTGGTCTGTTTTTGTTTTCCCCCAACACACATAGCATCTTCCCACCTTCACATGTTTTCTCAGTCTATATTCCCTTGCCTGGAATGTCCTCATTCGTTTCACAGAAATGTATTTAGCTCTGAATCTGAGCCAGAACCTTTGCTAGGTACCAGGATACAGAGATGAAGTCAGTGTTTCTGCCCTGAAGGAGCCCCCTGTCAAGGAGCTTTTCCTGTCTGCCCTGATGCTTCGCTGTCAACACTGACCCAGCCCAGAGGGATGACCACTCCTCTGAGTCCTGTGCCTCCCTTGTTCCATACCATCTCTTAGGTCCTGATTCATGGTGTTTGCCTCCCAGATCCAATGCCTCCGTCACATTGGGCTGGCTTTACCTCCCCAGGAAGATCATCTGCTCCTTAAAGGCTGGGCCTGTGTGTCACTCAGTTCCCCAGACTCCAGAATACTAGGCATGGTGTCTGTTTCCTGTGCATTTGATGACTGACTAGATCCCTACAAAGCTCAGCCCCTTCACCTTCTACCCAGCTAGGTCCTGGTCTTTCTCAGGTAGAATGTGCTACCAAGTGCCTAGAACTAGAAATCAAGCTAGCAGTTGTCTATATGCAAGACAGAGACATCCGGGGGAGTAAGGTCCAGCACCCACCTCCTTCCTCTCATCCCCAATACCTCACCAAAATGTTCATGTTCATGCAAGTAAAATGAAGATGATATGAGCACCAAGGGAAACCTGAAGGGGAAAAATGTTCTCAAGAACCATATGGAGTCTTAGGGTATGGGAGCCATGCCGAGGAAGCAGGGTCACATGCCTGCTAGACATGGATCAATGGTAGGTAGGGAGTATGCACATGTGTTTTGGAAATTGGTAGAAAATGCCACCTCCCATCCAACCACCTTTACCGAGAATTGACATTATGCCCCCACAAACACTTACTGCTACAGTATGGGAGAGACTCATGTGTGTGTATGTGAGTGTGTGTGTGTGTGTGTGTGTGTGTGTGTGTGTGTGTGTGTGTATGTGTACATGAGACACAGAGGCTTGGAGAAAAAGAAAGAGTGATGCTAACAAAAGTCAGGGAACAATACCATTCCCAATGCCCAGGATAAGCATTTAGTTGTGCCTGTGGCTTCTAGAGTACGTGTTTCTTCTGCCCTCTGGTGGTAGAAGCAATACTACGTAATGCATGCATGAGATAACAGATTCCACCCCCCAAAAATCTGTTCTGGGTAGTGAGGGCTTAGGCCAGAAAAGATTGACAGGATGTAACACCCAAAACTCACGGATCTGCTGATGTTCATATTTTCTCTACTTACGCAGGTATTGCTAATGCAACAGCTGGGTTTGAGTTCTTCTGCTAATCCAAGCCAAACCATTGAAAATTATCTACAGCTTTGGAAGGAGTAGGTGGTGAAGAGGATGTGAAGCAGTTTAGGGAACAGCGAAGGTCTGGCCCTTCTTGCTGACCACCGTCCCCAGTGTCCGGCGCATTGTGTGAGCTCACTACTTCTTGATGAATTAATGTCCCAGGATAGCTACCCCACGTGGCCTTTCTTCTCTGCTACTAGGGACCTGATCTGAAATCCGTCTCCAAGGCTATCAGGGTTGTTTCTGTCAGGGTGACACCAGGTGGAAGTGATTCTTCTCCCAGGAAGGCCTGGGTTCCTCTGGGTCTCCTTCAGTGTTGAGTCCATGCACAGCCTGCCCTTCTGGTGAGTCCTAGGGGAGAGACCATTGATTTCCAAGCCTGTATTCTCATGCTGCAGTGTGAATTCACAAGATCTACAGATATTGTAAGGCTTTCAGCAGAGCTATGGGTAAATTCCAGGTCTGAGAGGAAAAATGTCATCCTGTCCATCCTTAGGACTACCTTGCCTATTTCCATTTCTGTCAGTCAAGGCCTTAGGACACTGATAGCAAATGCCACTACTTGTATTCAAATGTAGAAATGACCTACTCCCTACTTCTGAGAGTGTGTTGCCCTAGTCTTCAGAGCCTGACTCCATGGAGCACCCAAAATTTGTTGAGCACTAATTTTGCACCAAACACTAGGCACATACTTTATGTATGTTGCCCATTACAATCTTTACTACAGATGTGCAGACTCCCTGACTTCAGACTATACTACAAAGCTACAGTCATAAAAACAGTATCGTACTGGCACAAAAACAGAAATATAGCTCAATGGAACAGGATAGAAACCCCAGAAGTAAAGCCACACACCTATGCCAAGATAAACAGTCTCTTCAATAAATAGTAATGGGCAAACTGGACAGCTACCTGTAAAAAAATGGAATTAGAACATTCTTTAACACCATACACAAAAATAAAATGCATTAAATAAAATGTAATCAAACTGGATTAAAGACCTAAATGTAAGACTGGATACTATAAAATTCTTAGAGGAAAATATAGGCAGAACACACTCTGATATAAATTGCAGAAAGATCTTTTTTGATCCACCTCCTAGAGTAATGGAAATAAAACAAAAATAAACAAACTAGACCTAATTAAACTCAAAAGGTTTGCACAGCAAAGGAAACAATAAACAAATGAAAGGACAACCTACAGAATGGGAGAAAATATTTGCAAATGAGGCAACCAACAAGGGGTTAGTCTCCAAAATATATTGTGCAAACAACTCATGCAGCTCATTATCAGAAAAAGGAAACCAACAACTCAATCAAAAAATGGGCAGAAAACCCAAAGAGACATTTCTCCAAAGAAGGCATACAAATGGCCAAGGGGCACACGAAAAGAGGCTTAAAATCACTAACTATTAGAGAAATGCAAATCAAGACTGCAATGAGGTGTCACCTCACACCAGCTAGAATGGCCATCATCAAAAATCTGCAAACCATAAATCCTGGAGAGGATGTGGAGAAAAGGGAACCCTCTTACACTGCTAGGGGCAATGTAAATAAGCACAGCCACTACTGAGAACTGTATGGAAGTTCCTAAAAAAGTAAAAATACCATATGATCCAGCAATCCAATACTTGGGCATATATGCAGAGAAAACCATGGTTCGAAAGGAAACATGCACCCCAATGTTCACTGCAGCACTATTTACAATAGCCAAGACAGGGAAGCAACCTAAAAGTCCAAGAACAGATGAACTGATAAAGAAGATGTGGTACATATATACAATGGAATATTACTCAGCCATAAAAAAGAAAGAAATAATGCAATTTGCAGTAACAGGGATGGGCCTGGATAATATCATGTTAAGTGAAGTAAGTCAGACAGAGAAAGACAAATGTCATATGATATTGCTTACATGTGGAATCTAAAAACTAAGATACAAATGAACTTAGTTACAAAACATAAGCAGACTCACAAACTTAGAGAGTGAACTTATGGTTACCAGATGGGAAGGGTACAGGGGAGGGATAAATTGAGAGTTTGGGATTGACATGTATACACTGCTATATTTAAATTAAAAGGAATTCCCATAAAAAAAAGAACGGTGTTATCCTCTTTAGCAGATGAGGAAAGTGGGACTCAAAGATGATAGTGCCCAAAGTCACCCAACTGGTAAAGGTCAGAGCCCCAGTCTGAACATTACTTGGGGATAATTTAAAGATATGCTTCATCCTTTGTCAGATGCTGTTGCATCATTTTCATCCAACTACGTAGCCTGTGTCATCCCCCTTTTTTTCTGGAATCTTGAACCGGAAGAGGAAGGAAAATGAGGCCTCAAGCCCTGGGATCTCAGAATCCAGGAGCCAGTCCAGGTGACTCGTCCAGCAGCTCAGGCCAAGTCAATATTTCTTAGCTCCCCAGTCTCTCCACCTAATGATAATCACTTCGTTGGGAACTCTGAGTCTGGGTGACTTATAAACATGTAGAGAGATACATACTGTCTACTGTAAACACCCAGTTTCTCTGAATGAAGCCTAATGGTTTGCTCACTAAGAGGCAGGAGAGAGAGCTGCAGCAACCATTTTTTGCTTGCACTACAACAGGTGAAACATCATAGTGGATTGACATGTTTTCTTTCCAGTTCAGACTGAATGTGGCTCAGAGAAAATGTTAAGTCAAGGTCAACACTTTACTGAGATTAATAGGTCTCCCAGAGAACCACTCATCCCTCAGTAGTTGTTTTCCTTAAAACAAGGCCCTCTGGGTAACCGAGGCAGCCCACCACTTCCCCCACCAACCGGAATATCCTGGAACACTACCCTCACCGCTCCCACACCCAGCAGTGTCCTGCATGCTTGCTTAGCACCATCCCAGACGTCAAGGTTCTAGGGGAAAATGTCACGAGTGGGTTTGGAAACACGAGGAAGCCACGGCTCGTAAAGTGATGGTGAAATGGGGCCAGGGCTCGCGTGAAGGCACTGTCATCCTCAAGCACCGTCAAACCGAGAGTGAGTTTACCAGCCCAGGAGATGAGTAAAACCTCAAGTTTGAGGAAGGGCAGATACATCCTATTGTGACTGGGGCCTAGCACACCCCAATCGTAGGCCACCTCATGGCTTGCAAGAGGGATTGGAGACGTATAAAAGGTGTGCAGTGTTAGAGCATCTCAAAAGCCTCAGCATCTCCACGTTCCAGCCACTGGTGCAATCAGGTATGTCGGGCAAAGGAACGCAGCTCTTGGGAGCTTGGTTCTACTTGGTCCAAAACTCTGAGGGCAGCTGGGGCTTGTGCACTGGCTGGCTGGTCAGAAAGAAAGGCCTTGTGTGGGCACCTCTCTCGTCCGTATCATTTGGGACCCACCTCTCTTGGCCTGCAAGTCAACATCTGAAGTGTGTGGGGTGGGGGCTGAGATGGGGGTCCAGGGTGTGACCAGAGTCCTGTCTTGAGGGTCCTGCTGGCGTGTGTGGTGGCGATGTTGTCGTGGCCAGGAGCTGAGCGGAGCTGATTAGGAGAGGGTAGCACCAACTCTAGGGCAGGGCTGCCCTGAAGGGAAAGGCCAGTGCAGCGAGGGAGGAGAGCTCCCCAGGGAGCAGGGGGCAGAGGCCCAGGGAGCTCAGAGCAGCAAGGACATGAGGAGGTGGTAAAGCGGCCATGTCCTGCTCTGGGAGTCGGGGACCATTGTTCCACCCCCGTGTGCTCAGTGCCTGGGGATCCATGACTTCCCTCTCTAAGATGTGCATTCTCCCCTAGAATTTAGTATCGATCTAAACGGTCGTTTTGTCTCTAGATGAGTCTTTTCTATGAATTCTCTTAGAGTGTGGTTAAGATGCTCCATTACAATTGTTCGATATTTATTTAAAAAGTCAAAATCTTTACAAGAGTACTCATTGTGTTTTGGATCTCGTGTGTGTGTGTGTGTGTGTGTGTGTGTGTGACCACGCGAGCACACACACACACACACACACACATATCTTTACACTCATATTTACCTGTGAATTTACATGTGTTTGAGTGGAGTTTTACATGCTCATTTAATCCTTACAACAGCTTAGGAAGAGTACAGAGAAGTTAAGTAACTTGCTCAAAGTCACAAGCTGGTTAATTTTTGAGACAGGACTCACATCCAAGAAAATCATGTTCTAAATTCCACAGTATCTGCTGTGGAAGGATAATACATTTGTCCTCATTGCCCGTGACCTTTCTTCTTATTCTTTCCTTCTCTCTCCTGTCTCTGTCTGTCTGTCTCTCTCTCATTTTTTATATTTTTGTTTTTTCTACCCCTCTCCATTACTCTTCTCCTTTCACCCTTTTTTCCTCTCTTTCTTCTTTCCTTCCTTCCTTCTATATTTCTTTATTTGTCTCAATTAAAACCTTGCTATGGCTTACAAACTGTAGCTACAATTTATACCGACTCACATCATTGCAGACACACACACACACGTTTAATCGGTGAAGCCACCAGGCAAAGGTTGAAACGGCACAGGTTTGAACGAGGCAAGTGGTTCTCCTGGGCTGAGTGTCTCTAAGGTTCTAGAGTTCCTCACTTCAGTGTCTTTTCCATTGCAGTGCACATCCAGACCAGAATGTATCATCCAAAGCAGAAGCTGTGCTGCCCGCTACCAAAGGATTGCTGCCCTCCATCCCAGCCATGCTGCACCCCACCAAAGTATTGCTGCCCCGCACCAAAGTATTGCTGTCCCCCACCTCAGCAGTACTGTCCCCCTCCGTGGCAATGCTGCCCCCCAGTAAAGTACTGTTTCCCCCCACCAAAACACTGCTAAACTCCACCTAAGCACAGCAAGCAGCCTTGCCAACCTCCACCCAAGGCCAAGGAGCCCTCTGTCCCAACGTGCCCAGCCCCTCAGCAGTGCCAGAAGTCCAAGCAGAAGTAAACCCCAGGCATGGGCCAGAGGCCAAGCTCCCTGCAGAACAGAGAACATGAAGCCCACTCCCCTCTCTCAGCTAGCTAGCTGTCAGCCCATCTCACCCCCAGCTTCTGGAAACAGCCACACTTGTGGAAAAGGCAACACCAAGATGGCAGCTTCCTGGATCAACATTTCTTATGAATTAGAAGCTGCAATTTCCATTTAGCAAAGGATCCGGTTCTAAACCTTCTAATCTTCGTTGCTGACTTGTATACTTCGCCCTTTTGGCTGCTTGGAAATATAAGCAGCATGCCCGACTACCCTTTCCTAGCACACTTGGTCTCTGCTCCAGTTTTTCAAACAATTAAACACAATTCCGCTGCCATGAATGTGTCGGTTTGATTATTTCGTCATCTTACAGTTGTTAACTCCTGCAGATTTTGTATCCTGCTGCC
Organism: Leucopleurus acutus; assembly: GCF_964270905.1. NCBI lineage: Eukaryota > Metazoa > Chordata > Mammalia > Artiodactyla > Delphinidae > Leucopleurus > Leucopleurus acutus. The sequence continues at coordinate 83,462,672 of NC_139143.1, read as the reverse complement.
TAAATAAGAGCCCTAGGAGGGCTGGGCATGTGGGTGCAGGTTGAGCAGAAGGCATGGGGAGATGCCCTTCTGAGCTGAAGAACATTTTCCATGGTCCTGTCAGGGTGAGGAGGAGAGATGGGCACTTCAGCCACATGGAGACACATCCCCCCATACTTGCAAAATGAGAACAGCCTTTGGACCCAAGGGAGATGATGCCCGTCTCGAAAACGGAGGCACAAAAAGAGTAAGGGAAACCCAGCCAGGAGCTAAATAGTAGAGCAGGGCAAATAAATGGAAATTCAGAGAATATCCTAAGGGCATGTGGGTCAAGATGAATTGATGACCGGGCCTCAAAAACTCTCCCACTGGTAAAAAGAAAAGACGAGATTTTGTTCAAGCTTCCAAAATGTGTAAGTAGGAGACAATCTATGTAATAATCATACATCTATCACACACACATCTCCTCTGTCAATATTTTTTAAAGGCATAGCACCCATTGATTCTCTAGCTTGGGGTTTCTCCTGGGCTATTTTTCTCTCACTGCCCTCTTACTTTCCATTCCCTAAATCCTTGCAGTATCAGGGTAACCTGAGTAACCAGTGGTAACCTCAGTCCCACAGGTAAACCAAACTTCTTCTTTCTATTACGTCCACTACACCCATACCTTTCCACCGAATCCTTTTCTCACTAAGAGTCCCCAAATTGAGGTCTCTGCATCTCTTTTCCTGTACCTGTCTCCCATTTCACATTTCTGGGCTACACGGGAATCACTGAAAATCCACAGAAGTACCCAAAGGAATCAGAAAGGAACAAACCATAAACTAAATGTGTGAATTACCCCCAACATAGATCACAGAGCATGTAGAATTCAGAATACGGTAAAGACAAAAGTTTTAGTTTAGCATTGCTTCCATGGTTGGCTGGTCTCTTCGTCCTCCACCACCTCTGTTCATGCCCTTCAGTGACGCTCCATCCATCTACCTATTTACCCATCACCAATCCATCCATCCCAAGCAGCAATGCATCATCGCATCCTTCGTAAGTACCTGCCCCTCCCTTTGTTTAGAATGTGATGGATGCTGTGGAAGCACAAACGCACACACAAGCCTCCAGTCCTTTTGGTTTAATCCCCATAAGGAAAGCAAGCTCAGACCGTCAAGACAACAAAAAACAGTTTGACCGGAAGACGTCTAATTCATGGACGACTTGGAAGCCACAGATATGTCATTCCTGCCCTCAGAATTCAGAGGAGACAGAGAGAGAACACTGAGGGCTGTTGAGGGGAGGAAGGAGAACTTGGCCATCTGTGTCATAATGACATCCACCACATTGCTCCCAGAAAATGTCTTTCCAGGAAGAACACCGGGAGAAGGGAGGTTCAGAGTGGAAAGACATCGGGATGTGTGTAAGTAAGCAGCAGTGCGTTCCAGGACTGCGTAGAGCAGCAGCCAATGCTGCGAGTGCTAGTTGTTCCCAGGAGGCCAGTCTTCAACGTCTCAGCCCCTGTCCGTGGTAGAGAGAGCACATAGCCTCTGCAGCCACCTTCACCATTTGACACCACAGAAAGCTGGGGGGCGCGTCCAGTTTCCAGACCTATGTGTCCTAAATATTTCCAACAGAGCGTTGCATTCAACAGAACTCAACGATGACACACAAAATGAATTGAAAAGCTGTAGACACCTTAAGTGGACTCCCTGAAAATGATGAGCTCTTTGAGCCAATTCCCCATCCTCAGATACCTCAGTCCGCACAGGCTCAAAGTAGCTCCTCTCCTGCCTCACATACATGACCTTGCCCCAGAACTCTCATTTGGTTTCTTATTCTCTATTTCCTCACCCTCCCTCCCTCAGCTGATTAAGACAAGGTTGAATTTTGCCTCTCTGGGCTTCAGTTAATTTTCTCCTCCACTAATTATCACACTAGGATTGTGTGCACACGGGGTTATGTGCGGACCATCTTGCGGAATTTTCCTTTATCCCGTCATAGTGGGTTTGGATGCCAGATGCATGTCTATGATGGACTGAATCCAATACTTCCCTAGGGCTCACTTTACTCTTGTGTATAGTGGGCAGAATAATACCTGCAACCTGGGGTTGACAGGGAGGGGTCTTCAATGAGACAATGTAAATAAATAGTAAGTAGGATGTAACACACAGTAAATGTTGGATGAATGTTAGCTCTTGCTTTTATTATTATTCTCCACTTCCTGACAGAGAAGCAAGACCCTCCACTTATTACCACCAACCTGACGACATGGGTTCCACACCTTTAGTAAGAACAAGGTGTGAGGGGCAGGGCACATCTTGGGGCCAGGACAAGGAAGAGCTGTGCAGACCAAGGCATCCGAGGGGTGTTCACAGGCGGAAATGGTATTTTGTCCAGGGCCTATTCGCCACATTGTGTGGTTGCCCTTTTCTTCCACAAACTTCCCTTTGTAACACCTGCCCATGATGATTCCTGCTGTTGAGGCAGTCCTGGGCAGCTCTGGCCCACAGTGACATTTGCCTATCAAGGTACACCACCAGCCATGTCTTTTGGAGGCTGACCCTACTCCCAGGAGGAGGCTGATAAGTGAGGAAGCATGGAAAGGGCATGGTGTGTGCCAAGCGCTCACACACACAGATACCACAATATGGAAGCAGGTCTTGCTCTTCCTATGAGAGGTAGTGGCAAGGTGAAGTGAAGCTCCTTACGTGTTCAGTGTAACAACACCTTGCACATGGTGGAGGTGAGATTCAAACCCTGGTCCTTATCTTTGCAACATGGCAAGTGCTCTGACCGTGCTAGTGGCTAGAAGAAGCATAAAGCGTGGATCCTGTCTTTCCAGAACTTAAAACTCACTGACCCGTTGGGAAGGCAAAGACAGTACCTTCAAACAGTCACACATTCACACGTGCTTATACAGGGGTACACGTTCATATCAAAGACACACACGGGGTTATTATTCAGAGTAAATACTCCTCGTGTGAAGACTTCCACTGACCATGGAGAACAGAAGATGGAGCAGCGTCCCAGAGGACCCCGCTGGGCAGGCGTCGTCCTCCCAGCTTCTCCAAACAAAGAAATTCCCTAGAAGGTAGTATAGTGCAAGAAGAAGAACACACACACACATATCCGGGAGCCTGGCAGGGCTGGGTTTAATCCTCTCTTCCCTACTTTTTACTTAAGTAACCTTAGCGAATAGAAACTTTCGAAGCTGTAAAATGAAAATAGCTCTGACTTCAAGGCCTGAATTAGAAACTCGAGCAGAGATTGTGACAGTCAGGGGAGGACTGCCCCTCCCTCATCCTCCCGGGACAAGACCCCTTGAACAGGGAGGGCGTCTCTCAGCTGCCCAGATGATGGCACACACCCTGCCATGCCCCAGGGGATGCCCAGCTGGCGATGGATTTCAGCAGAGAGGCTCTAGCTCCAGCCACCAGGAGTCCTTTGTCCGGAACCCTGTCTGTTGATGCGGCCGGCCCCAGAAGTTCAGCTCGGCCTTCCCCTGCATATGTGTGCACGGGCCCCGGCCTGGTGTTCATTCACAGATGCCTGGCACAGTAGATACAGTGGGCTGAGCCTGTGGCCAGGTTTTGCTGTGACCTCCTTGGTCCCAATTGTCCCTTCTGCCTTCTGTATGTGTTTGTGTGTGTGTGTGTGTGTGTGTGTGTTTCTGTGTCTGTGTGTGTCTGTGTGTTTGTATATGAGAGTCAGAGGTTTGGAGGAAGACAAAGAGTGATGCTAATGAATGTCAGGGAGCAATACCATTCCAAGGATAAGCGTTTAGTTGTACCTGTGGCTCCTAGAGGACATGTTCCTATGTTCTCTGTTGGTAGATGCAATACTACATAATGCATGCTTGAGATAGCAGATTCCACACCCAACAAAATCTGTTCTGGGTAGTGAGGGCTTAGGCCAGAAAAGATGGACTGGATGTAACACCCATACTCATGGATCTTCAGACGTTCACATTTTCTCTAGTAACGCAGGCATTGCTACGGCCACAGGTGGGTTTGAGTTCTTCAGCTCATCCAAGGCAAACCATTGAAAAGTATCTACAGAGTTGGAAGCAGTAGGCGGAGAAGAGGATGTGAAACGGTTTAGGGACCAGGGAGGCTCTGGCCCTCCTTGCTGGCCACCGTCCCCAGGGCCTGGTGTGTTGTGTGAGCTCACTACGTCTTGATGAATTATTAGTTATCCCAGAACACATGCCCCACATGGCCTTTCCTCTCTGCTACTAGGGACCTGAGCTGAAATCTCTCTCCAAGCCTATCAGGGTGCTTCTGTCAGAGTGACAACAGGCGGAAGGGGTTCTTCTCCCGGGAAGGCCTGGGATCCTCTGGGTTTCCTTCGGGGCCGAGCCCATGCATAGCCTGCCCTTACGGTGAGTCCCAGAGGAGGCACCATCGATATCCAAGGCTGTCTTCTCATGCTGCAGTGTGAATTCCCAAGATGTAGGGTTACTGTAGTGCTTGCAGCTGAGCTGTGGCTAAGTTCCAGGTCTGAGAATGAAACGTGCCGTCCTCAGGACTGGCTTGCCCATTTCCATTTCTGCCAGTCAAGGTCTTAGGACACTGACGGCAAGTACCGCTACTTGCCTTCAAATGTGGCAACGACCTCCTCCCTACTTCTAAGAGTGGGCTTTGCCCCAGCTTTCAGAGCCCGACTCCACGGAGCACCCAACCATCGTTGAGCCCTTTTTCTGTGCCCAACAGTGTACACACGCTTACGCATGTTGTCCAAAATAAGCCTTTCAACTGACATGCAGTATGCGGTTATCCTGTGTAGCAGATGAGGAAACTGGTGCTCACAGATGTATAGTGCCCAAAGTCACCCAGCTGGTGAAGATCAGAGCCCCAGTCGGAACACTAATTGGGGAATTATTTAATGTATGTTTCATCCTTTGATGGATGCTGTTTCAACATTTTCATCCTGGTCCCTGCCCTGTGGCATCCTTCTTTGTTCTGGAATCTCTAAGTGGAACGGGAAGGACGCATCAGCCCTTAAGCACTGGGATTTCAGATTCCAGGAGGCAGAATGGGTGACTCGTCCAGCAGCCCATGCCAGGTCAAAGTTTCTTAGCTCCCCAGCCTCTGCAACTTATGATAATCATTTCCCTGAGAAGCCTGCAGTCTGCGTGACTTATACACCTGTAAGTGAGATACGTACTCTCAACAGTAAGCGCCCAGTTTCTGTGAATGAAGACTAATGTTTTGCTGACCAAGAGGCAGCACAGAGAGCTGCAGGCCCCATTTGTTGTTTATATTACAGCAGGTGAAAAATCAAAGTGATTTGCCCAGGTTTGTTTCCAGATCAGGCTAAATGTGGCTCTGAGTCTAGGTTAAGTCATGGTCCCAACTTTGCTGAGTTTACTGTGTCTCCCCAAGAGCCACTCACCCCTCAGTAGTTGTTTCTCTTACAACAAGGATCGCTGTGCACGCTGATCGGCCCACACCTTCCCGCACCAACCGGAATATCCTGGAACACTACCCTCACCGCTCCCACACCCAGCAGTGTCCTGCATGCTTGCTTAGCACCATCCCAGAAGTCAAGCTTCTAGGGGAAAACATCACGAGTGGGTTTGGAAACACGAGGAAGCCACGGCTCATAAAGTGATGGGGAAATGGAGCCAGGGCTCGCGTGAAGGCACTGTCATCCTCAAGCACCGTCAAACCGAGAGTGAGTTTACCAGCCCAGGAGATGAGTAAAACCTCAAGTTTGAGGAAGGGCAGATACATCCTATTGTGACTGGGGCCTAGCACACCCCAATCGTAGGCCACCTCATGGCTTGCAAGAGGGATTGGAGACGTATAAAAGGTGTGCAGTGTTAGAGCATCTCAAAAGCCTCAGCATCTCCACGTTCCAGCCACTGGTGAAATCAGGTATGTCGGGCAAAGGAACGCAGCTCTTGGGAGCTTGGTTCTACCTGGTCCAAAACTCTGAGGGCAGCTGGGGCTTGCGCACTGGCTGGCTGGTCAGAAAGAAAGGCCTTGTGTGGGCACCTCTCTCGTCCGTATCATTTGGGACCCACCTCTCTTGGGCTACAAGTCAACATCTGAAGTGTGTGGGGTGGGGGCTGAGATGGGGGTCCAGGGTGTGACCAGAGTCCTGTCTTGAGGGTCCTGCTGGCGTGTGTGGTGGCGATGTTGTCGTGGCCAGGAGCTGAGCGGAGCTGATTAGGAGAGGGTAGCACCAATTCTAGGGCAGGGCTGCCCTGAAGGGCAAAGCCAGTGCAGCGAGGGAGGAGAGCTCCTCAGGGAGCAGGGGGCAGAGGCCCAGGGAGCTCAGAGCAGCAAGGACATGAGGAGGTGGTAAAGCGGCCATGTCCTGCTCTGGGAGTCGGGGACCATTGTTCCACCCCCGTGTGCTCAGTGCCTGGGGATCCATGACTTCCCTCTCTAAGATGTGCATTCTCCCCTAGAATTTAGTATCGATCTAAACGGTCGTTTTGTCTCTAGATGAGTCTTTTCTATGAATTCTCTTACAGAGTGGTTAGCATGCTCCCTTCCAATTGTTTGATATTTATATAAAAGGTCAAAATCTTTACAAGAGTACTCAACGTGTTTTGGTTCTCGTGTGTGTGTATGTGTGTGTGTGTGACCACGCGAGCACACACACACACACATATATCTTTACACTCATATTTACCTGTGTATTTACATGTGTTTGTGTGGAGTTTTATATGCTCATTAATCCTTACAACAACTTTAAGAAGAGTACAGAGAAGTTAAGTACCTTGCTCAAAGTCACACAGCTGGTTAATTTTTGAGACAGGACTCACATCCAAGAAAATCATGTTCTAAATTCCACGGTATCTGCTGTGGAAGGATAATACATTTGTCCTCATTGCCCCTGACCTTTCTTCTTATTCTTTCCTTCTCTCTCCTGTCTCTGTCTGTCTGTCTCTCTCTCATTTTTTATATTTTTGTTTTTTCTACCCCTCTCCATTACTCTTCTCCTTTCACCCTTTTTTCCTCTCTTTCTTCTTTCCTTCCTTCCTTCTATATTTCTTTATTTGTCTCAATTAAAACCTTGCTATGGCTTACAAACTGTAGCTACAATTTATACCGACTCACATCATTGCAGACACACACACACACGTTTAATCGGTGAAGCCACCAGGCAAAGGTTGAAACGGCACCGGTTTGAACGAGGCAAGTGGTTCTCCTGGGCTGAGTGTCTCTAAGGTTCTAGAGTTCCTCACTTCAGTGTCTTTTCCATTGCAGTGCACATCCAGACCAGAATGTATCATCCAAAGCAGAAGCTGTGCTGCCCGCTACCAAAGGATTGCTGCCCTCCATCCCAGCCATGCTGCACCCCACCAAAGTATTGCTGCCCCGCACCAAAGTATTGCTGTCCCCCACCTCAGCAGTACTGTCCCCCTCCGCGGCAATGCTGCCCCCCAGTAAAGTACTGTTTCCCCCCACCAAAACACTGCTAAACTCCACCTAAGCACAGCAAGCAGCCTTGCCAACCTCCACCCAAGGCCAAGGAGCCCTCTGTCCCAACGTGCCCAGCCCCTCAGCAGTGCCAGAAGTCCAAGCAGAAGTAAACCCCAGGCATGGGCCAGAGGCCAAGCTCCCTGCAGAACAGAGAACATGAAGCCCACTCCCCTCTCTCAGCTAGCTAGCTGTCAGCCCATCTCACCCCCAGCTTCTGGAAACAGCCACACTTGTGGAAAAGGCAACACCAAGATGGCAGCTTCCTGGATCAACATTTCTTATGAATTAGAAGCTGCAATTTCCATTTAGCAAAGGATCCGGTTCTAAACCTTCTAATCTTCGTTGCTGACTTGTATACTTCGCCCTTTTGGCTGCTTGGAAATATAAGCAGCATGCCCGACTACCCTTTCCTAGCACACTTGGTCTCTGCTCCAGTTTTTCAAACAATTAAACACAATTCCGCTGCCATGAATGTGTCGGTTTGATTATTTCGTCATCTTACAGTTGTTAACTCCTGCAGATTTTGTATCCTGCTGCCTAAATAAGAGCCCTAGGAGGGCTGGGCATGTGGGTGCAGGTTGAGCAGAAGGCATGGGGAGATGCCCTTCTGAGCTGAAGAACATTTTCCATGGTCCTGTCAGGGTGAGGAGGAGAGATGGGCACTTCAGCCACATGGAGACACATCCCCCCATACTTGCAAAATGAGAACAGTCTTTGGACCCAAGGGAGATGATGCCCGTCTCGAAAACAGAGGCACAAAAAGAGTAAGGGAAACCCAGCCAGGAGCTAAATAGTAGAGCAGGGCAAATAAATGGAAATTCAGAGAATATCCTAAGGGCATGTGGGTCAAGATGAATTGATGACCGGGCCTCAAAAACTCTCCCACTGGTAAAAAGAAAAGACGAGATTTTGTTCAAGCTTCCAAAATGTGTAAGTAGGAGACAGTCTATGTAATAATCATACATCTATCACACACACATCTCCTCTGTCAATATTTTTTAAAGGCATAGCACCCATTGATTCTCTAGCTTGGGGTTTCTCCTGGGCTATTTTTCTCTCACTGCCCTCTTACTTTCCATTCCCTAAATCCTTGCAGTATCAGGGTAACCTGAGTAACCAGTGGTAACCTCAGTCCCACAGGTAAACCAAACTTCTTCTTTCTATTACGTCCACTACACCCATACCTTTCCACCGAATCCTTCTCTCACTAAGAGTCCCCAAATTGAGGTCTCTCCATCTCTTTTCCTGTACCTGTCTCCCATTTCACATTTCTGGGCTACACGGGAATCACTGAAAATCCACAGAAGTACCCAAAGGAATCAGAAAGGAACAAACCATAAACTAAATGTGTGAATTACCCCCAACATAGATCACAGAGCATGTAGAATTCAGAATACGGTAAAGACAAAAGTTTTAGTTTAGCATTGCTTCCATGGTTGGCTGGTCTCTTCGTCCTCCACCACCTCTGTTCATGCCCTTCAGCGACGCTCCATCCATCTACCTATTTACCCATCACCAATCCATCCATCCCAAGCAGCAATGCATCATCGCATCCTTCGTAAGTACCTGCCCCTCCCTTTGTTTAGAATGTGATGGATGCTGTGGAAGCACAAACGCACACACAAGCCTCCAGTCCTTTTGGTTTAATCCCCGTAAGGAAAGCAAGCTCAGACCGCCAAGACAACAAAAAACAGTTTGACCGGAAGACGTCTAATTCATGGACGGCTTGGAAGCCACAGATATGTCATTCCTGCCCTCAGAATTCAGAGGAGACAGAGAGAGAACACTGAGGGCTGTTGAGGGGAGGAAGGAGAACTTGGCCATCTGTGTCATAATGACATCCACCACATTGCTCCCAGAAAATGTCTTTCCAGGAAGAACACCGGGAGAAGGGAGGTTCAGAGTGGAAAGACATCGGGATGTGTGTAAGTAAGCAGCAGTGCGTTCCAGGACTGCGTAGAGCAGCAGCCAATGCTGCGAGTGCTAGTTGTTCCCAGGAGGCCAGTCTTCAACGTCTCAGCCCCTGTCCGTGGTGGAGAGAGCACATAGCCTCTGCAGCCACCTTCACCATTTGACACCACAGAAAGCTGGGGGGCGCGTCCAGTTTCCAGACCTATGTGTCCTAAATATTTCCAACAGAGCGTTGCATTCAACAGAACTCAACGATGACACACAAAATGAATTGAAAAGCTGTAGACACCTTAAGTGGACTCCCTGAAAATGATGAGCTCCTTGAGACAATTCCCCATCCTCAGATACCTCAGTCCACACAGGCTCAAAGTAGCTCCTCTCCTGCCTCACATACATGACCTTGCCCCAGAACTCTCATTTGGTTTCTTATTCTCTATTTCCTCACCCTCCCTCCCTCAGCTGATTAAGACAAGGTTGAATTTTGCCTCTCTGGGCTTCACTTAATTTTCTCCTCCACTAATTATCACACTAGGATTGTGTGCACACGGGGTTATGTGTGGACCATCTTGCGGAATTTTCTTTTATCCCGTCATAGTGGGTTTGGATGCCAGATGCATGTCTATGATGGACTGAATCCAATACTTCCCTAGGCCTCACTTTACTCATGTGTATAGTGGGCAGAATAATACCTGCAACCTGGGGTTGACGGGGAGGGGTCTTCAATGAGACAATGTAAATAAATAGTAAGTAGGATGTAACACATAGTAAATGTTGGATGAATGTTAGCTCTTGCTTTTATTATTATTCTCCACTTCCTGACAGAGAAGCAAGACCCTCCACTTATTACCACCAAACAGACGACATGGGTTCCACACCTTTAGTAAGAACAAGGTGTGAGGGGCAGGGCACATCTTGGGGCCAGGACAAGGAAGAGCTGTGTAGACCAAAGCATCCGAGGGGTGTTCACAAGCGGAAATGGTATTTTGTCCAGGGCCTATTCGCCACATTGTGTGGTTGCCCTTTTCTTCCACAAACTTCCCTTTGTAACACCTGCCCATGATGATTCCTGCTGTTGAGGCAGTCCTGGGCAGCTCTGGCCCACAGTGACATTTGCCTATCAAGGTACACCGCCAGCCATGTCTTTTGGAGGCAGACCCTACTCCCAGGAGGAGGCTGATAAGCTGAGGAAGCATGGAAAGGGCATGGTGTGTGCCAAGCGCTCACACACACAGATACCACAATATGGAAGCAGGTCTTGCTCTTCCTATGAGAGGTAGTGGCAAGGTGAAGAGAAGCTCCTTACGTGTTCAGTGTAACAACACCTTGCACATGGTGGAGGTGAGATTCAAACCCTGGTCCTTATCTTTGCAACATGGCAAGTGCTCTGACCGTGCTAATGGCTAGAAGAAGCATAAAGCGTGGATCCTGTCTTTCCAGAACTTAAAACACACTGACCCGTTGGGAAGGCAAAAAAAGTACCTTCAAACAGTCACACATTCACACCTGCTTATACAGGGGTACACGTTCATATCAAAGACACACACGGGGTTATTATTCAGAGTAAATACTCCTCGTGTGAAGACTTCCACTGACAATGGAGAACAGAAGATGGAGCAGCGTCCCAGAGGCCCCCGCTGGGCAGGCGTCGTCCTCCCAGCTTCTCCAAACAAAGAAATTCCCTAGAAGGTAGTATAGTGCAAGAAGAAGAACACACACACATATCCGGGAGCCTGGCAGGGCTGGGTTTAATCCTCTCTTCCCTACTTTTTACTTAAGTAACCTTAGCGAATAGAAACTTTCGAAGCTGTAAAATGAAAATAGCTCTGACTTCAAGACCTGAATTAGAAACTCGAGCAGAGATTGTGACAGTCAGGGGAGGACTGCCCCTCCCTCATCCTCCCGGGACAAGACCCCTTGAACAGGGAGGGCGTCTCTCAGCTGCCCAGATGATGGCACACACCCTGCCGTGCCCCAGGGGATGCCCAGCTCGCGATGGATTTCAGCAGAGAGCCTCTAGCTCCAGCCACCAGGAGTCCTTTGTCCGGAACCCTGTCTGTTGATGCGGCCGGCCCCAGAGGTTCAGCTCGGCCTTCCCCTGCATATGTGTGCACGGGCCCCGGCCTGGTGTTCATTCACAGATGCCTGGCACAGTAGATACAGTGGGCTGAGCCTGTGGCCAGGTTCTGCTGTGACCTCCTTGGTCCCAATTGTCCCTTCTGCCTTCTGTATGTGTGTGTGTGTGTGTGTGTGTGTGTGTTTCTGTGTCTGTGTGTGTCTGTGTGTTTGTATATGAGAGTCAGAGGTTTGGAGGAAGACAAAGAGTGATGCTAATGAATGTCAGGGAACAATACCATTCCAAGGATAAGCGTTTAGTTGTACCTGTGGCTCCTAGAGGACATGTTCCTATGTTCTCTGTTGGTAGATGCAATACTACATAATGCATGCTTGAGATAGCAGATTCCACACCCAACAAAATCTGTTCTGGGTAGTGAGGGCTTAGGCCAGAAAAGATGGACTGGATGTAACACCCAAACTCATGGATCTTCAGACGTTCACATTTTCTCTAGTAACGCAGGCATTGCTACGGCCACAGGTGGGTTTGAGTTCTTCAGCTCATCCAAGGCAAACCATTGAAAAGTATCTACAGAGTTGGAAGCAGTAGGTGGAGAAGAGGATGTGAAACAGTTTAGGGACCAGGGAGGCTCTGGCCCTCCTTGCTGGCCACCGTCCCCAGGGCCTGGTGTGTTGTGTGAGCTCACTACGTCTTGATGAATTATTAGTTATTCCAGAACACATGCCCCACGTGGCCTTTCCTCTCTGCTACTAGGGACCTGAGCTGAACTCTCTCTCCAAGCCTATCAGGGTTGCTTCTGTCAGAGTGACAACAGGCGGAAGGGGTTCTTCTCCCGGGAAGGCCTGGGATCCTCTGGGTTTCCTTCGGGGCCGAGCCCATGCATAGCCTGCCCTTACGGTGAGTCCCAGAGGAGGCACCATCGATATCCAAGGCTGTCTTCTCATGCTGCAGTGTGAATTCCCAAGATGTAGGGTTACTGCAGGGCTTGCAGCTGAGCTGTGGCTAAGTTCCAGGTCTGAGAATGAAACGTGCCATCCTCAGGACTGGCTTGCCCATTTCCATTTCTGTCAGTCAAGGTCTTAAGACACTGACAGCAAGTACCGCTACTTGCCTTCAAATGAGGCAACGACCTCCTCCCTACTTCTAAGAGTGGGCTTTGCCCCAGCTTTCAGAGCCCGACTCCACGGACACCCAACCATCATTGAGCCCTTATTCTGTGCCCAACAGTGTACACACGCTTACGCATGTTGTCCAAAATAAGCCTTTCAACTGACATGCAGTATGCGGTTATCCTGTGTAGCAGATGAGGAAACTGGTGCTCACAGATGTATAGTGCCCAAAGTCACCCAGCTGGTGAAGATCAGAGCCCCAGTCGGAACACTAATTGGGGAATTATTTAATGTATGTTTCATCCTTTGATGGATATTGTTTCAACATTTTCATCCTGGTCCCTGCCCTGTGGCATCCTTCTTTGTTCTGGAATCTCTAAGTGGAACGGGAAGGACGCATCAGCCCTTAAGCACTGGGATTTCAGATTCCAGGAGCCAGAACGGGTGACTCGTCCAGCAGCCCATGCCAGGTCAAAGTTTCTTAGCTCCCCAGCCTCTGCAACTTATGATAATCATTTCCCTGAGAAGCCTGCAGTCTGCGTGACTTATACACCTGTAAGTGAGATACGTACTCTCAACAGTAAGCGCCCAGTTTCTGTGAATGAAGACTAATGTTTTGCTGACCAAGAGGCAGCACAGAGAGCTGCAGGCCCCATTTGTTGTTTATATTACAGCAGGTGAAAAATCAAAGTGATTTGCCCAGGTTTGTTTCCAGATCAGGCTAAATGTGGCTCTGAGTCTAGGTTAAGTCATGGTCCCAACTTTGCTGAGTTTACTGTGTCTCCCCAAGAGCCACTCACCCCTCAGTAGTTGTTTCTCTTACAACAAGGATCGCTGTGCACGCTGATCGGCCCACACCTTCCCGCACCAACCGGAATATCCTGGAACACTACCCTCACCGCTCCCACACCCAGCAGTGTCCTGCATGCTTGCTTAGCACCATCCCAGAAGTCAAGCTTCTAGGGGAAAACATCACGAGTGGGTTTGGAAACACGAGGAAGCCACGGCTCATAAAGTGATGGGGAAATGGAGCCAGGGCTCGCGTGAAGGCACTGTCATCCTCAAGCACCGTCAAACCGAGAGTGAGTTTACCAGCCCAGGAGATGAGTAAAACCTCAAGTTTGAGGAAGGGCAGATACATCCTATTGTGACTGGGGCCTAGCACACCCCAATCGTAGGCCACCTCATGGCTTGCAAGAGGGATTGGAGACGTATAAAAGGTGTGCAGTGTTAGAGCATCTCAAAAGCCTCAGCATCTCCACGTTCCAGCCACTGGTGAAATCAGGTATGTCGGGCAAAGGAACGCAGCTCTTGGGAGCTTGGTTCTACCTGGTCCAAAACTCTGCGGGCAGCTGGGGCTTGCGCACTGGCTGGCTGGTCAGAAAGAAAGGCCTTGTGTGGGCACCTCTCTCGTCCGTATCATTTGGGACCCACCTCTCTTGGGCTACAAGTCAACATCTGAAGTGTGTGGGGTGGGGGCTGAGATGGGGGTCCAGGGTGTGACCAGAGTCCTGTCTTGAGGGTCCTGCTGGCGTGTGTGGTGGCGATGTTGTCGTGGCCAGGAGCTGAGCGGAGCTGATTAGGAGAGGGTAGCACCAATTCTAGGGCAGGGCTGCCCTGAAGGGCAAAGCCAGTGCAGCGAGGGAGGAGAGCTCCTCAGGGAGCAGGGGGCAGAGGCCCAGGGAGCTCAGAGCAGCAAGGACATGAGGAGGTGGTAAAGCGGCCATGTCCTGCTCTGGGAGTCGGGGACCATTGTTCCACCCCCGTGTGCTCAGTGCCTGGGGATCCATGACTTCCCTCTCTAAGATGTGCATTCTCCCCTAGAATTTAGTATCGATCTAAACGGTCGTTTTGTCTCTAGATGAGTCTTTTCTATGAATTCTCTTACAGAGTGGTTAGCATGCTCCCTTCCAATTGTTTGATATTTATATAAAAGGTCAAAATCTTTACAAGAGTACTCAACGTGTTTTGGTTCTCGTGTGTGTGTATGTGTGTGTGTGTGACCACGCGAGCACACACACACACACATATATCTTTACACTCATATTTACCTGTGTATTTACATGTGTTTGTGTGGAGTTTTATATGCTCATTAATCCTTACAACAACTTTAAGAAGAGTACAGAGAAGTTAAGTACCTTGCTCAAAGTCACACAGCTGGTTAATTTTTGAGACAGGACTCACATCCAAGAAAATCATGTTCTAAATTCCACGGTATCTGCTGTGGAAGGATAATACATTTGTCCTCATTGCCCCTGACCTTTCTTCTTATTCTTTCCTTCTCTCTCCTGTCTCTGTCTGTCTGTCTGTCTCTCATTTTTTATATTTTTGTTTTTTCTACCCCTCTCCATTACTCTTCTCCTTTCACCCTTTTTTCCTCTCTTTCTTCTTTCCTTCCTTCCTTCTATATTTCTTTATTTGTCTCAATTAAAACCTTGCTATGGCTTACAAACTGTAGCTACAATTTATACCGACTCACATCATTGCAGACACACACACACACGTTTAATCGGTGAAGCCACCAGGCAAAGGTTGAAACGGCACCGGTTTGAACGAGGCAAGTGGTTCTCCTGGGCTGAGTGTCTCTAAGGTTCTAGAGTTCCTCACTTCAGTGTCTTTTCCATTGCAGTGCACATCCAGACCAGAATGTATCATCCAAAGCAGAAGCTGTGCTGCCCGCTACCAAAGGATTGCTGCCCTCCATCCCAGCCATGCTGCACCCCACCAAAGTATTGCTGCCCCGCACCAAAGTATTGCTGTCCCCCACCTCAGCAGTACTGTCCCCCTCCGCGGCAATGCTGCCCCCCAGTAAAGTACTGTTTCCCCCCACCAAAACACTGCTAAACTCCACCTAAGCACAGCAAGCAGCCTTGCCAACCTCCACCCAAGGCCAAGGAGCCCTCTGTCCCAACGTGCCCAGCCCCTCAGCAGTGCCAGAAGTCCAAGCAGAAGTAAACCCCAGGCATGGGCCAGAGGCCAAGCTCCCTGCAGAACAGAGAACATGAAGCCCACTCCCCTCTCTCAGCTAGCTAGCTGTCAGCCCATCTCACCCCCAGCTTCTGGAAACAGCCACACTTGTGGAAAAGGCAACACCAAGATGGCAGCTTCCTGGATCAACATTTCTTATGAATTAGAAGCTGCAATTTCCATTTAGCAAAGGATCCGGTTCTAAACCTTCTAATCTTCGTTGCGGACTTGTATACTTCGCCCTTTTGGCTGCTTGGAAATATAAGCAGCATGCCCGACTACCCTTTCCTAGCACACTTGGTCTCTGCTCCAGTTTTTCAAACAATTAAACACAATTCCGCTGCCATGAATGTGTCGGTTTGATTATTTCGTCATCTTACAGTTGTTAACTCCTGCAGATTTTGTATCCTGCTGCCTAAATAAGAGCCCTAGGAGGGCTGGGCATGTGGGTGCAGGTTGAGCAGAAGGCATGGGGAGATGCCCTTCTGAGCTGAAGAACATTTTCCATGGTCCTGTCAGGGTGAGGAGGAGAGATGGGCACTTCAGCCACATGGAGACACATCCCCCCATACTTGCAAAATGAGAACAGTCTTTGGACCCAAGGGAGATGATGCCCGTCTCGAAAACAGAGGCACAAAAAGAGTAAGGGAAACCCAGCCAGGAGCTAAATAGTAGAGCAGGGCAAATAAATGGAAATTCAGAGAATATCCTAAGGGCATGTGGGTCAAGATGAATTGATGACCGGGCCTCAAAAACTCTCCCACTGGTAAAAAGAAAAGACGAGATTTTGTTCAAGCTTCCAAAATGTGTAAGTAGGAGACAGTCTATGTAATAATCATACATCTATCACACACACATCTCCTCTGTCAATATTTTTTAAAGGCATAGCACCCATTGATTCTCTAGCTTGGGGTTTCTCCTGGGCTATTTTTCTCTCACTGCCCTCTTACTTTCCATTCCCTAAATCCTTGCAGTATCAGGGTAACCTGAGTAACCAGTGGTAACCTCAGTCCCACAGGTAAACCAAACTTCTTCTTTCTATTACGTCCACTACACCCATACCTTTCCACCGAATCCTTCTCTCACTAAGAGTCCCCAAATTGAGGTCTCTCCATCTCTTTTCCTGTACCTGTCTCCCATTTCACATTTCTGGGCTACACGGGAATCACTGAAAATCCACAGAAGTACCCAAAGGAATCAGAAAGGAACAAACCATAAACTAAATGTGTGAATTACCCCCAACATAGATCACAGAGCATGTAGAATTCAGAATACGGTAAAGACAAAAGTTTTAGTTTAGCATTGCTTCCATGGTTGGCTGGTCTCTTCGTCCTCCACCACCTCTGTTCATGCCCTTCAGCGACGCTCCATCCATCTACCTATTTACCCATCACCAATCCATCCATCCCAAGCAGCAATGCATCATCGCATCCTTCGTAAGTACCTGCCCCTCCCTTTGTTTAGAATGCGATGGATGCTGTGGAAGCACAAACGCACACGCAAGCCTCCAGTCCTTTTGGTTTAATCCCCGTAAGGAAAGCAAGCTCAGACCGTCAAGACAACAAAAAACAGTTTGACCGGAAGACGTCTAATTCATGGACGACTTGGAAGCCACAGATATGTCATTCCTGCCCTCAGAATTCAGAGGAGACAGAGAGAGAACACTGAGGGCTGTTGAGGGGAGGAAGGAGAACTTGGCCATCTGTGTCATAATGACATCCACCACATTGCTCCCAGAAAATGTCTTTCCAGGAAGAACACCGGGAGAAGGGAGGTTCAGAGTGGAAAGACATCGGGATGTGTGTAAGTAAGCAGCAGTGCGTTCCAGGACTGCGTAGAGCAGCAGCCAATGCTGCGAGTGCTAGTTGTTCCCAGGAGGCCAGTCTTCAACGTCTCAGCCCCTGTCCGTGGTGGAGAGAGCACATAGCCTCTGCAGCCACCTTCACCATTTGACACCACAGAAAGCTGGGGGGCGCGTCCAGTTTCCAGACCTATGTGTCCTAAATATTTCCAACAGAGCGTTGCATTCAACAGAACTCAACGATGACACACAAAATGAATTGAAAAGCTGTAGACACCTTAAGTGGACTCCCTGAAAATGATGAGCTCCTTGAGACAATTCCCCATCCTCAGATACCTCAGTCCACACAGGCTCAAAGTAGCTCCTCTCCTGCCTCACATACATGACCTTGCCCCAGAACTCTCATTTGGTTTCTTATTCTCTATTTCCTCACCCTCCCTCCCTCAGCTGATTAAGACAAGGTTGAATTTTGCCTCTCTGGGCTTCACTTAATTTTCTCCTCCACTAATTATCACACTAGGATTGTGTGCACACGGGGTTATGTGTGGACCATCTTGCGGAATTTTCCTTTATCCCGTCATAGTGGGTTTGGATGCCAGATGCATGTCTATGATGGACTGAATCCAATACTTCCCTAGGCCTCACTTTACTCATGTGTATAGTGGGCAGAATAATACCTGCAACCTGGGGTTGACGGGGAGGGGTCTTCAATGAGACAATGTAAATAAATAGTAAGTAGGATGTAACACATAGTAAATGTTGGATGAATGTTAGCTCTTGCTTTTATTATTATTCTCCACTTCCTGACAGAGAAGCAAGACCCTCCACTTATTACCACCAAACAGACGACATGGGTTCCACACCTTTAGTAAGAACAAGGTGTGAGGGGCAGGGCACATCTTGGGGCCAGGACAAGGAAGAGCTGTGTAGACCAAAGCATCCGAGGGGTGTTCACAAGCGGAAATGGTATTTTGTCCAGGGCCTATTCGCCACATTGTGTGGTTGCCCTTTTCTTCCACAAACTTCCCTTTGTAACACCTGCCCATGATGATTCCTGCTGTTGAGGCAGTCCTGGGCAGCTCTGGCCCACAGTGACATTTGCCTATCAAGGTACACCGCCAGCCATGTCTTTTGGAGGCAGACCCTACTCCCAGGAGGAGGCTGATAAGCTGAGGAAGCATGGAAAGGGCATGGTGTGTGCCAAGCGCTCACACACACAGATACCACAATATGGAAGCAGGTCTTGCTCTTCCTATGAGAGGTAGTGGCAAGGTGAAGTGAAGCTCCTTACGTGTTCAGTGTAACAACACCTTGCACATGGTGGAGGTGAGATTCAAACCCTGGTCCTTATCTTTGCAACATGGCAAGTGCTCTGACCGTGCTAATGGCTAGAAGAAGCATAAAGCGTGGATCCTGTCTTTCCAGAACTTAAAACACACTGACCCGTTGGGAAGGCAAAAAAAGTACCTTCAAACAGTCACACATTCACACCTGCTTATACAGGGGTACACGTTCATATCAAAGACACACACGGGGTTATTATTCAGAGTAAATACTCCTCGTGTGAAGACTTCCACTGACAATGGAGAACAGAAGATGGAGCAGCGTCCCAGAGGCCCCCGCTGGGCAGGCGTCGTCCTCCCAGCTTCTCCAAACAAAGAAATTCCCTAGAAGGTAGTATAGTGCAAGAAGAAGAACACACACACATATCCGGGAGCCTGGCAGGGCTGGGTTTAATCCTCTCTTCCCTACTTTTTACTTAAGTAACCTTAGCGAATAGAAACTTTCGAAGCTGTAAAATGAAAATAGCTCTGACTTCAAGACCTGAATTAGAAACTCGAGCAGAGATTGTGACAGTCAGGGGAGGACTGCCCCTCCCTCATCCTCCCGGGACAAGACCCCTTGAACAGGGAGGGCGTCTCTCAGCTGCCCAGATGATGGCACACACCCTGCCGTGCCCCAGGGGATGCCCAGCTCGCGATGGATTTCAGCAGAGAGCCTCTAGCTCCAGCCACCAGGAGTCCTTTGTCCGGAACCCTGTCTGTTGATGCGGCCGGCCCCAGAGGTTCAGCTCGGCCTTCCCCTGCATATGTGTGCACGGGCCCCGGCCTGGTGTTCATTCACAGATGCCTGGCACAGTAGATACAGTGGGCTGAGCCTGTGGCCAGGTTCTGCTGTGACCTCCTTGGTCCCAATTGTCCCTTCTGCCTTCTGTATGTGTGTGTGTGTGTGTGTGTGTGTGTGTGTGTGTGTGTGTGTTTCTGTGTCTGTGTGTGTCTGTGTGTTTGTATATGAGAGTCAGAGGTTTGGAGGAAGACAAAGAGTGATGCTAATGAATGTCAGGGAGCAATACCATTCCAAGGATAAGCGTTTAGTTGTACCTGTGGCTCCTAGAGGACATGTTCCTATGTTCTCTGTTGGTAGATGCAATACTACATAATGCATGCTTGAGATAGCAGATTCCACACCCAACAAAATCTGTTCTGGGTAGTGAGGGCTTAGGCCAGAAAAGATGGACTGGATGTAACACCCATACTCATGGATCTTCAGACGTTCACATTTTCTCTAGTAACGCAGGCATTGCTACGGCCACAGGTGGGTTTGAGTTCTTCAGCTCATCCAAGGCAAACCATTGAAAAGTATCTACAGAGTTGGAAGCAGTAGGCGGAGAAGAGGATGTGAAACGGTTTAGGGACCAGGGAGGATCTGGCCCTCCTTGCTGGCCACCGTCCCCAGGGCCTGGTGTGTTGTGTGAGCTCACTACGTCTTGATGAATTATTAGTTATCCCAGAACACATGCCCCACATGGCCTTTCCTCTCTGCTACTAGGGACCTGAGCTGAAATCTCTCTCCAAGCCTATCAGGGTGCTTCTGTCAGAGTGACAACAGGCGGAAGGGGTTCTTCTCCCGGGAAGGCCTGGGATCCTCTGGGTTTCCTTCGGGGCCGAGCCCATGCATAGCCTGCCCTTACGGTGAGTCCCAGAGGAGGCACCATCGATATCCAAGGCTGTCTTCTCATGCTGCAGTGTGAATTCCCAAGATGTAGGGTTACTGTCGGGCTTGCAGCTGAGCTGTGGCTAAGTTCCAGGTCTGAGAATGAAACGTGCCGCCCTCAGGCCTGGCTTGCCCATTTCCATTTCTGTCAGTCAAGGTCTTAGGACACTGACGGCAAGTACCGCTACTTGCCTTCAAATGTGGCAACGACCTCCTCCCTACTTCTAAGAGTGGGCTTTGCCCCAGCTTTCAGAGCCCGACTCCACGGAGCACCCAACCATCGTTGAGCCCTTTTTCTGTGCCCAACAGTGTACACACGCTTACGCATGTTGTCCAAAATAAGCCTTTCAACTGACATGCAGTATGCGGTTATCCTGTGTAGCAGATGAGGAAACTGGTGCTCACAGATGTATAGTGCCCAAAGTCACCCAGCTGGTGAAGATCAGAGCCCCAGTCGGAACACTAATTGGGGAATTATTTAATGTATGTTTCATCCTTTGATGGATGCTGTTTCAACATTTTCATCCTGGTCCCTGCCCTGTGGCATCCTTCTTTGTTCTGGAATCTCTAAGTGGAACGGGAAGGACGCATCAGCCCTTAAGCCCTGGGATTTCAGATTCCAGGAGGCAGAATGGGTGACTCGTCCAGCAGCCCATGCCAGGTCAAAGTTTCTTAGCTCCCCAGCCTCTGCAACTTATGATAATCATTTCCCTGAGAAGCCTGCAGTCTGCGTGACTTATACACCTGTAAGTGAGATACGTACTCTCAACAGTAAGCGCCCAGTTTCTGTGAATGAAGACTAATGTTTTGCTGACCAAGAGGCAGCACAGAGAGCTGCAGGCCCCATTTGTTGTTTATATTACAGCAGGTGAAAAATCAAAGTGATTTGCCCAGGTTTGTTTCCAGATCAGGCTAAATGTGGCTCTGAGTCTAGGTTAAGTCATGGTCCCAACTTTGCTGAGTTTACTGTGTCTCCCCAAGAGCCACTCACCCCTCAGTAGTTGTTTCTCTTACAACAAGGATCGCTGTGCACGCTGATCGGCCAACACCTTCCCGCACCAACCGGAATATCCTGGAACACTACCCTCACCGCTCCCACACCCAGCAGTGTCCTGCATGCTTGCTTAGCACCATCCCAGAAGTCAAGCTTCTAGGGGAAAACATCACGAGTGGGTTTGGAAACACGAGGAAGCCACGGCTCGTAAAGTGATGGAGAAATGGGGCCAGGGCTCGCGTGAAGGCACTGTCATCCTCAAGCACCGTCAAACCGAGAGTGAGTTTACCAGCCCAGGAGATGAGTAAAACCTCAAGTTTGAGGAAGGGCAGATACATCCTATTGTGACTGGGGCCTAGCACACCCCAATCGTAGGCCACCTCATGGCTTGCAAGAGGGATTTGAGACGTATAAAAGGTGTGCAGTGTTAGAGCATCTCAAAAGCCTCAGCATCTCCACGTTCCAGCCACTGGTGAAATCAGGTATGTCGGGCAAAGGAACGCAGCTCTTGGGAGCTTGGTTCTACCTGGTCCAAAACTCTGCGGGCAGCTGGGGCTTGCGCACTGGCTGGCTGGTCAGAAAGAAAGGCCTTGTGTGGGCACCTCTCTCGTCCGTATCATTTGGGACCCACCTCTCTTGGGCTACAAGTCAACATCTGAAGTGTGTGGGGTGGGGGCTGAGATGGGGGTCCAGGGTGTGACCAGAGTCCTGTCTTGAGGGTCCTGCTGGCGTGTGTGGTGGCGCTGTTGTCGTGGCCAGGAGCTGAGCGGAGCTGATTAGGAGAGGGTAGCACCAATTCTAGGGCAGGGCTGCCCTGAAGGGCAAAGCCAGTGCAGCGAGGGAGGAGAGCTCCTCAGGGAGCAGGGGGCAGAGGCCCAGGGAGCTCAGAGCAGCAAGGACATGAGGAGGTGGTAAAGCGGCCATGTCCTGCTCTGGGAGTCGGGGACCATTGTTCCACCCCCGTGTGCTCAGTGCCTGGGGATCCATGACTTCCCTCTCTAAGATGTGCATTCTCCCCTAGAATTTAGTATCGATCTAAACGGTCGTTTTGTCTCTAGATGAGTCTTTTCTATGAATTCTCTTACAGAGTGGTTAGCATGCTCCCTTCCAATTGTTTGATATTTATATAAAAGGTCAAAATCTTTACAAGAGTACTCAACGTGTTTTGGTTCTCGTGTGTGTGTATGTGTGTGTGTGTGACCATGCGAGCACACACACACACACATATATCTTTACACTCATATTTACCTGTGTATTTACATGTGTTTGTGTGGAGTTTTATATGCTCATTAATCCTTACAACAACTTTAAGAAGAGTACAGAGAAGTTAAGTACCTTGCTCAAAGTCACACAGCTGGTTAATTTTTGAGACAGGACTCACATCCAAGAAAATCATGTTCTAAATTCCACGGTATCTGCTGTGGAAGGATAATACATTTGTCCTCATTGCCCCTGACCTTTCTTCTTATTCTTTCCTTCTCTCTCCTGTCTCTGTCTGTCTGTCTCTCTCTCATTTTTTATATTTTTGTTTTTTCTACCCCTCTCCATTACTCTTCTCCTTTCACCCTTTTTTCCTCTCTTTCTTCTTTCCTTCCTTCCTTCTATATTTCTTTATTTGTCTCAATTAAAACCTTGCTATGGCTTACAAACTGTAGCTACAATTTATACCGACTCACATCATTGCAGACACACACACACACGTTTAATCGGTGAAGCCACCAGGCAAAGGTTGAAACGGCACAGGTTTGAACGAGGCAAGTGGTTCTCCTGGGCTGAGTGTCTCTAAGGTTCTAGAGTTCCTCACTTCAGTGTCTTTTCCATTGCAGTGCACATCCAGACCGGAATGTATCATCCAAAGCAGAAGCTGTGCTGCCCGCTACCAAAGGATTGCTGCCCTCCATCCCAGCCATGCTGCACCCCACCAAAGTATTGCTGCCCCGCACCAAAGTATTGCTGTCCCCCACCTCAGCAGTACTGTCCCCCGCCGCGGCAATGCTGCCCCCCAGTAAAGTACTGTTTCCCCCCACCAAAACACTGCTAAACTCCACCTAAGCACAGCAAGCAGCCTTGCCAACCTCCACCCAAGGCCAAGGAGCCCTCTGTCCCAACGTGCCCAGCCCCTCAGCAGTGCCAGAAGTCCAAGCAGAAGTAAACCCCAGGCATGGGCCAGAGGCCAAGCTCCCTGCAGAACAGAGAACATGAAGCCCACTCCCCTCTCTCAGCTAGCTAGCTGTCAGCCCATCTCACCCCCAGCTTCTGGAAACAGCCACACTTGTGGAAAAGGCAACACCAAGATGGCAGCTTCCTGGATCAACATTTCTTATGAATTAGAAGCTGCAATTTCCATTTAGCAAAGGATCCGGTTCTAAACCTTCTAATCTTCGTTGCTGACTTGTATACTTCGCCCTTTTGGCTGCTTGGAAATATAAGCAGCATGCCCGACTACCCTTTCCTAGCACACTTGGTCTCTGCTCCAGTTTTTCAAACAATTAAACACAATTCCGCTGCCATGAATGTGTCGGTTTGATTATTTCGTCATCTTACAGTTGTTAACTCCTGCAGATTTAGTATCCTGCTGCCTAAATAAGAGCCCCAGGAGGGCTGGGCATGTGGGTGCAGGTTGAGCAGAAGGCATGGGGAGATGCCCTTCTGAGCTGAAGAACATTTTCCATGGTCCTGTCAGGGTGAGGAGGAGAGATGGGCACTTCAGCCACATGGAGACACATCCCCCCATACTTGCAAAATGAGAACAGCCTTTGGACCCAAGGGAGATGATGCCCGTCTCGAAAACGGAGGCACAAAAAGAGTAAGGGAAACCCAGCCAGGAGCTAAATAGTAGAGCAGGGCAAATAAATGGAAATTCAGAGAATATCCTAAGGGCATGTGGGTCAAGATGAATTGATGACCGGGCCTCAAAAACTCTCCCACTGGTAAAAAGAAAAGACGAGATTTTGTTCAAGCTTCCAAAATGTGTAAGTAGGAGACAGTCTATGTAATAATCATACATCTATCACACACACATCTCCTCTGTCAATATTTTTTAAAGGCATAGCACCCATTGATTCTCTAGCTTGGGGTTTCTCCTGGGCTATTTTTCTCTCACTGCCCTCTTACTTTCCATTCCCTAAATCCTTGCAGTGTCAGGGTTACCTGAGTAACCAGTGGTAACCTCAGTCCCACAGGTAAACCAAACTTCTTCTTTCTATTACGTCCACTACACCCATACCTTTCCACCGAATCCTTCTCTCACTAAGAGTCCCCAAATTGAGGTCTCTGCATCTCTTTTCCTGTACCTGTCTCCCATTTCACATTTCTGGGCTACACGGGAATCACTGAAAATCCACAGAAGTACCCAAAGGAATCAGAAAGGAACAAAACATAAACTAAATGTGTGAATTACCCCCAATATAGATCACAGAGCATGTAGAATTCAGAATACAGTAAAGACAAAAGTTTTAGTTTAGCATTGCTTCCATGGTTGGCTGGTCTCTTCGTCCTCCACCACCTCTGTTCATGCCCTTCAGTGACGCTCCATCCATCTACCTATTTACCCATCACCAATCCATCCATCCCAAGCAGCAATGCATCATCGCATCCTTCGTAAGTACCTGCCCCTCCCTTTGTTTAGAATGCGATGGATGCTGTGGAAGCACAAACGCACACACAAGCCTCCAGTCCTTTTGGTTTAATCCCCGTAAGGAAAGCAAGCTCAGACCGTCAAGACAACAAAAAACAGTTTGACCGGAAGACGTCTAATTCATGGACGACTTGGAAGCCACAGATATGTCATTCCTGCCCTCAGAATTCAGAGGAGACAGAGAGGGAACACTGAGGGCTGTTGAGGGGAGGAAGGAGAACTTGGCCATCTGTGTCATAATGACATCCACCACATTGCTCCCAGAAAATGTCTTTCCAGGAAGAACACCGGGAGAAGGGAGGTTCAGAGTGGAAAGACATCGGGATGTGTGTAAGTAAGCAGCAGTGCGTTCCAGGACTGCGTAGAGCAGCAGCCAATGCTGCGAGTGCTAGTTGTTCCCAGGAGGCCAGTCTTCAACGTCTCAGCCCCTGTCCGTGGTAGAAGGAGCACATAGCCTCTGCAGCCACCTTCACCATTTGACACCACAGAAAGCTGGGGGGCGCGTCCAGTTTCCAGACCTATGTGTCCTAAATATTTCCAACAGAGCATTGCATTCAACAGAACTCAACGATGACACACAAAATGAATTGAAAAGCTGTAGACACCTTAAGTGGACTCCCTGATAATGATGAGCTCTTTGAGCCAATTCCCCATCCTCAGATACCTCAGTCCGCACAGGCTCAAAGTAGCTCCTCTCCTGCCTCACATACATGACCTTGCCCCAGAACTCTCATTTGGTTTCTTATTCTCTATTTCCTCACCCTCCCTCCCTCAGCTGATTAAGACAAGGTTGAATTTTGCCTCTCTGGGCTTCAGTTAATTTTCTCCTCCACTAATTATCACACTAGGATTGTGTGCACACGGGGTTATGTGCGGACCATCTTGCGGAATTTTCCTTTATCCCGTCATAGTGGGTTTGGATGCCAGATGCATGTCTATGATGGACTGAATCCAATACTTCCCTAGGGCTCACTTTACTCATGTGTATAGTGGGCAGAATAATACCTGCAACCTGGGGTTGACAGGGAGGGGTCTTCAATGAGACAATGTAAATAAATAGTAAGTAGGATGTAACACATAGTAAATGTTGGATGAATGTTAGCTCTTGCTTTTATTATTATTCTCCACTTCCTGACAGAGCAGCAAGACCCTCCACTTATTACCACCAACCTGACGACATGGGTTACACAACTTTAGTAAGAACAAGGTGTGAGGGGCAGGGCACATCTTGGGGCCAGGACAAGGAAGAGCTGTGTAGACCAAAGCATCCGAGGGGTGTTCACAGGCGGAAATGGTATTTTGTCCAGGGCCTATTCGCCACATTGTGTGGTTGCCCTTTTCTTCCACAAACTTCCCTTTGTAACACCTGCCCATGATGATTCCTGCTGTTGAGGCAGTCCTGGGCAGCTCTGGCCCACAGTGACATTTGCCTATCAAGGTACACCGCCAGCCATGTCTCTTGGAGGCAGACCCTACTCCCAGGAGGAGGCTGATAAGCTGAGGAAGCATGGAAAGGGCATGGTGTGTGCCAAGCACTCACACACACAGATACCACAATATGGAAGCAGGTCTTGCTCTTCCTATGAGAGGTAGTGGCAAGGTGAAGAGAAGCTCCTTACGTGTTCAGTGTAACAACACCTTGCACATGGTGGAGGTGAGATTCAAACCCTGGTCCTTATCTTTGCAACATGGCAAGTGCTCTGACCGTGCTAATGGCTAGAAGAAGCATAAAGCGTGGATCCTGTCTTTCCAGAACTTAAAACTCACTGACCCGTTGGGAAGGCAAAGACAGTACCTTCAAACAGTCACACATTCACACGTGCTTATACAGGGGTACACGTTCATATCAAAGACACACACGGGGTTATTATTCAGAGTAAATACTCCTCGTGTGAAGACTTCCACTGACCATGGAGAACAGAAGATGGAGCAGCGTCCCAGAGGCCCCCGCTGGGCAGGCGTCGTCCTCCCAGCTTCTCCAAACAAAGAAATTCCCTAGAAGGTAGTATAGTGCAAGAAGAAGAACACACACACACATATCCGGGAGCCTGGCAGGGCTGGGTTTAATCCTCTCTTCCCTACTTTTTACTTAAGTAACCTTAGCGAATAGAAACTTTCGAAGCTGTCAAATGAAAATAGCTCTGACTTCAAGGCCTGAATTAGAAACTCGAGCAGAGATTGTGACAGTCAGGGGAGGACTGCCCCTCCCTCATCCTCCCGGGACAAGACCCCTTGAACAGGGAGGGCGTCTCTCAGCTGCCCAGATGATGGCACACACCCTGCCATGCCCCAGGGGATGCCCAGCTGGCGATGGATTTCAGCAGAGAGGCTCTAGCTCCAGCCACCAGGAGTCCTTTGTCCGGAACCCTGTCTGTTGATGCGGCCGGCCCCAGAGGTTCAGCTCGGCCTTCCCCTGCATATGTGTGCACGGGCCCCGGCCTGGTGTTCATTCACAGATGCCTGGCACAGTAGATACAGTGGGCTGAGCCTGTGGCCAGGTTCTGCTGTGACCTCCTTGGTCCCAATTGTCCCTTCTGCCTTCTGTATGTGTGTGTGTGTGTGTGTGTGTGTGTGTGTGTGTGTGTGTGTTTCTGTGTCTGTGTGTGTCTGTGTGTTTGTATATGAGAGTCAGAGGTTTGGAGGAAGACAAAGAGTGATGCTAATGAATGTCAGGGAGCAATACCATTCCAAGGATAAGCGTTTAGTTGTACCTGTGGCTCCTAGAGGACATGTTCCTATGTTCTCTGTTGGTAGATGCAATACTACATAATGCATGCTTGAGATAGCAGATTCCACACCCAACAAAATCTGTTCTGGGTAGTGAGGGCTTAGGCCAGAAAAGATGGACTGGATGTAACACCCATACTCATGGATCTTCAGACGTTCACATTTTCTCTAGTAACGCAGGCATTGCTACGGCCACAGGTGGGTTTGAGTTCTTCAGCTCATCCAAGGCAAACCATTGAAAAGTATCTACAGAGTTGGAAGCAGTAGGCGGAGAAGAGGATGTGAAACGGTTTAGGGACCAGGGAGGATCTGGCCCTCCTTGCTGGCCACCGTCCCCAGGGCCTGGTGTGTTGTATGAGCTCACTACGTCTTGATGAATTATTAGTTATCCCAGAACACATGCCCCACATGGCCTTTCCTCTCTGCTACTAGGGACCTGAGCTGAAATCTCTCTCCAAGCCTATCAGGGTGCTTCTGTCAGAGTGACAACAGGCGGAAGGGGTTCTTCTCCCGGGAAGGCCTGGGATCCTCTGGGTTTCCTTCGGGGCCGAGCCCATGCATAGCCTGCCCTTACGGTGAGTCCCAGAGGAGGCACCATCGATATCCAAGGCTGTCTTCTCATGCTGCAGTGTGAATTCCCAAGATGTAGGGTTACTGTAGTGCTTGCAGCTGAGCTGTGGCTAAGTTCCAGGTCTGAGGATGAAACGTGCCGCCCTCAGGCCTGGCTTGCCCATTTCCATTTCTGTCAGTCAAGGTCTTAGGACACTGACGGCAAGTACCGCTACTTGCCTTCAAATGTGGCAACGACCTCCTCCCTACTTCTAAGAGTGGGCTTTGCCCCAGCTTTCAGAGCCCGACTCCACGGAGCACCCAACCATCGTTGAGCCCTTTTTCTGTGCCCAACAGTGTACACACGCTTACGCATGTTGTCCAAAATAAGCCTTTCAACTGACATGCAGTATGCGGTTATCCTGTGTAGCAGATGAGGAAACTGGTGCTCACAGATGTATAGTGCCCAAAGTCACCCAGCTGGTGAAGATCAGAGCCCCAGTCGGAACACTAATTGGGGAATTATTTAATGTATGTTTCATCCTTTGATGGATGCTGTTTCAACATTTTCATCCTGGTCCCTGCCCTGTGGCATCCTTCTTTGTTCTGGAATCTCTAAGTGGAACGGGAAGGACGCATCAGCCCTTAAGCACTGGGATTTCAGATTCCAGGAGGCAGAATGGGTGACTCGTCCAGCAGCCCATGCCAGGTCAAAGTTTCTTAGCTCCCCAGCCTCTGCAACTTATGATAATCATTTCCCTGAGAAGCCTGCAGTCTGCGTGACTTATACACCTGTAAGTGAGATACGTACTCTCAACAGTAACCGCCCAGTTTCTGTGAATGAAGACTAATGTTTTGCTGACCAAGAGGCAGCACAGAGAGCTGCAGGCCCCATTTGTTGTTTATATTACAGCAGGTGAAAAATCAAAGTGATTTGCCCAGGTTTGTTTCCAGATCAGGCTAAATGTGGCTCTGAGTCTAGGTTAAGTCATGGTCCCAACTTTGCTGAGTTTACTGTGTCTCCCCAAGAGCCACTCACCCCTCAGTAGTTGTTTCTCTTAAACAGGGATCGCTGTGCACGCTGATCGGCCCACACCTTCCCGCACCAACCGGAATATCCTGGAACACTACCCTCACCGCTCCCACACCCAACAGTGTCCTGCATGCTTGCTTAGCACCATCCCAGAAGTCAAGCTTCTAGGGGAAAACATCACGAGTGGGTTTGGAAACACGAGGAAGCCACGGCTCGTAAAGTGATGGGGAAATGGGGCCAGGGCTCGCGTGAAGGCACTGTCATCCTCAAGCACCGTCAAACCGAGAGTGAGTTTACCAGCCCAGGAGATGAGTAAAACCTCAAGTTTGAGGAAGGGCAGATACATCCTATTGTGACTGGGGCCTAGCACACCCCAATCGTAGGCCACCTCATGGCTTGCAAGAGGGATTGGAGACGTATAAAAGGTGTGCAGTGTTAGAGCATCTCAAAAGCCTCAGCATCTCCACGTTCCAGCCACTGGTGAAATCAGGTATGTCGGGCAAAGGAACGCAGCTCTTGGGAGCTTGGTTCTACCTGGTCCAAAACTCTGCGGGCAGCTGGGGCTTGCGCACTGGCTGGCTGGTCAGAAAGAAAGGCCTTGTGTGGGCACCTCTCTCGTCCGTATCATTTGGGACCCACCTCTCTTGGGCTACAAGTCAACATCTGAAGTGTGTGGGGTGGGGGCTGAGATGGGGGTCCAGGGTGTGACCAGAGTCCTGTCTTGAGGGTCCTGCTGGCGTGTGTGGTGGCGATGTTGTCGTGGCCAGGAGCTGAGCGGAGCTGATTAGGAGAGGGTAGCACCAATTCTAGGGCAGGGCTGCCCTGAAGGGCAAAGCCAGTGCAGCGAGGGAGGAGAGCTCCTCAGGGAGCAGGGGGCAGAGGCCCAGGGAGCTCAGAGCAGCAAGGACATGAGGAGGTGGTAAAGCGGCCATGTCCTGCTCTGGGAGTCGGGGACCATTGTTCCACCCCCGTGTGCTCAGTGCCTGGGGATCCATGACTTCCCTCTCTAAGATGTGCATTCTCCCCTAGAATTTAGTATCGATCTAAACGGTCGTTTTGTCTCTAGATGAGTCTTTTCTATGAATTCTCTTACAGAGTGGTTAGCATGCTCCCTTCCAATTGTTTGATATTTATATAAAAGGTCAAAATCTTTACCAGAGTACTCAACGTGTTTTGGTTCTCGTGTGTGTGTATGTGTGTGTGTGTGACCATGCGAGCACACACACACACACATATATCTTTACACTCATATTTACCTGTGTATTTACATGTGTTTGTGTGGAGTTTTATATGCTCATTAATCCTTACAACAACTTTAAGAAGAGTACAGAGAAGTTAAGTACCTTGCTCAAAGTCACACAGCTGGTTAATTTTTGAGACAGGACTCACATCCAAGAAAATCATGTTCTAAATTCCACGGTATCTGCTGTGGAAGGATAATACATTTGTCCTCATTGCCCCTGACCTTTCTTCTTATTCTTTCCTTCTCTCTCCTGTCTCTGTCTGTCTGTCTCTCTCTCATTTTTTATATTTTTGTTTTTTCTACCCCTCTCCATTACTCTTCTCCTTTCACCCTTTTTTCCTCTCTTTCTTCTTTCCTTCCTTCCTTCTATATTTCTTTATTTGTCTCAATTAAAATCTTGCTATGGCTTACAAACTGTAGCTACAATTTATACCGACTCACATCATTGCAGACACACACACACACACGTTTAATCGGTGAAGCCACCAGGCAAAGGTTGAAACGGCACCGGTTTGAACGAGGCAAGTGGTTCTCCTGGGCTGAGTGTCTCTAAGGTTCTAGAGTTCCTCACTTCAGTGTCTTTTCCATTGCAGTGCACATCCAGACCAGAATGTATCATCCAAAGCAGAAGCTGTGCTGCCCGCTACCAAAGGATTGCTGCCCTCCATCCCAGCCATGCTGCACCCCACCAAAGTATTGCTGCCCCGCACCAAAGTATTGCTGTCCCCCACCTCAGCAGTACTGTCCCCCTCCGCGGCAATGCTGCCCCCCAGTAAAGTACTGTTTCCCCCCACCAAAACACTGCTAAACTCCACCTAAGCACAGCAAGCAGCCTTGCCAACCTCCACCCAAGGCCAAGGAGCCCTCTGTCCCAACGTGCCCAGCCCCTCAGCAGTGCCAGAAGTCCAAGCAGAAGTAAACCCCAGGCATGGGCCAGAGGCCAAGCTCCCTGCAGAACAGAGAACATGAAGCCCACTCCCCTCTCTCAGCTAGCTAGCTGTCAGCCCATCTCACCCCCAGCTTCTGGAAACAGCCACACTTGTGGAAAAGGCAAGC
Source organism: Leucopleurus acutus (assembly GCF_964270905.1). NCBI lineage: Eukaryota > Metazoa > Chordata > Mammalia > Artiodactyla > Delphinidae > Leucopleurus > Leucopleurus acutus. Next base: position 83,431,171 of record NC_139143.1, on the reverse strand, counting down.
CACACTTGTGGAAAAGGCAACACCAAGATGGCAGCTTCCTGGATCAACATTTCTTATGAATTAGAAGCTGCAATTTCCATTTAGCAAAGGATCCGGTTCTAAACCTTCTAATCTTCGTTGCTGACTTGTATACTTCGCCCTTTTGGCTGCTTGGAAATATAAGCAGCATGCCCGACTACCCTTTCCTAGCACACTTGGTCTCTGCTCCAGTTTTTCAAACAATTAAACACAATTCCGCTGCCATGAATGTGTCGGTTTGATTATTTCGTCATCTTACAGTTGTTAACTCCTGCAGATTTAGTATCCTGCTGCCTAAATAAGAGCCCCAGGAGGGCTGGGCATGTGGGTGCAGGTTGAGCAGAAGGCATGGGGAGATGCCCTTCTGAGCTGAAGAACATTTTCCATGGTCCTGTCAGGGTGAGGAGGAGAGATGGGCACTTCAGCCACATGGAGACACATCCCCCCATACTTGCAAAATGAGAACAGCCTTTGGACCCAAGGGAGATGATGCCCGTCTCGAAAACGGAGGCACAAAAAGAGTAAGGGAAACCCAGCCAGGAGCTAAATAGTAGAGCAGGGCAAATAAATGGAAATTCAGAGAATATCCTAAGGGCATGTGGGTCAAGATGAATTGATGACCGGGCCTCAAAAACTCTCCCACTGGTAAAAAGAAAAGACGAGATTTTGTTCAAGCTTCCAAAATGTGTAAGTAGGAGACAGTCTATGTAATAATCATACATCTATCACACACACATCTCCTCTGTCAATATTTTTTAAAGGCATAGCACCCATTGATTCTCTAGCTTGGGGTTTCTCCTGGGCTATTTTTCTCTCACTGCCCTCTTACTTTCCATTCCCTAAATCCTTGCAGTGTCAGGGTTACCTGAGTAACCAGTGGTAACCTCAGTCCCACAGGTAAACCAAACTTCTTCTTTCTATTACGTCCACTACACCCATACCTTTCCACCGAATCCTTCTCTCACTAAGAGTCCCCAAATTGAGGTCTCTGCATCTCTTTTCCTGTACCTGTCTCCCATTTCACATTTCTGGGCTACACGGGAATCACTGAAAATCCACAGAAGTACCCAAAGGAATCAGAAAGGAACAAAACATAAACTAAATGTGTGAATTACCCCCAATATAGATCACAGAGCATGTAGAATTCAGAATACAGTAAAGACAAAAGTTTTAGTTTAGCATTGCTTCCATGGTTGGCTGGTCTCTTCGTCCTCCACCACCTCTGTTCATGCCCTTCAGTGACGCTCCATCCATCTACCTATTTACCCATCACCAATCCATCCATCCCAAGCAGCAATGCATCATCGCATCCTTCGTAAGTACCTGCCCCTCCCTTTGTTTAGAATGCGATGGATGCTGTGGAAGCACAAACGCACACACAAGCCTCCAGTCCTTTTGGTTTAATCCCCGTAAGGAAAGCAAGCTCAGACCGTCAAGACAACAAAAAACAGTTTGACCGGAAGACGTCTAATTCATGGACGACTTGGAAGCCACAGATATGTCATTCCTGCCCTCAGAATTCAGAGGAGACAGAGAGAGAACACTGAGGGCTGTTGAGGGGAGGAAGGAGAACTTGGCCATCTGTGTCATAATGACATCCACCACATTGCTCCCAGAAAATGTCTTTCCAGGAAGAACACCGGGAGAAGGGAGGTTCAGAGTGGAAAGACATCGGGATGTGTGTAAGTAAGCAGCAGTGCGTTCCAGGACTGCGTAGAGCAGCAGCCAATGCTGCGAGTGCTAGTTGTTCCCAGGAGGCCAGTCTTCAACGTCTCAGCCCCTGTCCGTGGTAGAAGGAGCACATAGCCTCTGCAGCCACCTTCACCATTTGACACCACAGAAAGCTGGGGGGCGCGTCCAGTTTCCAGACCTATGTGTCCTAAATATTTCCAACAGAGCGTTGCATTCAACAGAACTCAACGATGACACACAAAATGAATTGAAAAGCTGTAGACACCTTAAGTGGACTCCCTGAAAATGATGAGCTCTTTGAGCCAATTCCCCATCCTCAGATACCTCAGTCCGCACAGGCTCAAAGTAGCTCCTCTCCTGCCTCACATACATGACCTTGCCCCAGAACTCTCATTTGGTTTCTTATTCTCTATTTCCTCACCCTCCCTCCCTCAGCTGATTAAGACAAGGTTGAATTTTGCCTCTCTGGGCTTCAGTTAATTTTCTCCTCCACTAATTATCACACTAGGATTGTGTGCACACGGGGTTATGTGCGGACCATCTTGCGGAATTTTCCTTTATCCCGTCATAGTGGGTTTGGATGCCAGATGCATGTCTATGATGGACTGAATCCAATACTTCCCTAGGCCTCATTTTACTCATGTGTATAGTGGGCAGAATAATACCTGCAACCTGGGGTTGACAGGGAGGGGTCTTCAATGAGACAATGTAAATAAATAGTAAGTAGGATGTAACACATAGTAAATGTTGGATGAATGTTAGCTCTTGCTTTTATTATTATTCTCCACTTCCTGACAGAGCAGCAAGACCCTCCACTTATTACCACCAACCTGACGACATGGGTTACACAACTTTAGTAAGAACAAGGTGTGAGGGGCAGGGCACATCTTGGGGCCAGGACAAGGAAGAGCTGTGTAGACCAAAGCATCCGAGGGGTGTTCTCAGGCGGAAATGGTATTTTGTCCAGGGCCTACTCGCCACATTGTGTGGTTGCCCTTTTCTTCCACAAACTTCCCTTTGTAACACCTGCCCATGATGATTCCTGCTGTTGAGGCAGTCCTGGGCAGCTCTGGCCCACAGTGACATTTGCCTATCAAGGTACACCACCAGCCATGTCTTTTGGAGGCTGACCCTACTCCCAGGAGGAGGCTGATAAGTGAGGAAGCATGGAAAGGGCATGGTGTGTGCCAAGCGCTCACACACACAGATACCACAATATGGAAGCAGGTCTTGCTCTTCCTATGAGAGGTAGTGGCAAGGTGAAGAGAAGCTCCTTACGTGTTCAGTGTAACAACACCTTGCACATGGTGGAGGTGAGATTCAAACCCTGGTCCTTATCTTTGCAACATGGCAAGTGCTCTGACCGTGCTAGTGGCTAGAAGAAGCATAAAGCGTGGATCCTGTCTTTCCAGAACTTAAAACTCACTGACCCGTTGGGAAGGCAAAGACAGTACCTTCAAACAGTCACACATTCACACGTGCTTATACAGGGGTACACGTTCATATCAAAGACACACATGGGGTTATTATTCAGAGTAAATACTCCTCGTGTGAAGACTTCCACTGACCATGGAGAACAGAAGATGGAGCAGCGTCCCAGAGGCCCCCGCTGGGCAGGCGTCGTCCTCCCAGCTTCTCCAAACAAAGAAATTCCCTAGAAGGTAGTATAGTGCAAGAAGAAGAACACACACACACATATCCGGGAGCCTGGCAGGGCTGGGTTTAATCCTCTCTTCCCTACTTTTTACTTAAGTAACCTTAGCGAATAGAAACTTTCGAAGCTGTAAAATGAAAATAGCTCTGACTTCAAGGCCTGAATTAGAAACTCGAGCAGAGATTGTGACAGTCAGGGGAGGACTGCCCCTCCCTCATCCTCCCGGGACAAGACCCCTTGAACAGGGAGGGCGTCTCTCAGCTGCCCAGATGATGGCACACACCCTGCCATGCCCCAGGGGATGCCCAGCTGGCGATGGATTTCAGCAGAGAGGCTCTAGCTCCAGCCACCAGGAGTCCTTTGTCCGGAACCCTGTCTGTTGATGCGGCCGGCCCCAGAGGTTCAGCTCGGCCTTCCCCTGCATATGTGTGCACGGGCCCCGGCCTGGTGTTCATTCACAGATGCCTGGCACAGTAGATACAGTGGGCTGAGCCTGTGGCCAGGTTCTGCTGTGACCTCCTTGGTCCCAATTGTCCCTTCTGCCTTCTGTATGTGTGTGTGTGTGTGTGTTTCTGTGTCTGTGTGTGTCTGTGTGTTTGTATATGAGAGTCAGAGGTTTGGAGGAAGACAAAGAGTGATGCTAATGAATGTCAGGGAGCAATACCATTCCAAGGATAAGCGTTTAGTTGTACCTGTGGCTCCTAGAGGACATGTTCCTATGTTCTCTGTTGGTAGATGCAATACTACATAATGCATGCTTGAGATAGCAGATTCCACACCCAACAAAATCTGTTCTGGGTAGTGAGGGCTTAGGCCAGAAAAGATGGACTGGATGTAACACCCATACTCATGGATCTTCAGACGTTCACATTTTCTCTAGTAACGCAGGCATTGCTACGGCCACAGGTGGGTTTGAGTTCTTCAGCTCATCCAAGGCAAACCATTGAAAAGTATCTACAGAGTTGGAAGCAGTAGGCGGAGAAGAGGATGTGAAACGGTTTAGGGACCAGGGAGGCTCTGGCCCTCCTTGCTGGCCACCGTCCCCAGGGCCTGGTGTGTTGTGTGAGCTCACTACGTCTTGATGAATTATTAGTTATCCCAGAACACATGCCCCACATGGCCTTTCCTCTCTGCTACTAGGGACCTGAGCTGAAATCTCTCTCCAAGCCTATCAGGGTGCTTCTGTCAGAGTGACAACAGGCGGAAGGGGTTCTTCTCCCGGGAAGGCCTGGGATCCTCTGGGTTTCCTTCGGGGCCGAGCCCATGCATAGCCTGCCCTTACGGTGAGTCCCAGAGGAGGCACCATCGATATCCAAGGCTGTCTTCTCATGCTGCAGTGTGAATTCCCAAGATGTAGGGTTACTGTAGTGCTTGCAGCTGAGCTGTGGCTAAGTTCCAGGTCTGAGAATGAAACGTGCCGCCCTCAGGCCTGGCTTGCCCATTTCCATTTCTGTCAGTCAAGGTCTTAGGACACTGACGGCAAGTACCGCTACTTGCCTTCAAATGTGGCAACGACCTCCTCCCTACTTCTAAGAGTGGGCTTTGCCCCAGCTTTCAGAGCCCGACTCCACGGAGCACCCAACCATCGTTGAGCCCTTTTTCTGTGCCCAACAGTGTACACACGCTTACGCATGTTGTCCAAAATAAGCCTTTCAACTGACATGCAGTATGCGGTTATCCTGTGTAGCAGATGAGGAAACTGGTGCTCACAGATGTATAGTGCCCAAAGTCACCCAGCTGGTGAAGATCAGAGCCCCAGTCGGAACACTAATTGGGGAATTATTTAATGTATGTTTCATCCTTTGATGGATGCTGTTTCAACATTTTCATCCTGGTCCCTGCCCTGTGGCATCCTTCTTTGTTCTGGAATCTCTAAGTGGAACGGGAAGGACGCATCAGCCCTTAAGCCCTGGGATTTCAGATTCCAGGAGGCAGAATGGGTGACTCGTCCAGCAGCCCATGCCAGGTCAAAGTTTCTTAGCTCCCCAGCCTCTGCAACTTATGATAATCATTTCCCTGAGAAGCCTGCAGTCTGCGTGACTTATACACCTGTAAGTGAGATACGTACTCTCAACAGTAAGCGCCCAGTTTCTGTGAATGAAGACTAATGTTTTGCTGACCAAGAGGCAGCACAGAGAGCTGCAGGCCCCATTTGTTGTTTATATTACAGCAGGTGAAAAATCAAAGTGATTTGCCCAGGTTTGTTTCCAGATCAGGCTAAATGTGGCTCTGAGTCTAGGTTAAGTCATGGTCCCAACTTTGCTGAGTTTACTGTGTCTCCCCAAGAGCCACTCACCCCTCAGTAGTTGTTTCTCTTACAACAAGGATCGCTGTGCACGCTGATCGGCCCACACCTTCCCGCACCAACCGGAATATCCTGGAACACTACCCTCACCGCTCCCACACCCAGCAGTGTCCTGCATGCTTGCTTAGCACCATCCCAGAAGTCAAGCTTCTAGGGGAAAACATCACGAGTGGGTTTGGAAACACGAGGAAGCCACGGCTCGTAAAGTGATGGAGAAATGGGGCCAGGGCTCGCGTGAAGGCACTGTCATCCTCAAGCACCGTCAAACCGAGAGTGAGTTTACCAGCCCAGGAGATGAGTAAAACCTCAAGTTTGAGGAAGGGCAGATACATCCTATTGTGACTGGGGCCTAGCACACCCCAATCGTAGGCCACCTCATGGCTTGCAAGAGGGATTTGAGACGTATAAAAGGTGTGCAGTGTTAGAGCATCTCAAAAGCCTCAGCATCTCCACGTTCCAGCCACTGGTGAAATCAGGTATGTCGGGCAAAGGAACGCAGCTCTTGGGAGCTTGGTTCTACCTGGTCCAAAACTCTGCGGGCAGCTGGGGCTTGCGCACTGGCTGGCTGGTCAGAAAGAAAGGCCTTGTGTGGGCACCTCTCTCGTCCGTATCATTTGGGACCCACCTCTCTTGGGCTACAAGTCAACATCTGAAGTGTGTGGGGTGGGGGCTGAGATGGGGGTCCAGGGTGTGACCAGAGTCCTGTCTTGAGGGTCCTGCTGGCGTGTGTGGTGGCGATGTTGTCGTGGCCAGGAGCTGAGCGGAGCTGATTAGGAGAGGGTAGCACCAATTCTAGGGCAGGGCTGCCCTGAAGGGCAAAGCCAGTGCAGCGAGGGAGGAGAGCTCCTCAGGGAGCAGGGGGCAGAGGCCCAGGGAGCTCAGAGCAGCAAGGACATGAGGAGGTGGTAAAGCGGCCATGTCCTGCTCTGGGAGTCGGGGACCATTGTTCCACCCCCGTGTGCTCAGTGCCTGGGGATCCATGACTTCCCTCTCTAAGATGTGCATTCTCCCCTAGAATTTAGTATCGATCTAAACGGTCGTTTTGTCTCTAGATGAGTCTTTTCTATGAATTCTCTTACAGAGTGGTTAGCATGCTCCCTTCCAATTGTTTGATATTTATATAAAAGGTCAAAATCTTTACAAGAGTACTCAACGTGTTTTGGTTCTCGTGTGTGTGTATGTGTGTGTGTGTGACCACGCGAGCACACACACACACACATATATCTTTACACTCATATTTACCTGTGTATTTACATGTGTTTGTGTGGAGTTTTATATGCTCATTAATCCTTACAACAACTTTAAGAAGAGTACAGAGAAGTTAAGTACCTTGCTCAAAGTCACACAGCTGGTTAATTTTTGAGACAGGACTCACATCCAAGAAAATCATGTTCTAAATTCCACGGTATCTGCTGTGGAAGGATAATACATTTGTCCTCATTGCCCCTGACCTTTCTTCTTATTCTTTCCTTCTCTCTCCTGTCTCTGTCTGTCTGTCTCTCTCTCATTTTTTATATTTTTGTTTTTTCTACCCCTCTCCATTACTCTTCTCCTTTCACCCTTTTTTCCTCTCTTTCTTCTTTCCTTCCTTCCTTCTATATTTCTTTATTTGTCTCAATTAAAACCTTGCTATGGCTTACAAACTGTAGCTACAATTTATACCGACTCACATCATTGCAGACACACACACACACGTTTAATCGGTGAAGCCACCAGGCAAAGGTTGAAACGGCACAGGTTTGAACGAGGCAAGTGGTTCTCCTGGGCTGAGTGTCTCTAAGGTTCTAGAGTTCCTCACTTCAGTGTCTTTTCCATTGCAGTGCACATCCAGACCGGAATGTATCATCCAAAGCAGAAGCTGTGCTGCCCGCTACCAAAGGATTGCTGCCCTCCATCCCAGCCATGCTGCACCCCACCAAAGTATTGCTGCCCCGCACCAAAGTATTGCTGTCCCCCACCTCAGCAGTACTGTCCCCCTCCGCGGCAATGCTGCCCCCCAGTAAAGTACTGTTTCCCCCAACCAAAACACTGCTAAACTCCACCTAAGCACAGCAAGCAGCCTTGCCAACCTCCACCCAAGGCCAAGGAGCCCTCTGTCCCAACGTGCCCAGCCCCTCAGCAGTGCCAGAAGTCCAAGCAGAAGTAAACCCCAGGCATGGGCCAGAGGCCAAGCTCCCTGCAGAACAGAGAACATGAAGCCCACTCCCCTCTCTCAGCTAGCTAGCTGTCAGCCCATCTCACCCCCAGCTTCTGGAAACAGCCACACTTGTGGAAAAGGCAACACCAAGATGGCAGCTTCCTGGATCAACATTTCTTATGAATTAGAAGCTGCAATTTCCATTTAGCAAAGGATCCGGTTCTAAACCTTCTAATCTTCGTTGCTTACTTGTATACTTCGCCCTTTTGGCTGCTTGGAAATATAAGCAGCATGCCCGACTACCCTTTCCTAGCACACTTGGTCTCTGCTCCAGTTTTTCAAACAATTAAACACAATTCCGCTGCCATGAATGTGTCGGTTTGATTATTTCGTCATCTTACAGTTGTTAACTCCTGCAGATTTTGTATCCTGCTGCCTAAATAAGAGCCCTAGGAGGGCTGGGCATGTGGGTGCAGGTTGAGCAGAAGGCATGGGGAGATGCCCTTCTGAGCTGAAGAACATTTTCCATGGTCCTGTCAGGGTGAGGAGGAGAGATGGGCACTTCAGCCACATGGAGACACATCCCCCCATACTTGCAAAATGAGAACAGCCTTTGGACCCAAGGGAGATGATGCCCATCTCGAAAACAGAGGCACAAAAGGAGTAAGGGAAACCCAGCCAGGAGCTAAATAGTAGAGCAGGGCAAATAAATGGAAATTCAGAGAATATCCTAAGGGCATGTGGGTCAAGATGAATTGATGACCGGGCCTCAAAAACTCTCCCACTGGTAAAAAGAAAAGACGAGATTTTGTTCAAGCTTCCAAAATGTGTAAGTAGGAGACAGTCTATGTAATAATCATACATCTATCACACACACATCTCCTCTGTCAATATTTTTTAAAGGCATAGCACCCATTGATTCTCTAGCTTGGGGTTTCTCCTGGGCTATTTTTCTCTCACTGCCCTCTTACTTTCCATTCCCTAAATCCTTGCAGTATCAGGGTAACCTGAGTAACCAGTGGTAACCTCAGTCCCACAGGTAAACCAAACTTCTTCTTTCTATTACGTCCACTACACCCATACCTTTCCACCGAATCCTTCTCTCACTAAGAGTCCCCAAATTGAGGTCTCTGCATCTCTTTTCCTGTACCTGTCTCCCATTTCACATTTCTGGGCTACACGGGAATCACTGAAAATCCACAGAAGTACCCAAAGGAATCAGAAAGGAACAAACCATAAACTAAATGTGTGAATTACCCCCAACATAGATCACAGAGCATGTAGAATTCAGAATACGGTAAAGACAAAAGTTTTAGTTTAGCATTGCTTCCATGGTTGGCTGGTCTCTTCGTCCTCCACCACCTCTGTTCATGCCCTTCAGCGACGCTCCATCCATCTACCTATTTACCCATCACCAATCCATCCATCCCAAGCAGCAATGCATCATCGCATCCTTCGTAAGTACCTGCCCCTCCCTTTGTTTAGAATGTGATGGATGCTGTGGAAGCACAAACGCACACACAAGCCTCCAGTCCTTTTGGTTTAATCCCCATAAGGAAAGCAAGCTCAGACCATCAAGACAACAAAAAACAGTTTGACCGGAAGACGTCTAATTCATGGACGACTTGGAAGCCACAGATATGTCATTCCTGCCCTCAGAATTCAGAGGAGACAGAGAGAGAACACTGAGGGCTGTTGAGGGGAGGAAGGAGAACTTGGCCATCTGTGTCATAATGACATCCACCACATTGCTCCCAGAAAATGTCTTTCCAGGAAGAACACCGGGAGAAGGGAGGTTCAGAGTGGAAAGACATCGGGATGTGTGTAAGTAAGCAGCAGTGCGTTCCAGGACTGCGTAGAGCAGCAGCCAATGCTGCGAGTGCTAGTTGTTCCCAGGAGGCCAGTCTTCAACGTCTCAGCCCCTGTCCGTGGTAGAGAGAGCACATAGCCTCTGCAGCCACCTTCACCATTTGACACCACAGAAAGCTGGGGGGCGCGTCCAGTTTCCAGACCTATGTGTCCTAAATATTTCTAACAGAGCGTTGCATTCAACAGAACTCAACGATGACACACAAAATGAATTGAAAAGCTGTAGACACCTTAAGTGGACTCCCTGAAAATGATGAGCTCTTTGAGCCAATTCCCCATCCTCAGATACCTCAGTCCGCACAGGCTCAAAGTAGCTCCTCTCCTGCCTCACATACATGACCTTGCCCCAGAACCCTCATCTGGTTTCTTATTCTCTATTTCCTCACCCTCCCTCCCTCAGCTGATTAAGACAAGGTTGAATTTTGCCTCTCTGGGCTTCAGTTAATTTTCTCCTCCACTAATTATCACACTAGGATTGTGTGCACACGGGGTTATGTGCGGACCATCTTGCGGAATTTTCCTTTATCCCGTCATAGTGGGTTTGGATGCCAGATGCATGTCTATGATGGACTGAATCCAATACTTCCCTAGGGCTCACTTTACTCTTGTGTATAGTGGGCAGAATAATACCTGCAACCTGGGGTTGACAGGGAGGGGTCTTCAATGAGACAATGTAAATAAATAGAAACTAGGATGTAACACACAGTAAATGTTGGATGAATGTTAGCTCTTGCTTTTATTATTATTCTCCACTTCCTGACAGAGAAGCAAGACCCTCCACTTATTACCACCAACCTGACGACATGGGTTCCACACCTTTAGTAAGAACAAGGTGTGAGGGGCAGGGCACATCTTGGGGCCAGGACAAGGAAGAGCTGTGCAGACCAAAGCATCCGAGGGGTGTTCACAGGCGGAAATGGTATTTTGTCCAGGGCCTATTCGCCACATTGTGTGGTTGCCCTTTTCTTCCACAAACTTCCCTTTGTAACACCTGCCCATGATGATTCCTGCTGTTGAGGCAGTCCTGGGCAGCTCTGGCCCACAGTGACATTTGCCTATCAAGGTACACCACCAGCCATGTCTCTTGGAGGCAGACCCTACTCCCAGGAGCAGGCTGATAAGTGAGGAAGCATGGAAAGGGCATGGTGTGTGCCAAGCACTCACACACACAGATACCACAATATGGAAGCAGGTCTTGCTCTTCCTATGAGAGGTAGTGGCAAGGTGAAGTGAAGCTCCTTACGTGTTCAGTGTAACAACACCTTGCACATGGTGGAGGTGAGATTCAAACCCTGGTCCTTATCTTTGCAACATGGCAAGTGCTCTGACCGTGCTAGTGGCTAGAAGAAGCATAAAGCGTGGATCCTGTCTTTCCAGAACTTAAAACTCACTGACCCGTTGGGAAGGCAAAGACAGTACCTTCAAACAGTCACACATTCACACGTGCTTATACAGGGGTACACGTTCATATCAAAGACACACACGGGGTTATTATTCAGAGTAAATACTCCTCGTGTGAAGACTTCCACTGACCATGGAGAACAGAAGATGGAGCAGCGTCCCAGAGGCCCCCGCTGGGCAGGCGTCGTCCTCCCAGCTTCTCCAAACAAAGAAATTCCCTAGAAGGTAGTATAGTGCAAGAAGAAGAACACACACACACATATCCGGGAGCCTGGCAGGGCTGGGTTTAATCCTCTCTTCCCTACTTTTTACTTAAGTAACCTTAGTGAATAGAAACTTTCGAAGCTGTAAAATGAAAATAGCTCTGACTTCAAGGCCTGAATTAGAAACTCGAGCAGAGATTGTGACAGTCAGGGGAGGACTGCCCCTCCCTCATCCTCCTGGGACAAGACCCCTTGAACAGGGAGGGCGTCTCTCAGCTGCCCAGATGATGGCACACACCCTGCCGTGCCCCAGGGGATGCCCAGCTGGCGATGGATTTCAGCAGAGAGCCTCTAGCTCCAGCCACCAGGAGTCCTTTGTCCGGAACCCTGTCTGTTGATGCGGCCGGCCCCAGAGATTCAGCTCGGATTTCCCCAGCATATGTGTGCACAGGCCCCGGCCTGGTGTTCATTCACAGATGCCTGGCACAGTAGATACAGTGGGCTGAGCCTGTGGCCAGGTTCTGCTGTGACCTCCTTGGTCCCAATTGTCCCTTCTGCCTTCTGTATGTGTGTGTGTGTGTGTGTGTGTGTGTATGTGTTTCTGTGTCTATGTGTGTCTGTGTGTTTGTATATGAGAGTCAGAGGTTTGGAGGAAGACAAAGAGTGATGCTAATGAATGTCAGGGAACAATACCATCCCAAGGATAAGCGTTTAGTTGTACCTGTGGCTCCTAGAGGACATGTTCCTATGTTCTCTGTTGGTAGATGCAATACTACATAATGCATGCTTGAGATAGCAGATTCCAAACCCAACAAAATCTGTTCTGGGTAGTGAGGGCTTAGGCCAGAAAAGATGGATTGGATGTAACACCCAAACTCATGGATCTTCAGACGTTCACATTTTCTCTAGTAACGCAGGCATTGCTACGGCCACAGGTGGGTTTGAGTTCTTCAGCTCATCCAAGGCAAACCATTGAAAAGTATCTACAGAGTTGGAAGCAGTAGGCGGAGAAGAGGATGTGAAACGGTTTAGGGACCAGGGAGGCTCTGGCCCTCCTTGCTGGCCACCGTCCCCAGAGCCTGGTGTGTTGTGTGAGCTCACTACGTCTTGATGAATTATTAGTTATCCCAGAACACATGCCCCACGTGGCCTTTCTTCTCTGCTATTAGGGACCTGAGCTGAAATCTCTCTCCAAGCCTATCAGGGTTGCTTCTGTCAGAGTGACAACAGGCGGAAGGGGTTCTTCTCCCGGGAAGGCCTGGGATCCTCTGGGTTTCCTTCGGGGCCGAGCCCATGCATAGCCTGCCCTTACGGTGAGTCCCAGAGGAGGCACCATCGATATCCAAGGCTGTCTTCTCATGCTGCAGTGTGAATTCTCAAGATGTAGGGTTACTGTAGTGCTTGCAGCTGAGCTGTAGCTAAGTTCCAGGTCTGAGAATGAAACGTGCCGTCCTCAGGACTGGCTTGCCCATTTCCATTTCTGTCAGTCAAGGTCTTAAGACACTGACGGCAAGTACCGCTACTTGCCTTCAAATGTGGCAACGACCTCCTCCCTACTTCTAAGAGTGGGCTTTGCCCCAGCTTTCAGAGCCCGACTCCACGGAGCACCCAACCATCGTTGAGCCCTTATTCTGTGCCCAACAGTGTACACACGCTTACGCATGTTGTCCAAAATAAGCCTTTCAACTGACATGCAGTATGCGGTTATCCTGTGTAGCAGATGAGGAAACTGGTGCTCACAGATGTATAGTGCCCAAAGTCACCCAGCTGGTGAAGATCAGAGCCCCAGTCGGAACACTAATTGGGGAATTATTTAATGTATGTTTCATCCTTTGATGGATGTTGTTTCAACATTTTCATCCTGGTCCCTGCCCTGTGGCATCCTTCTTTGTTCTGGAATCTCTAAGTGGAACGGGAAGGACGCATCAGCCCTTAAGCACTGGGATTTCAGATTCCAGGAGCCAGAACGGGTGACTCGTCCAGCAGCCCATGCCGGGTCAAAGTTTCTTAGCTCCCCAGCCTCTGCAACTTATGATAATCATTTCCCTGAGAAGCCTGCAGTCTGCGTGACTTATACACCTGTAAGTGAGATACGTACTCTCAACAGTAAGCGCCCAGTTTCTGTGAATGAAGACTAATGTTTTGCTGACCAAGAGGCAGCACAGAGAGCTGCAGGCCCCATTTGTTGTTTATATTACAGCAGGTGAAAAATCAAAGTGATTTGCCCAGGTTTGTTTCCAGATCAGGCTGAATGTGGCTCTGAGTCTAGGTTAAGTCATGGTCCCAACTTTGCTGAGTTTACTGTGTCTCCCCAAGAGCCACTCACCCCTCAGTAGTTGTTTCTCTTACAACAAGGATCGCTGTGCACGCTGATCGGCCCACACCTTCCCGCACCAACCGGAATATCCTGGAACACTACCCTCACCGCTCCCACACCCAGCAGTGTCCTGCATGCTTGCTTAGCACCATCCCAGAAGTCAAGCTTCTAGGGGAAAACATCACGAGTGGGTTTGGAAACACGAGGAAGCCACGGCTCGTAAAGTGATGGGGAAATGGGGCCAGGGCTCGCGTGAAGGCACTGTCATCCTCAAGCACCGTCAAACCGAGAGTGAGTTTACCAGCCCAGGAGATGAGTAAAACCTCAAGTTTGAGGAAGGGCAGATACATCCTATTGTGACTGGGGCCTAGCACACCCCAATCGTAGGCCACCTCATGGCTTGCAAGAGGGATTTGAGACGTATAAAAGGTGTGCAGTGTTAGAGCATCTCAAAAGCCTCAGCATCTCCACGTTCCAGCCACTGGTGAAATCAGGTATGTCGGGCAAAGGAACGCAGCTCTTGGGAGCTTGGTTCTACCTGGTCCAAAACTCTGAGGGCAGCTGGGGCTTGCGCACTGGCTGGCTGGTCAGAAAGAAAGGCCTTGTGTGGGCACCTCTCTCGTCCGTATCATTTGGGACCCACCTCTCTTGGGCTACAAGTCAACATCTGAAGTGTGTGGGGTGGGGGCTGAGATGGGGGTCCAGGGTGTGACCAGAGTCCTGTCTTGAGGGTCCTGCTGGCGTGTGTGGTGGCGCTGTTGTCATGGCCAGGAGCTGAGCGGAGCTGATTAGGAGAGGGTAGCACCAACTCTAGGGCAGGGCTGCCCTGAAGGGCAAAGCCAGTGCAGCGAGGGAGGAGAGCTCCTCAGGGAGCAGGGGGCAGAGGCCCAGGGAGCTCAGAGCAGCAAGGACATGAGGAGGTGGTAAAGCGGCCATGTCCTGCTCTGGGAGTCGGGGACCATTGTTCCACCCCCGTGTGCTCAGTGCCTGGGGATCCATGACTTCCCTCTCTAAGATGTGCATTCTCCCCTAGAATTTAGTATCGATCTAAACGGTCGTTTTGTCTCTAGATGAGTCTTTTCTATGAATTCTCTTACAGAGTGGTTAGCATGCTCCCTTCCAATTGTTTGATATTTATATAAAAGGTCAAAATCTTTACCAGAGTACTCAACGTGTTTTGGTTCTCGTGTGTGTGTATGTGTGTGTGTGTGACCACGCGAGCACACACACACACACATATATCTTTACACTCATATTTACCTGTGTATTTACATGTGTTTGAGTGGAGTTTTATATGCTCATTAATCCTTACAACAACTTTAAGAAGAGTACAGAGAAGTTAAGTACCTTGCTCAAAGTCACAAGCTGGTTAATTTTTGAGACAGGACTCACATCCAAGAAAATCATGTTCTAAATTCCACGGTATCTGCTGTGGAAGGATAATACATTTGTCCTCATTGCCCCTGACCTTTCTTCTTATTCTTTCCTTCTCTCTCCTGTCTCTGTCTGTCTGTCTGTCTCTCATTTTTTATATTTTTGTTTTTTCTACCCCTCTCCATTACTCTTCTCCTTTCACCCTTTTTTCCTCTCTTTCTTCTTTCCTTCCTTCCTTCTATATTTCTTTATTTGTCTCAATTAAAACCTTGCTATGGCTTACAAACTGTAGCTACAATTTATACCGACTCACATCATTGCAGACACACACACACACGTTTAATCGGTGAAGCCACCAGGCAAAGGTTGAAACGGCACAGGTTTGAACGAGGCAAGTGGTTCTCCTGGGTTGAGTGTCTCTAAGGTTCTAGAGTTCCTCACTTCAGTGTCTTTTCCATTGCAGTGCACATCCAGACCAGAATGTATCATCCAAAGCAGAAGCTGTGCTGCCCGCTACCAAAGGATTGCTGCCCTCCATCCCAGCCATGCTGCACCCCACCAAAGTATTGCTGCCCCGCACCAAAGTATTGCTGTCCCCCACCTCAGCAGTACTGTCCCCCTCCGCGGCAATGCTGCCCCCCAGTAAAGTACTGTTTCCCCCCACCAAAACACTGCTAAACTCCACCTAAGCACAGCAAGCAGCCTTGCCAACCTCCACCCAAGGCCAAGGAGCCCTCTGTCCCAACGTGCCCAGCCCCTCAGCAGTGCCAGAAGTCCAAGCAGAAGTAAACCCCAGGCATGGGCCAGAGGCCAAGCTCCCTGCAGAACAGAGAACATGAAGCCCACTCCCCTCTCTCAGCTAGCTAGCTGTCAGCCCATCTCACCCCCAGCTTCTGGAAACAGCCACACTTGTGGAAAAGGCAACACCAAGATGGCAGCTTCCTGGATCAACATTTCTTATGAATTAGAAGCTGCAATTTCCATTTAGCAAAGGATCCGGTTCTAAACCTTCTAATCTTCGTTGCTGACTTGTATACTTCACCCTTTTGGCTGCTTGGAAATATAAGCAGCATGCCCGACCACCCTTTCCTAGCACACTTGGTCTCTGCTCCAGTTTTTCAAACAATTAAACACAATTCCGCTGCCATGAATGTGTCGGTTTGATTATTTCGTCATCTTACAGTTGTTAACTCCTGCAGATTTTGTATCCTGCTGCCTAAATAAGAGCCCTAGGAGGGCTGGGCATGTGGGTGCAGGTTGAGCAGAAGGCATGGGGAGATGCCCTTGTGAGCTGAAGAACATTTTCCATGGTCCTGTCAGGGTGAGGAGGAGAGATGGACACTTCAGCCACATGGAGACACATCCCCCCATACTTGCAAAATGAGAACAGCCTTTGGACCCAAGGGAGGTGATGCCCGTCTCGAAAACGGAGGCACAAAAAGAGTAAGGGAAACCCAGCCAGGAGCTAAATAGTAGAGCAGGGCAAATGAATGGAAATTCAGAGAATATCCTAAGGGCATGTGGGTCAAGTTGAATTGATGACCGGGCCTCAAAAACTCTCCCACTGGTAAAAAGAAAAGACGAGATTTTGTTCAAGCTTCCAAAATGTGTAAGTAGGAGACAGTCTATGTAATAATCATACATCTATCACACACACATATCCTCTGTCAATATTTTTTAACGGCATAGCACCCATTGATTCTCTAGCTTGGGGTTTCTCCTGGGCTATTTTTCTCTCACTGCCCTCTTACTTTCCATTCCCTAAATCCTTGCAGTATCAGGGTAACCTGAGTAACCAGTGGTAACCTCAGTCCCACAGGTAAACCAAACTTCTTCTTTCTATTACGTCCACTACACCCATACCTTTCCACCGAATCCTTCTCTCACTAAGAGTCCCCAAATTGAGGTCTCTGCATCTATTTTCCTGTACCTGTCTCCTATTTCACATTTCTGGGCTACACGGGAATCACTGAAAATCCACAGAAGTACCCAAAGGAATCAGAAAGGAACAAACCATAAACTAAATGTGTGAATTACCCCCAACATAGATCAGAGAGCATGTAGAATTCAGAATACGGTAAAGACAAAAGTTTTAGTTTAGCATTGCTTCCATGGTTGGCTGGTCTCTTTGTCCTCCACCACCTCTGTTCATGCCCTTCAGCGACGCTCCATCCATCTACCTATTTACCCATCACCAATCCATCCATCCTAAGGAGCAATGCATCATCGCATCCTTCGTAAGTACCTGCCCCTCCCTTTGTTTAGAATGTGATGGATGCTGTGGAAGCACAAATGCACACACAAGCCTCCAGTCCTTTTGGTTTAATCCCCATAAGGAAAGCAAGCTCAGACCGTCAAGACAACAAAAAACAGTTTGAGCAGAAGACGTCTAATTCATGGACGACTTGGAAGCCACAGATATGTCATTCCTGCCCTCAGAATTCAGAGGAGACAGAGAGAGAACACTGAGGGCTGTTGAGGGGAGAAAGCAGGACTTGACCATCTGAGTCATAATGACATCCACCACAGGGCTCCCAGAAAATGTCTTTCCAGGAAGAACACCGGGAGAAGGGAGGTTCAGAGTGGAAAGACATCGGGATGTGTGTAAGTAAGCAGCAGTGCGTTCCAGGACTGCGTAGAGCAGCAGCCAATGCTGCGAGTGCTAGTTGTTCCCAGGAGGCCAGTCTTCAACGTCTCAGCCCCTGTCCGTGGTAGAAGGAGCACATAGCCTCTGCAGCCACCTTCACCATTTGACACCACAGAAAGCTGGGGGGCGCGTCCAGTTTCCAGACCTATGTGTCCTAAATATTTCCAACAGAGCATTGCATTCAACAGAACTCAACGATGACACACAAAATGAATTGAAAAGCTGTAGACACCTTAAGTGGACTCCCTGAAAATGATGAGCTCTTTGAGCCAATTCCCCATCCTCAGATACCTCAGTCCGCACAGGCTCAAAGTAGCTCCTCTCCTGCCTCACATACATGACCTTGCCCCAGAACTCTCATTTGGTTTCTTATTCTCTATTTCCTCACCCTCCCTCCCTCAGCTGATTAAGACAAGGTTGAATTTTGCCTCTCTGGGCTTCAGTTAATTTTCTCCTCCACTAATTAACACACTAGGATTGTGTGCACACGGGGTTATGTGTGGACCATCTTGCGGAATTTTCCTTTATCCCGTCATAGTGGGTTTGGATGCCAGATGCATGTCTATGATGGACTGAATCCAATACTTCCCTAGGCCTCATTTTACTCATGTGTATAGTGGGCAGAATAATACCTGCAACCTGGGGTTGACGGGGAGGGGTCTTCAATGAGACAATGTAAATGAATAGTAAGTAGGATGTAACACATAGTAAATGTTGGATGAATGTTAGCTCTTGCTTTTATTATTATTCTCCACTTCCTGACAGAGAAGCAAGACCCTCCACTTATTACCTCCAACCTGACGACATGGGTTCCACAACTTTAGCAAGAACAAGGTGTGAGGGGCAGGGCACATCTTGGGGCCAGGACAAGGAAGAGTTGTGTAGACCAAAGCATCCGAGGGGTGTTCACAGGCGGAAATGGTATTTTGTCCAGGGCCTATTCGCCACATTGTGTGGTTGCCCTTTTCTTCCACAAACTTCCCTTTGTAACACCTGCCCATGATGATTCCTGCTGTTGAGGCAGTCCTGGGCAGCTCTGGCCCACAGTGACATTTGCCTATCAAGGTACACCGCCAGCCATGTCTTTTGGAGGCAGACCCTACTCCCAGGAGGAGGCTGATAAGTGAGGAAGCATGGAAAGGGCATGGTGTGTGCCAAGCGCTCACACACACAGATACCACAATATGGAAGCAGGTCTTGCTCTTCCTATGAGAGGTAGTGGCAAGGTGAAGAGAAGCTCCTTACGTGTTCAGTGTAACAACACCTTGCACATGGTGGAGGTGAGATTCAAACCCTGGTCCTTATCTTTGCAACATGGCAAGTGCTCTGACCGTGCTAGTGGCTAGAAGAAGCATAAAGCGTGGATCCTGTCTTTCCAGAACTTAAAACTCACTGACCCGTTGGGAAGGCAAAGACAGTACCTTCAAACAGTCACACATTCACACGTGCTTATACAGGGGTACACGTTCATATCAAAGACACACACGGGGTTATTATTCAGCGTAAATACTCCTCGTGTGAAGACTTCCACTGACCATGGAGAACAGAAGATGGAGCAGCGTCCCAGAGGCCCCCGCTGGGCAGGCGTCGTCCTCCCAGCTTCTCCAAACAAAGAAATTCCCTAGAAGGTAGTATAGTGCAAGAAGAAGAACACACACACACATATCCGGGAGCCTGGCAGGGCTGGGTTTAATCCTCTCTTCCCTACTTTTTACTTAAGTAACCTTAGCGAATAGAAACTTTCGAAGCTGTAAAATGAAAATAGCTCTGACTTCAAGGCCTGAATTAGAAACTCGAGCAGAGATTGTGACAGTCAGGGGAGGATTGCCCCTCCCTCATCCTCCCGGGACAAGACCCCTTGAACAGGGAGGGCGTCTCTCAGCTGCCCAGATGATGGCACACACCCTGCCGTGCCCCAGGGGATGCCCAGCTGGCGATGGATTTCAGCAGAGAGGCTCTAGCTCCAGCCACCAGGAGTCCTTTGTCCGGAACCCTGTCTGTTGATGCACCCGGCCCCAGAGGTTCAGCTCGGCCTTCCCCTGCATATGTGTGCACGGGCCCCGGCCTGGTGTTCATTCACAGATGCCTGGCACAGTAAATACAGTGGGCTGAGCCTGTGGCCAGGTTCTGCTGTGACCTCCTTGGTCCCAATTGTCCCTTCTGCCTTCTGTATGTGTGTGTGTGTGTGTGTGTGTGTGTGTGTGTGTTTCTGTGTCTGTGTGTGTCTGTGTGTTTGTATATGAGAGTCAGAGGTTTGGAGGAAGACAAAGAGTGATGCTAATGAATGTCAGGGAGCAATACCATTCCAAGGATAAGCGTTTAGTTGTACCTGTGGCTCCTAGAGGACATGTTCCTATGTTCTCTGTTGGTAGATGCAATACTACATAATGCATGCTTGAGATAGCAGATTCCACACCCAACAAAATCTGTTCTGGGTAGTGAGGGCTTAGGCCAGAAAAGATGGCCTGGATGTAACACCCATACTCATGGATCTTCAGACGTTCACATTTTCTCTAGTAACGCAGGCATTGCTACGGCCACAGGTGGGTTTGAGTTCTTCAGCTCATCCAAGGCAAACCATTGAAAAGTATCTACAGAGTTGGAAGCAGTAGGCGGAGAAGAGGATGTGAAACGGTTTAGGGACCAGGGAGGATCTGGCCCTCCTTGCTGGCCACCGTCCCCAGGGCCTGGTGTGTTGTGTGAGCTCACTACGTCTTGATGAATTATTAGTTATCCCAGAACACATGCCCCACATGGCCTTTCCTCTCTGCTACTAGGGACCTGAGCTGAAATCTCTCTCCAAGCCTATCAGGGTGCTTCTGTCAGAGTGACAACAGGCGGAAGGGGTTCTTCTCCCGGGAAGGCCTGGGATCCTCTGGGTTTCCTTCGGGGCCGAGCCCATGCATAGCCTGCCCTTACGGTGAGTCCCAGAGGAGGCACCATCGATATCCAAGGCTGTCTTCTCATGCTGCAGTGTGAATTCCCAAGATGTAGGGTTACTGTAGTGCTTGCAGCTGAGCTGTGGCTAAGTTCCAGGTCTGAGAATGAAACGTGCCTCCCTCAGGCCTGGCTTGCCCATTTCCATTTCTGTCAGTCAAGGTCTTAGGACACTGACGGCAAGTACCGCTACTTGCCTTCAAATGTGGCAACGACCTCCTCTCTACTTCTAAGAGTGGGCTTTGCCCCAGCTTTCAGAGCCCGACTCCACGGAGCACCCAACCATCGTTGAGCCCTTTTTCTGTGCCCAACAGTGTACACACGCTTACGCATGTTGTCCAAAATAAGCCTTTCAACTGACATGCAGTATGCGGTTATCCTGTGTAGCAGATGAGGAAACTGGTGCTCACAGATGTATAGTGCCCAAAGTCACCCAGCTGGTGAAGATCAGAGCCCCAGTCGGAACACTAATTGGGGAATTATTTAATGTATGTTTCATCCTTTGATGGATGCTGTTTCAACATTTTCATCCTGGTCCCTGCCCTGTGGCATCCTTCTTTGTTCTGGAATCTCTAAGTGGAACGGGAAGGACGCATCAGCCCTTAAGCACTGGGATTTCAGATTCCAGGAGGCAGAATGGGTGACTCGTCCAGCAGCCCATGCCAGGTCAAAGTTTCTTAGCTCCCCAGCCTCTGCAACTTATGATAATCATTTCCCTGAGAAGCCTGCAGTCTGCGTGACTTATACACCTGTAAGTGAGATACGTACTCTCAACAGTAAGCGCCCAGTTTCTGTGAATGAAGACTAATGTTTTGCTGACCAAGAGGCAGCACAGAGAGCTGCAGGCCCCATTTGTTGTTTATATTACAGCAGGTGAAAAATCAAAGTGATTTGCCCAGGTTTGTTTCCAGATCAGGCTAAATGTGGCTCTGAGTCTAGGTTAAGTCATGGTCCCAACTTTGCTGAGTTTACTGTGTCTCCCCAAGAGCCACTCACCCCTCAGTAGTTGTTTCTCTTACAACAAGGATCGCTGTGCACGCTGATCGGCCCACACCTTCCCGCACCAACCGGAATATCCTGGAACACTACCCTCACCGCTCCCACACCCAGCAGTGTCCTGCATGCTTGCTTAGCACCATCCCAGAAGTCAAGCTTCTAGGGGAAAACATCACGAGTGGGTTTGGAAACACGAGGAAGCCACGGCTCGTAAAGTGATGGGGAAATGGGGCCAGGGCTCGCGTGAAGGCACTGTCATCCTCAAGCACCGTCAAACCGAGAGTGAGTTTACCAGCCCAGGAGATGAGTAAAACCTCAAGTTTGAGGAAGGGCAGATACATCCTATTGTGACTGGGGCCTAGCACACCCCAATCGTAGGCCACCTCATGGCTTGCAAGAGGGATTTGAGACGTATAAAAGGTGTGCAGTGTTAGAGCATCTCAAAAGCCTCAGCATCTCCACGTTCCAGCCACTGGTGAAATCAGGTATGTCGGGCAAAGGAACGCAGCTCTTGGGAGCTTGGTTCTACCTGGTCCAAAACTCTGCGGGCAGCTGGGGCTTGCGCACTGGCTGGCTGGTCAGAAAGAAAGGCCTTGTGTGGGCACCTCTCTCGTCCGTATCATTTGGGACCCACCTCTCTTGGGTTACAAGTCAACATCTGAAGTGTGTGGGGTGGGGGCTGAGATGGGTGTCCAGGGTGCGACCAGAGTCCTGTCTTGAGGGTCCTGCTGGCGTGTGTGGTGGCGCTGTTGTCATGGCCAGGAGCTGAGCAGAGCTGATTAGGAGAGGGTAGCACCAACTCTAGGGCAGTGCTGCCCTTAAGGGAAAGGCCAGTGCAGAGAGGGAGGAGAGCTGCTCAGGGAGCAGGGGGCAGAGGCCCAGGGAGCTCAGAGCAGCAAGGACATGAGGAGGTGGTAAAGCGGCCATGTCCTGCTCTGGGAGTCGGGGACCATTGTTCCACCCCCGTGTGCTCAGTGCCTGGGGATCCATGACTTCCCTCTCTAAGATGTGCATTCTCCCCTAGAATTTAGTATCGATCTAAACGGTCGTTTTGTCTCTAGATGAGTCTTTTCTATGAATTCTCTTACAGAGTGGTTAGCATGCTCCATTCCAATTGTTTGATATTTATATAAAAGGTCAAAATCTTTACCAGAGTACTCAACGTGTTTTGGTTCTCGTGTGTGTGTATGTGTGTGTGTGTGACCACGCGAGCACACACACACACACATATATCTTTACACTCATATTTACCTGTGTATTTACATGTGTTTGAGTGGAGTTTTATATGCTCATTAATCCTTACAACAACTTTAAGAAGAGTACAGAGAAGTTAAGTACCTTGCTCAAAGTCACAAGCTGGTTAATTTTTGAGACAGGACTCACATCCAAGAAAATCATGTTCTAAATTCCACGGTATCTGCTGTGGAAGGATAATACATTTGTCCTCATTGCCCCTGACCTTTCTTCTTATTCTTTCCTTCTCTCTCCTGTCTCTGTCTGTCTG
Organism: Leucopleurus acutus; assembly: GCF_964270905.1. NCBI lineage: Eukaryota > Metazoa > Chordata > Mammalia > Artiodactyla > Delphinidae > Leucopleurus > Leucopleurus acutus. Next base: position 83,408,117 of record NC_139143.1, on the reverse strand, counting down.
TCTCTCTCTCATTTTTTATATTTTTGTTTTTTCTACCCCTCTCCATTACTCTTCTCCTTTCACCCTTTTTTCCTCTCTTTCTTCTTTCCTTCCTTCCTTCTATATTTCTTTATTTGTCTCAATTAAAACCTTGCTATGGCTTACAAACTGTAGCTACAATTTATACCGACTCACATCATTGCAGACACACACACACACGTTTAATCGGTGAAGCCACCAGGCAAAGGTTGAAACGGCACAGGTTTGAACGAGGCAAGTGGTTCTCCTGGGTTGAGTGTCTCTAAGGTTCTAGAGTTCCTCACTTCAGTGTCTTTTCCATTGCAGTGCACATCCAGACCAGAATGTATCATCCAAAGCAGAAGCTGTGCTGCCCGCTACCAAAGGATTGCTGCCCTCCATCCCAGCCATGCTGCACCCCACCAAAGTATTGCTGCCCTGCACCAAAGTATTGCTGTCCCCGACCTCAGCAGTACTGTCCCCCTCCGCGGCAATGCTGCCCCCCAGTAAAGTACTGTTTCCCCCCACCAAAACACTGCTAAACTCCACCTAAGCACAGCAAGCAGCCTTGCCAACCTCCACCCAAGGCCAAGGAGCCCTCTGTCCCAACGTGCCCAGCCCCTCAGCAGTGCCAGAAGTCCAAGCAGAAGTAAACCCCAGGCATGGGCCAGAGGCCAAGCTCCCTGCAGAACAGAGAACATGAAGCCCACTCCCCTCTCTCAGCTAGCTAGCTGTCAGCCCATCTCACCCCCAGCTTCTGGAAACAGCCACACTTGTGGAAAAGGCAACACCAAGATGGCAGCTTCCTGGATCAACATTTCTTATGAATTAGAAGCTGCAATTTCCATTTAGCAAAGGATCCGGTTCTAAACCTTCTAATCTTCGTTGCTGACTTGTATACTTCACCCTTTTGGCTGCTTGGAAATATAAGCAGCATGCCCGACCACCCTTTCCTAGCACACTTGGTCTCTGCTCCAGTTTTTCAAACAATTAAACACAATTCCGCTGCCATGAATGTGTCGGTTTGATTATTTCGTCATCTTACAGTTGTTAACTCCTGCAGATTTTGTATCCTGCTGCCTAAATAAGAGCCCCAGGAGGGCTGGGCATGTGGGTGCAGGTTGACCAGAAGGCATGGGGAGATGCCCTTCTGAGCTGAAGAACATTTTCCATGGTCCTGTCAGGATGAGGAGGAGAGATGGGCACTTCAGCCACATGGAGACACATCCCCCCATACTTGCAAAATGAGAACAGCCTTTGGACCCAAGGGAGATGATGCCCGTCTCGAAAACGGAGGCACAAAAAGAGTAAGGGAAACCCAGCCAGGAGCTAAATAGTAGAGCAGGGCAAATAAATGGAAATTCAGAGAATATCCTAAGGGCATGTGGGTCAAGATGAATTGATGGCCGGGCCTCAAAAACTCTCCCACTGGTAAAAAGAAAAGACGAGATTTTGTTCAAGCTTCCAAAATGTGTAAGTAGGAGACAGTCTCTGTAATAATCATACATCTATCACACACACATCTCCTCTGTCAATATTTTTTAAAGGCATAGCACCCATTGATTCTCTAGCTTGGGGTTTCTCCTGGGCTATTTTTCTCTCACTGCCCTCTTACTTTCCATTCCCTAAATCCTTGCAGTATCAGGGTAACCTGAGTAACCAGTGGTAACCTCAGTCCCACAGGTAAACCAAACTTCTTCTTTCTATTACGTCCACTACACCCATACCTTTCCACCGAATCCTTCTCTCACTAAGAGTCCCCAAATTGAGGTCTCTGCATCTCTTTTCCTGTACCTGTCTCCCATTTCACATTTCTGGGCTACACGGGAATCACTGAAAATCCACAGAAGTACCCAAAGGAATCAGAAAGGAACAAAACATAAACTAAATGTGTGAATTACCCCCAACATAGATCACAGAGCATGTAGAATTCAGAATACGGTAAAGACAAAAGTTTTAGTTTAGCATTGCTTCCATGGTTGGCTGGTCTCTTCGTCCTCCACCACCTCTGTTCATGCCCTTCAGCGAGGCTCCATCCATCTACCTATTTACCCATCACCAATCCATCCATCCCAAGCAGCAATGCATCATCGCATCCTTCGTAAGTACCTGCCCCTCCCTTTGTTTAGAATGTGATGGATGCTGTGGAAGCACAAACGCACACACAAGCCTCCAGTCCTTTTGGTTTAATCCCCATAAGGAAAGCAAGCTCAGACCGTCAAGACAACAAAAAACAGTTTGACCGGAAGACGTCTAATTCATGGACGACTTGGAAGCCACAGATATGTCATTCCTGCCCTCAGAATTCAGAGGAGACAGAGAGAGAACACTGAGGGCTGTTGAGGGGAGAAAGCAGGACTTGGCCATCTGTGTCATAATGACATCCACCACAGGGCTCCCAGAAAATGTCTTTCCAGGAAGAACAACGGGAGAAGGGAGGTTCAGAGTGGAAAGACATCGGGATGTGTGTAAGTAAGCAGCAGTGCGTTCCAGGACTGCGTAGAGCAGCAGCCAATGCTGCGAGTGCTAGTTGTTCCCAGGAGGCCAGTCTTCAACGTCTCAGCCCCTGTCCGTGGTGGAGAGAGCACATAGCCTCTGCAGCCACCTTCACCATTTGACACCACAGAAAGCTGGGGGGCGCGTCCAGTTTCCAGACTTATGTGTCCTAAATATTTCCAACAGAGCGTTGCATTCAACAGAACTCAACGATGACACACAAAATGAATTGAAAAGCTGTAGACACCTTAAGTGGACTCCCTGAAAATGATGAGCTCTTTGAGCCAATTCCCCATCCTCAGATACCTCAGTCCGCACAGGCTCAAAGTAGCTCCTCTCCTGCCTCACATACATGACCTTGCCCCAGAACTCTCATTTGGTTTCTTATTCTCTATTTCCTCACCCTCCCTCCCTCAGCTGATTAAGACAAGGTTGAATTTTGCCTCTCTGGGCTTCAGTTAATTTTCTCCTCCACTAATTATCACACTAGGATTGTGTGCACACGGGGTTATGTGTGGACCATCTTGCGGAATTTTCCTTTATCCCGTCATAGTGGGTTTGGATGCCAGATGCATGTCTATGATGGACTGAATCCAATACTTCCCTAGGCCTCATTTTACTCATGTGTATAGTGGGCAGAATAATACCTGCAACCTGGGGTTGACGGGGAGGGGTCTTCAATGAGACAATGTAAATGAATAGTAAGTAGGATGTAACACATAGTAAATGTTGGATGAATGTTAGCTCTTGCTTTTATTATTATTCTCCACTTCCTGACAGAGCAGCAAGACCCTCCACTTATTACCTCCAACCTGACGACATGGGTTCCACAACTTTAGCAAGAACAAGGTGTGAGGGGCAGGGCACATCTTGGGGCCAGGACAAGGAAGAGTTGTGTAGACCAAAGCATCCGAGGGGTGTTCACAGGCGGAAATGGTATTTTGTCCAGGGCCTATTCGCCACATTGTGTGGTTGCCCTTTTCTTCCACAAACTTCCCTTTGTAACACCTGCCCATGATGATTCCTGCTGTTGAGGCAGTCCTGGGCAGCTCTGGCCCACAGTGACATTTGCCTATCAAGGTACACCGCCAGCCATGTCTTTTGGAGGCTGACCCTACTCCCAGGAGGAGGCTGATAAGCTGAGGAAGCATGGAAAGGGCATGGTGTGTGCCAAGCGCTCACACACACAGATACCACAATATGGAAGCAGGTCTTGCTCTTCCTATGAGAGGTAGTGGCAAGGTGAAGTGAAGCTCCTTACGTGTTCAGTGTAACAACACCTTGCACATGGTGGAGCTGAGATTCAAACCCTGGTCCTTATCTTTGCAACATGGCAAGTGCTCTGACCGTGCTAGTGGCTAGAAGAAGCATAAAGCGTGGATCCTGTCTTTCCAGAACTTAAAACACACTGACCCGTTGGGAAGGGAAAGACAGTACCTTCAAACAGTCACACATTCACACGTGCTTATACAGGGGTACACGTTCATATCAAAGACACACACGGGGTTATTATTCAGAGTAAATACTCCTCGTGTGAAGACTTCCACTGACCATGGAGAACAGAAGATGGAGCAGCGTCCCAGAGACCCCCGCTGGGTAGGCGTCGTCCTCCCAGCTTCTCCAAACAAAGAAATTCCTTAGAAGGTAGTATAGTGCAAGAAGAAGAACACACACACATATCCGGGAGCCTGGCAGGGCTGGGTTTAATCCTCTCTTCCCTACTTTTTACTTAAGTAACCTTAGTGAACAGAAACTTTCGAAGCTGTCAAATGAAAATAGCTCTGACTTCAAGGCCTGAATTTGAAACTCGAGCAGAGATTGTGACAGTCAGGGGAGGACTGCCCCTCCCTCATCCTCCCAGGACAAGACCCCTTGAAGAGGGAGGGCGTCTCTCAGCAGCCCAGATGATGGCACACACCCTGCCGTGCCCCAGGGGATGCCCAGCTGGCGATGGATTTCAGCAGAGAGGCTCTAGCTCCAGCCACCAGGAGTCCTTTGTCCGGAACCCTGTCTGTTGATGCGGCCGGCCCCAGAGGTTCAGCTCGGCCTTCCCCTGCATATGTGTGCACGGGCCCCGGCCTGGTGTTCATTCACAGATGCCTGGCACAGTAGATACAGTGGGCTGAGCCTGTGGCCAGGTTCTGCTGTGACCTCCTTGGTCCCAATTGTCCCTTCTGCCTTCTGTATGTGTGTGTGTGTGTGTGTTTCTGTGTCTGTGTGTGTCTGTGTGTTTGTATATGAGAGTCAGAGGTTTGGAGGAAGACAAAGAGTGATGCTAATGAATGTCAGGGAACAATACCATCCCAAGGATAAGCGTTTAGTTGTACCTGTGGCTCCTAGAGGACATGTTCCTATGTCCTCTGTTGGTAGATGCAATACCACGTAATGCATGCTTGAGATAGCAGATTCCACACCCAACAAAATCTGTTCTGGGTAGTGAGGGCTTAGGCCAGAAAAGATGGACTGGATGTAACAGCCAAACTCATGGATCTTCAGACGTTCACATTTTCTCTAGTTACGTAGGCATTGCTACGGCCACAAGTGGGTTTGAGTTCTTCAGCTCATCCAAGGCAAACCATTGAAAAGTATCTACAGAGTTGGAAGCAGTAGGCGGAGAAGAGGATGTGAAACGGTTTAGGGACCAGGGAGGCTCTGGCCCTCCTTGCTGGCCACCGTCCCCAGGGCCTGGTGTGTTGTGTGAGCTCACTACGTCTTGATGAATTATTAGTTATCCCAGAACACATGCCCCACGTGGCCTTTCCTCTCTGCTACTAGGGACCTGAGCTGAAATCTCTCTCCAAGCCTATCAGGGTTGCTTCTGTCAGAGTGACAACAGGCGGAAGGGGTTCTTCTCCCGGGAAGGCCTGGGATCCTCTGGGTTTCCTTCGAGGCCGAGCCCATGCATAGCCTGCCCTTACGGTGAGTCCCAGAGGAGGCACCATCGATATCCAAGGCTGTCTTCTCATGCTGCAGTGTGAATTCCCAAGATGTAGGGTTACTGTAGTGCTTGCAGCTGAGCTGTGGCTAAGTTCCAGGTCTGAGAATAAAACGTGCCGTCCTCAGGACTGGCTTGCCCATTTCCATTTCTGTCAGTCAAGGTCTTAAGACACTGACGGCAAGTACCGCTACTTGCCTTCAAATGTGACAACGACCTCCTCCCTACTTCTAAGAGTGGGTTTTGCCCCAGCTTTCAGAGCCCGACTCCACGGAGCACCCAACCATCGTTGAGCCCTTATTCTGTGCCCAACAGTGTACACACGCTTACGCATGTTGTCCAAAATAAGCCTTTCAACTGACATGCAGTATGCGGTTATCCTGTGTAGCAGATGAGGAAACTGGTGCTCACAGATGTATAGTGCCCAAAGTCACCCAGCTGGTGAAGATCAGAGCCCCAGTCGGAACACTAATTGGGGAATTATTTAATGTATGTTTCATCCTTTGATGGATGTTGTTTCAACATTTTCATCCTGGTCCCTGCCCTGTGGCATCCTTCTTTGTTCTGGAATCTCTAAGTGGAACGGGAAGGACGCATCAGCCCTTAAGCACTGGGATTTCAGATTCCAGGAGCCAGAACGGGTGACTCGTCCAGCAGCCCATGCCGGGTCAAAGTTTCTTAGCTCCCCAGCCTCTGCAACTTATGATAATCATTTCCCTGAGAAGCCTGCAGTCTGCGTGACTTATACACCTGTAAGTGAGATACGTACTCTCAACAGTAACCGCCCAGTTTCTGTGAATGAAGACTAATGTTTTGCTGACCAAGAGGCAGCACAGAGAGCTGCAGGCCCCATTTGTTGTTTATATTACAGCAGGTGAAAAATCAAAGTGATTTGCCCAGGTTTGTTTCCAGATCAGGCTGAATGTGGCTCTGAGTCTAGGTTAAGTCATGGTCCCAACTTTGCTGAGTTTACTGTGTCTCCCCAAGAGCCACTCACCCCTCAGTAGTTGTTTCTCTTAAACAGGGATCGCTGTGCACGCTGATCGGCCCACACCTTCCCGCACCAACCGGAATATCCTGGAACACTACCCTCACCGCTCCCACACCCAGCAGTGTCCTGCATGCTTGCTTAGCACCATCCCAGAAGTCAAGCTTCTAGGGGAAAACATCACGAGTGGGTTTGGAAACACGAGGAAGCCACGGCTCGTAAAGTGATGGGGAAATGGGGCCAGGGCTCGCGTGAAGGCACTGTCATCCTCAAGCACCGTCAAACCGAGAGTGAGTTTACCAGCCCAGGAGATGAGTAAAACCTCAAGTTTGAGGAAGGGCAGATACATCCTATTGTGACTGGGGCCTAGCACACCCCAATCGTAGGCCACCTCATGGCTTGCAAGAGGGATTGGAGACGTATAAAAGGTGTGCAGTGTTAGAGCATCTCAAAAGCCTCAGCATCTCCACGTTCCAGCCACTGGTGAAATCAGGTATGTCGGGCAAAGGAACGCAGCTCTTGGGAGCTTGGTTCTACCTGGTCCAAAATTCTGCGGGCAGCTGGGGCTTGCGCACTGGCTGGCTGGTCAGAAAGAAAGGCCTTGTGTGGGCACCTCTCTCGTCCGTATCATTTGGGACCCACCTCTCTTGGGCTACAAGTCAACATCTGAAGTGCGTGGGGTGGGGGCTGAGATGGGGGTCCAGGGTGTGACCAGAGTCCTGTCTTGAGGGTCCTGCTGGCGTGTGTGGTGGCGCTGTTGTCGTGGCCAGGAGCTGAGCGGAGCTGATTAGGAGAGGGTAGCACCAACTCTAGGGCAGGGCTGCCCTGAAGGGCAAAGCCAGTGCAGCGAGGGAGGAGAGCTCCTCAGGGAGCAGGGGGCAGAGGCCCAGGGAGCTCAGAGCAGCAAGGACATGAGGAGGTGGTAAAGCGGCCATGTCCTGCTCTGGGAGTCGGGGACCATTGTTCCACCCCCGTGTGCTCAGTGCCTGGGGATCCATGACTTCCCTCTCTAAGATGTGCATTCTCCCCTAGAATTTAGTATCGATCTAAACGGTCGTTTTGTCTCTAGATGAGTCTTTTCTATGAATTCTCTTACAGAGTGGTTAGCATGCTCCCTTCCAATTGTTTGATATTTATATAAAAGGTCAAAATCTTTACAAGAGTACTCAACGTGTTTTGGTTCTCGTGTGTGTGTATGTGTGTGTGTGTGACCACGCGAGCACACACACACACACACATATCTTTACACTCATATTTACCTGTGTATTTACATGTGTTTGAGTGGAGTTTTATATGCTCATTAATCCTTACAACAACTTTAAGAAGAGTACAGAGAAGTTAAGTACCTTGCTCAAAGTCACAAGCTGGTTAATTTTTGAGACAGGACTCACATCCAAGAAAATCATGTTCTAAATTCCACGGTATCTGCTGTGGAAGGATAATACATTTGTCCTCATTGCCCCTGACCTTTCTTCTTATTCTTTCCTTCTCTCTCCTGTCTCTGTCTGTCTGTCTGTCTCTCATTTTTTATATTTTTGTTTTTTCTACCCCTCTCCATTACTCTTCTCCTTTCACCCTTTTTTCCTCTCTTTCTTCTTTCCTTCCTTCCTTCTATATTTCTTTATTTGTCTCAATTAAAGCCTTGCTATGGCTTACAAACTGTAGCTACAATTTATACCGACTCACATCATTGCAGACACACACACACACGTTTAATCGGTGAAGCCACCAGGCTTGAAATGGCACAGGTTTGAATGAGGCAAGTGGTTCTCCTGGGTTGAGTGTCTCTAAGGTTCTAGAGTTCCTCACTTCAGTGTCTTTTCCATTGCAGTGCACATCCAGACCAGAATGTATCATCCAAAGCAGAAGCTGTGCTGCCCGCTACCAAAGGATTGCTGCCCTCCATCCCAGCCATGCTGCACCCCACCAAAGTATTGCTGCCCTGCACCAAAGTATTGCTGTCCCCCACCTCAGCAGTACTGTCCCCCTCCGCGGCAATGCTGCCCCCCAGTAAAGTACTGTTTCCCCCCACCAAAACACTGCTAAACTCCACCTAAGCACAGCAAGCAGCCTTGCCAACCTCCACCCAAGGCCAAGGAGCCCTCTGTCCCAACGTGCCCAGCCCCTCAGCAGTGCCAGAAGTCCAAGCAGAAGTAAACCCCAGGCATGGGCCAGAGGCCAAGCTCCCTGCAGAACAGAGAACATGAAGCCCACTCCCCTCTCTCAGCTAGCTAGCTGTCAGCCCATCTCACCCCCAGCTTCTGGAAACAGCCACACTTGTGGAAAAGGCAACACCAAGATGGCAGCTTCCTGGATCAACATTTCTTATGAATTAGAAGCTGCAATTTCCATTTAGCAAAGGATCCGGTTCTAAACCTTCTAATCTTCGTTGCTGACTTGTATACTTCACCCTTTTGGCTGCTTGGAAATATAAGCAGCATGCCCGACCACCCTTTCCTAGCACACTTGGTCTCTGCTCCAGTTTTTCAAACAATTAAACACAATTCCGCTGCCATGAATGTGTCGGTTTGATTATTTCGTCATCTTACAGTTGTTAACTCCTGCAGATTTTGTATCCTGCTGCCTAAATAAGAGCCCTAGGAGGGCTGGGCATGTGGGTGCAGGTTGAGCAGAAGGCATGGGGAGATGCCCTTGTGAGCTGAAGAACATTTTCCATGGTCCTGTCAGGGTGAGGAGGAGAGATGGACACTTCAGCCACATGGAGACACATCCCCCCATACTTGCAAAATGAGAACAGCCTTTGGACCCAAGGGAGGTGATGCCCGTCTCGAAAACGGAGGCACAAAAAGAGTAAGGGAAACCCAGCCAGGAGCTAAATAGTAGAGCAGGGCAAATGAATGGAAATTCAGAGAATATCCTAAGGGCATGTGGGTCAAGATGAATTGATGACCGGGCCTCAAAAACTCTCCCACTGGTAAAAAGAAAAGACGAGATTTTGTTCAAGCTTCCAAAATGTGTAAGTAGGAGACAGTCTATGTAATAATCATACATCTATCACACACACATCTCCTCTGTCAATATTTTTTAACGGCATAGCACCCATTGATTCTCTAGCTTGGGGTTTCTCCTGGGCTATTTTTCTCTCACTGCCCTCTTACTTTCCATTCCCTAAATCCTTGCAGTATCAGGGTAACCTGAGTAACCAGTGGTAACCTCAGTCCCACAGGTAAACCAAACTTCTTCTTTCTATTACGTCCACTACACCCATACCTTTCCACCGAATCCTTCTCTCACTAAGAGTCCCCAAATTGAGGTCTCTGCATCTCTTTTCCTGTACCTGTCTCCCATTTCACATTTCTGGGCTACACGGGAATCACTGAAAATCCACAGAAGTACCCAAAGGAATCAGAAAGGAACAAAACATAAACTAAATGTGTGAATTACCCCCAACATAGATCACAGAGCATGTAGAATTCAGAATACGGTAAAGACAAAAGTTTTAGTTTAGCATTGCTTCCATGGTTGGCTGGTCTCTTTGTCCTCCACCACCTCTGTTCATGCCCTTCAGCGACGCTCCATCCATCTACCTATTTACCCATCACCAATCCATCCATCCTAAGCAGCAATGCATCATCGCATCCTTCGTAAGTACCTGCCCCTCCCTTTGTTTAGAATGTGATGGATGCTGTGGAAGCACAAATGCACACACAAGCCTCCAGTCCTTTTGGTTTAATCCCCATAAGGAAAGCAAGCTCAGACCGTCAAGACAACAAAAAACAGTTTGAGCAGAAGACGTCTAATTCATGGACGACTTGGAAGCCACAGATATGTCATTCCTGCCCTCAGAATTCAGAGGAGACAGAGAGAGAACACTGAGGGCTGTTGAGGGGAGAAAGGAGGACTTGGCCATCTGTGTCATAATGACATCCACCACAGGGCTCCCAGAAAATGTCTTTCCAGGAAGAACACCGGGAGAAGGGAGGTTCAGAGTGGAAAGACATCGGGATGTGTGTAAGTAAGCAGCAGTGCGTTCCAGGACTGCGTAGAGCAGCAGCCAATGCTGCGAGTGCTAGTTGTTCCCAGGAGGCCAGTCTTCAACGTCTCAGCCCCTGTCCGTGGTAGAAGGAGCACATAGCCTCTGCAGCCACCTTCACCATTTGACACCACAGAAAGCTGGGGGGCGCGTCCAGTTTCCAGACCTATGTGTCCTAAATATTTCCAACAGAGCATTGCATTCAACAGAACTCAACGATGACACACAAAATGAATTGAAAAGCTGTAGACACCTTAAGTGGACTCCCTGAAAATGATGAGCTCTTTGAGCCAATTCCCCATCCTCAGATACCTCAGTCCGCACAGGCTCAAAGTAGCTCCTCTCCTGCCTCACATACATGACCTTGCCCCAGAACTCTCATTTGGTTTCTTATTCTCTATTTCCTCACCCTCCCTCCCTCAGCTGATTAAGACAAGGTTGAATTTTGCCTCTCTGGGCTTCAGTTAATTTTCTCCTCCACTAATTAACACACTAGGATTGTGTGCACACGGGGTTATGTGTGGACCATCTTGCGGAATTTTCCTTTATCCCGTCATAGTGGGTTTGGATGCCAGATGCATGTCTATGATGGACTGAATCCAATACTTCCCTAGGCCTCATTTTACTCATGTGTATAGTGGGCAGAATAATACCTGCAACCTGGGGTTGACGGGGAGGGGTCTTCAATGAGACAATGTAAATGAATAGTAAGTAGGATGTAACACATAGTAAATGTTGGATGAATGTTAGCTCTTGCTTTTATTATTATTCTCCACTTCCTGACAGAGCAGCAAGACCCTCCACTTATTACCTCCAACCTGACGACATGGGTTCCACAACTTTAGCAAGAACAAGGTGTGAGGGGCAGGGCACATCTTGGGGCCAGGACAAGGAAGAGTTGTGTAGACCAAAGCATCCGAGGGGTGTTCACAGGCGGAAATGGTATTTTGTCCAGGGCCTATTCGCCACATTGTGTGGTTGCCCTTTTCTTCCACAAACTTCCCTTTGTAACACCTGCCCATGATGATTCCTGCTGTTGAGGCAGTCCTGGGCAGCTCTGGCCCACAGTGACATTTGCCTATCAAGGTACACCGCCAGCCATGTCTCTTGGAGGCAGACCCTACTCCCAGGAGGAGGCTGATAAGCTGAGGAAGCATGGAAAGGGCATGGTGTGTGCCAAGCGCTCACACACACAGATACCACAATATGGAAGCAGGTCTTGCTCTTCCTATGAGAGGTAGTGGCAAGGTGAAGTGAAGCTCCTTATGTGTTCAGTGTAACAACACCTTGCACATGGTGGAGGTGAGATTCAAACCCTGGTCCTTATCTTTGCAACATGGCAAGTGCTCTGACCGTGCTAGTGGCTAGAAGAAGCATAAAGCGTGGATCCTGTCTTTCCAGAACTTAAAACACACTGACCCGTTGGGAAGGCAAAGACAGTACCTTCAAACAGTCACACATTCACACCTGCTTATACAGGGGTACACGTTCATATCAAAGACACACACGGGGTTATTATTCAGAGTAAATACTCCTCGTGTGAAGACTTCCACTGACCATGGAGAACAGAAGATGGAGCAGCGTCCCAGAGGCCCGCGCTGGGCAGGCGTCGTCCTCCCAGCTTCTCCAAACAAAGAAATTCCCTAGAAGGTGGTAGAGTGCAAGAAGAAGAACACACACACATATCCGGGAGCCTGGCAGGGCTGGGTTTAATCCTCTCTTCCCTACTTTTTACTTAAGTAACCTTAGCGAATAGAAACTTTTGAAGCTGTAAAATGAAAATAGCTCTGACTTCAAGACCTGAATTAGAAACTCGAGCAGAGATTGTGACAGTCAGGGGAGGACTGCCCCTCCCTCATCCTCCCGGGACAAGACCCCTTGAACAGGGAGGGCGTCTCTCAGCTGCCCAGATGATGGCACACACCCTGCCGTGCCCCAGGGGATGCCCAGCTGGCGATGGATTTCAGCAGAGAGCCTCTAGCTCCAGCCACCAGGAGTCCTTTGTCCGGAACCCTGTCTGTTGATGCGGCCGGCCCCAGAGGTTCAGCTCGGCCTTCCCCTGCATATGTGTGCACGGGCCCCGGCCTGGTGTTCATTCACAGATGCCTGGCACAGTAGATACAGTGGGCTGAGCCTGTGGCCAGGTTCTGCTGTGACCTCCTTGGTCCCAATTGTCCCTTCTGCCTTCTGTATGTGTGTGTGTGTGTGTGTGTGTGTGTTTCTGTGTCTGTGTGTGTCTGTGTGTTTGTATATGAGAGTCAGAGGTTTGGAGGAAGACAAAGAGTGATGCTAATGAATGTCAGGGAGCAATACCATTCCAAGGATAAGCGTTTAGTTGTACCTGTGGCTCCTAGAGGACATGTTCCTATGTTCTCTGTTGGTAGATGCAATACTACATAATGCATGCTTGAGATAGCAGATTCCACACCCAGCAAAATCTGTTCTGGGTAGTGAGGGCTTAGGCCAGAAAAGATGGACTGGATGTAACACCCAAACTCATGGATCTTCAGACGTTCACATTTTCTCTAGTAACGCAGGCATTGCTACGGCCACAGGTGGGTTTGAGTTCTTCAGCTCATCCAAGGCAAACCATTGAAAAGTATCTACAGAGTTGGAAGCAGTAGGTGGAGAAGAGGATGTGAAACAGTTTAGGGACCAGGGAGGCTCTGGCCCTCCTTGCTGGCCACTGTCCCCAGGGCCTGGTGTGTTGTGTGAGCTCACTACGTCTTGATGAATTATTAGTTATTCCAGAACACATGCCCCACGTGGCCTTTCCTCTCTGCTACTAGGGACCTGAGCTGAAATCTCTCTCCAAGCCTATCAGGGTGCTTCTGTCAGAGTGACAACAGGCGGAAGGGGTTCTTCTCCCGGGAAGGCCTGGGATCCTCTGGGTTTCCTTCGGGGCCGAGCCCATGCATAGCCTGCCCTTACGGTGAGTCCCAGAGGAGGCACCATCGATATCCAAGGCTGTCTTCTCATGCTGCAGTGTGAATTCCCAAGATGTAGGGTTACTGCAGGGCTTGCAGCTGAGCTGTGGCTAAGTTCCAGGTCTGAGAATGAAACGTGCCATCCTCAGGACTGGCTTGCCCATTTCCATTTCTGTCAGTCAAGGTCTTAAGACACTGACGGCAAGTACCGCTACTTGCCTTCAAATGAGGCAACGACCTCCTCCCTACTTCTAAGAGTGGGCTTTGCCCCAGCTTTCAGAGCCCGACTCCACGGAGCACCCAACCATCATTGAGCCCTTATTCTGTGCCCAACAGTGTACACACGCTTACGCATGTTGTCCAAAATAAGCCTTTCAACTGACATGCAGTATGCGGTTATCCTGTGTAGCAGATGAGGAAACTGGTGCTCACAGATGTATAGTGCCCAAAGTCACCCAGCTGGTGAAGATCAGAGCCCCAGTCGGAACACTAATTGGGGAATTATTTAATGTATGTTTCATCCTTTGATGGATATTGTTTCAACATTTTCATCCTGGTCCCTGCCCTGTGGCATCCTTCTTTGTTCTGGAATCTCTAAGTGGAACGGGAAGGACGCATCAGCCCTTAAGCACTGGGATTTCAGATTCCAGGAGCCAGAACGGGTGACTCGTCCAGCAGCCCATGCCAGGTCAAAGTTTCTTAGCTCCCCAGCCTCTGCAACTTATGATAATCATTTCCCTGAGAAGCCTGCAGTCTGCGTGACTTATACACCTGTAAGTGAGATACGTACTCTCAACAGTAAGCGCCCAGTTTCTGTGAATGAAGACTAATGTTTTGCTGACCAAGAGGCAGCACAGAGAGCTGCAGGCCCCATTTGTTGTTTATATTACAGCAGGTGAAAAATCAAAGTGATTTGCCCAGGTTTGTTTCCAGATCAGGCTAAATGTGGCTCTGAGTCTAGGTTAAGTCATGGTCCCAACTTTGCTGAGTTTACTGTGTCTCCCCAAGAGCCACTCACCCCTCAGTAGTTGTTTCTCTTACAACAAGGATCGCTGTGCACGCTGATCGGCCCACACCTTCCCGCACCAACCGGAATATCCTGGAACACTACCCTCACCACTCCCACACCCAGCAGTGTCCTGCATGCTTGCTTAGCACCATCCCAGAAGTCAAGCTTCTAGGGGAAAACATCACGAGTGGGTTTGGAAACACGAGGAAGCCACGGCTCATAAAGTGATGGGGAAATGGAGCCAGGGCTCGCGTGAAGGCACTGTCATCCTCAAGCACCGTCAAACCGAGAGTGAGTTTACCAGCCCAGGAGATGAGTAAAACCTCAAGTTTGAGGAAGGGCAGATACATCCTATTGTGACTGGGGCCTAGCACACCCCAATCGTAGGCCACCTCATGGCTTGCAAGAGGGATTGGAGACGTATAAAAGGTGTGCAGTGTTAGAGCATCTCAAAAGCCTCAGCATCTCCACGTTCCAGCCACTGGTGAAATCAGGTATGTCGGGCAAAGGAACGCAGCTCTTGGGAGCTTGGTTCTACCTGGTCCAAAACTCTGCGGGCAGCTGGGGCTTGCGCACTGGCTGGCTGGTCAGAAAGAAAGGCCTTGTGTGGGCACCTCTCTCGTCCGTATCATTTGGGACCCACCTCTCTTGGGCTACAAGTCAACATCTGAAGTGTGTGGGGTGGGGGCTGAGATGGGGGTCCAGGGTGTGACCAGAGTCCTGTCTTGAGGGTCCTGCTGGCGTGTGTGGTGGCGCTGTTGTCGTGGCCAGGAGCTGAGCGGAGCTGATTAGGAGAGGGTAGCACCAACTCTAGGGCAGGGCTGCCCTGAAGGGCAAAGCCAGTGCAGCGAGGGAGGAGAGCTCCTCAGGGAGCAGGGGGCAGAGGCCCAGGGAGCTCAGAGCAGCAAGGACATGAGGAGGTGGTAAAGCGGCCATGTCCTGCTCTGGGAGTCGGGGACCACTGTTCCACCCCCGTGTGCTCAGTGTCTGGGGATCCATGACTTCCCTCTCTAAGATGTGCATTCTCCCCTAGAATTTAGTATCGATCTAAACGGTCGTTTTGTCTCTAGATGAGTCTTTTCTATGAATTCTCTTACAGAGTGGTTAGCATGCTCCCTTCCAATTGTTTGATATTTATATAAAAGGTCAAAATCTTTACAAGAGTACTCAACGTGTTTTGGTTCTCGTGTGTGTGTATGTGTGTGTGTGTGACCACGCGAGCACACACACACACACATATATCTTTACACTCATATTTACCTGTGTATTTACATGTGTTTGTGTGGAGTTTTATATGCTCATTAATCCTTACAACAACTTTAAGAAGAGTACAGAGAAGTTAAGTACCTTGCTCAAAGTCACACAGCTGGTTAATTTTTGAGACAGGACTCACATCCAAGAAAATCATGTTCTAAATTCCACAGTATCTGCTGTGGAAGGATAATACATTTGTCCTCATTGCCCCTGACCTTTCTTCTTATTCTTTCCTTCTCTCTCCTGTCTCTGTCTGTCTGTCTCTCTCTCATTTTTTATATTTTTGTTTTTTCTACCCCTCTCCATTACTCTTCTCCTTTCACCCTTTTTTCCTCTCTTTCTTCTTTCCTTCCTTCCTTCTATATTTCTTTATTTGTCTCAATTAAAACCTTGCTATGGCTTACAAACTGTAGCTACAATTTATACCGACTCACATCATTGCAGACACACACACACACGTTTAATCGGTGAAGCCACCAGGCAAAGGTTGAAACGGCACCGGTTTGAACGAGGCAAGTGGTTCTCCTGGGCTGAGTGTCTCTAAGGTTCTAGAGTTCCTCACTTCAGTGTCTTTTCC